>NC_139347.1:51283284-51620660 GCF_055883805.1 Amblyomma maculatum | reverse complement strand
AGGTCAAAAAATTAACGAATTAGTGTGGCGTTGTATTGAAATCAAGGCACTCAAAATGAGTTCCACTTCGTACGCAACTTTGTTGACGCTCGTCTGCAGCAGACACTTGATGCATATGGAGGCGATGTAGTTCCAGACGGCCATGATATCGAACACATGTCCACTATTATAAAGTGCGATCCCCTTGCGCACACTATCACCGCGGAAGTGCCCGCGATACGCACACAAACGGCAGATCGCACGCGCGCACCGCGACCACGCTTGCCGCATGAGGCCCGCCTCGGGTTCCGACGGCCGCCGCTACGCGGCTTACAGTGGCGCCCCTATAGGCGCTGCGCATGGCGTATAGTGTGACCGGACGAACGAACGCCGACAGTATGAACCACTAGAGGCTTTAGCCTTAATATTTATTGACAGGCTTGTAGTGCACTGTAACACACGTATCAGTTTTTCACAATCATCATAAATGTCATTCTCGTTGCTCCAGCAGCGCAAGGAATTATGGGGCCTCTCCCATTCAAAAGGGAAACCTTGCGGCCAGAAACAGCGTTAGCCGCGCCTACGAGAGCTGTCAGGTGCTCACACCGCGCGCTTCTCCCAGCTGAGTACAGATACGCACTTTTCATGGCCGCACAGTCTCGTTCTCGTCGGCACGTGTTACTTGTAACGCCTTCAACAGGTGTCGACATCCACTACGTGATCTCGGCGCAGCCGATGCAATACTAACAAGAGGTTCATTTCACCTCTACGTTCACGAGACCAGGGGGTGGAAGCAGGCTCTAGCCTTTCGGAGCAGGCACGGAGCAGCAAAAGCCTTATTTTGGAGCAAGCTTGGAGCAACACAAGTCCGATTCGGAGAATGTTTCGAGCCATTTGCGGGGTATACTGGAGCACTTCGGAGCAGGCTGACGGCATTAAATGCTACTAAGTGCATTTTCTCCTCACACTTTAAGTCCTATTTATTTGTGCTTCCAATAGAGCAGAAAAAAAAAGTTCAAAGTAGCCTAAATTTAGTTCGATTTATCGAATGGAATCGAAAAAAAAAAAACGAAAACTGTTTGTGTTACAGTATAATTTTACCTGCTTGACAGCTGCCTTTATTTGAGATGAACCGCAAGTAAAAAGGATAGTTATTGTCGGTTTGGTACAGCGCTCTGCTTTGCATACGCACACTTGCGGGAAGGTTGAAGGATTGTTTCGAAATCGTAAAAGCCTCCCTACTCTTACGGAGTGCGCTACTTGTTTGTATTGGTTCCTCTGCACAAAGCGGCCCTTCGCTTTTTAAGGATGCTTTCACCGCAGAGTCCATGGGTAAAGCGCAGTGAAACCGCGCGTGATCAGCTGTAAGCAGAATGTGGACGCACGGCGGGACGTAAGCGTACGCGTTAGAACAGCGTGAAGCCATACCAAAACAAAAATAAAAGAACAGTGACGCCCTGAGCAGCTTCCGACGGGCTCGCCCAATGGCAGCCGCGGGATGGCACGGAGTCAAAGCGAGTCCAAAACTATGCAATTGAGCTTTATTTCGGAAATGGCAAACTTCAAATCGTCGTCACATGCCTGCCAAAGCGCACGCAATGTGAGTGGGCACAGAAGTTGCATGCTATTCAAGTTCGGGGAGGGTGAACGATGGTGGAGCGCGCCGTACCTGAACGTGTCGCCGGACACACCGGTGCGTTTGCACGCGCGCTGCCGTCGTTGACATCTACTCTGCTGGACGCAGGCAAAGAGCTGCGATCGCCGCGGCTAATCCGAGACCGCGCTCCTAGTACAAATTATCTGAACTTCTTAATTAACCTAAACATTTACTTTAGTCCAAAAACTGCATGAAAATTTATTCGTATCGCATTAAGGCGGAGGTCCCACGGTGGCCATCTTGGAATTAGTTCAAATTCTGCCACCAGGCTACGCCACTGATTCAGGACCTGAGAAAGCGCCTATCGGCCTTGCCCCCAGTTGGCCGAGGGGCCCCCCATTGCTTTGTAGAGAAGCTTTCTTTTGTTGGAGGGTGGGTTTTCAAAGCCCATTCTTCTCAGCTGTGCGCAGTGGGGAAGCGTTCACCTGTTCTTAGCTTGACTACTGCCGGATTGCAGGACTGAGGGGTGGCTAGCTTGCCTTACCACGGCTGAACTTGAGCGGCGACGCGGACGCCGCCGCTCGATTCGGCATGACCGAATGTGCGTAACGTAAATGAAAAGTACCACCTCGTTTTGTTGTTCACTGTTCTGGATAGAGTGGAAGCTTGAGCGAGTTGATGATACATCGTCGATATATTCAGATAGATATCAAATGTAATCAGGATAGTATGTGTAAAAAGTGCGATATGATGTGGAAGATATTTATGTGGCCTTTGTATACCTATACTTTGACTCACAAAAGATTTGCACCACTGCTAAAGGCAGGGCTCCTGGCCCATTCAAATGCGCACTGTAATAGGTAATTGTGCTCCGACGCACCCCTCGAATCGGCAAGGGGAGACAGTGGGGAGCACAATTGCCTATTATAGGTGGCGTGGATAGTGGTTATTCAACAAAAGGAAGGAAGGAAGATTGGCTGCCGGCCCCTTCAACTGCTATCTAAAATCTGGAAGCGCCCAAGCTGCAGCGGCGGGAAAGCAACATGATGGGGAGAGGAAAGCGAGGGGAAGTGCAGAGGGGAGCTATAACAAGAATTACAGGGGGAGCTTTGTACATTAGTTACAAAGTACAAAAACAAAAAGGGAAACGCGTTTGCCTCGCTCGCGCGCAAGTGTCCAAGTGCTCTTGGTCCATGGCGCCCCGGCCTTTCACAGTACTAAAAACATTTTGTGAGACGAAGTATACATCTTTGGTGGTTTCGTCATGGAACTCTGGCTGAAATCGACACCTGTATTGTCTTTCCTTTGATACCCATTCTTTTGAGCTGTTATCGCTTTTGAAGTTATGGTATTTATAGCAGGATATTCTTGCGAGCTCTCTGGTGCAGAACTACTTTATCAAACGTTATTGCACATAATAAAATTGCATTAAAGTCGGTTTCAATCAACAGTAATAATTTTCTTTTTCTTTTTTTTTAGTTCGGGCTTTTCTAACCATAGAAACTGACGTTGGTAACCTAATGAGCTGAGAAAAGGGCGATGGCCAATTTCATTTTACCTTAGAGAGGACAGTCGGCATTGCGAAATAGGTGTGAAATACCTACCAAAAGGGTAAGCACCACGCAGCTGCCGCAATGCATTCAGGCTAAATTTTGGGGGAAATGAATTGGAGAGGGGAGGGTAGCAGACAGTTATGAGGCAACGTCGCCAGTAGAAGCGGGTTAGTTTCGCAAGCGCGTTAGACCGCTCCTTTCTCGACCCTTCCCCTTTGAATCTCCTCTGTACTCTTCATTGGTTAGATGTACGTCTTTGCTGCATTGCGAATCCAGTGTACTTTCTATATATTTATTTACTTATTTATTTATTCACTACCAGCATCACCTGCTTTCATAACAAGCATAGAAAGGCAATCACTAGTGCTAACCACGGTAAAATGCATAACTGGCTGCCACTGAGGCATTCTTTGGAGTCAAAGGAATGGTTTCTGTGGTTTTATGTGCAACAAAAGAATAATGCAAGACGCCCTTCGGTTACTTACTGCCCCTAGAATTTGTCCGGACATGTACTTCCTCGCGCTGCCCTGATGTGGCCATTTTGGCGTGCCTGACAGCTTTCTTTTTTTTTTTTTTTTTTTTTAGAGCCCAGATCTTTGGCGCCCGTTCCTGCGTTTCGCGTCGCCGTCTGCGTTGTCCCTCGTAACCAGCTCCGCAGCCAGGGCAGCGCACGCTCCTGCCACCATTCGCCGCTGCGTGTCCCCCCCCACCACCCCCCCCCCCCCCCCCCCCCCCCCCCCCCTACACATTTTTCCTTTGTGGCGGCGACGGTGTTTTCCGGTGTAAGTGGATCGCGGTGCATACATCCTAAGCCGAAACGCAGAGCCACGTTGACTTGACTCGCTAGCGGCGTCAGCGGCATCAGTCAGTCGCTGCTATCTCTTCGCTGCGCAACGCTCCTACAGGTCCATACGCTGCATTACGCGAACTCCTGATCCACAAAGCTTCCCTCATGACAGCCAAGAACTGTTAGTGGAGTGTTTCTTGAAGAAATACGTGTGAAAAATAAAATAAAAAAGTTGTCTTTGCCTCAATCTATCGAAAAGCTGGAACAGCCAATGAGATATGCTCAAATTTCGCATTAGGAAGTAACGTAATCGTCGGTAATTTTTCTGTTGTCATAAAAGTAGAAAAAAAAAAAAAAAAACGCGCGCGCTGATATATGTGGGTGTGCGTACTTTCCTTTTCTAACGCGCTGACCGCTTTCTTTTTTCCCTGGTGGGGGTGTGGGGGGGGGGGGGGGTGGAGGCATTTCCATTGAAACACACGAGGCTATATAGTGTTGACGGTAAGCTAACCGCCCCTCCCCCTCCCCATTTTTGTTTTTATTTAGAATAGCAGCTTGGGCGTGTTGCTTATGCATCTTGAGGTGGACAGCGCGGAACGTGGACGGGAGCACAAGGTCAGAAGACGACACAACGAATAGATTGATGTTTTAGATTGAGCTCCTTGTGCTATATACAGCAACATGAGCAGGTGGGCTGAATGCGAATGCACCAGCGCTGGTAGTAAGCGTACATTGGTAATGGTACTCCAGCTACAATAACTACCGCGAGCTCTAGTTTCAAGTCAGTCTGCGCTCTTGTTGCGACATTTTTAGCTATAAGGTGCGTTGAGAAAGCGGACTGCCATACTAGCAGCGCTCGAGAGCGTGAGTGCAACATATTTCTGATATATATTCAAAATATATGTAATGCCTCCCTGAGGGGTAATGCAAATAAAATAAATAAATAAACATATTCTGAGCAATAAGACGACCAGAAAAGTGTGACATCACGAGCAGTTATCTAAATATGCGCCGCTTTGCAACTAGCACATGTGTTTCTTGACAATGATTTCATAATTTGAAATTTGCCAGCCCCGGAATTCTTTTGACATGTCTGGGGATCGTACAATAAGACACCCTTTTTGGTTCATCTGTGGTTCCAATGAAGAAGGGGGGGGGGGGGGGGGGGATCGCCCCATTTAGACAAGTACTGGCGAACCTACACCGTTTGCAAACATTGTCCCCACGAATGTATGTGAAGGGTTTGTTTCATCATTGAAGGAAAAAAGAAAAACAGCCCGAAGAAAAAGTATGGAAAATCGAACAACTGACAAACATGGCTGTCAAAACTCACATTCCTTCTGTAGGTAAACCCTCGTAACTGCCATAAATAAAGCGGGTACTCCAAAGCACTTTCCATGCGCCGCGACGTCAACGCCGCCGTCACGGCAGGCGTCGCAAAAGGGGAATGCACCTGCATGTTCGTGGTGGTGGCTCGCTCACCCTCTCGCGCGGACTGAGAAAATTTGAAAACCCGTGAATAAAACTATTCTGTGAAGAAAAGAAGCAGGGTGAGCTAAGTGGACTTCAGGACGAGAAGAACGGAGTAGGGGACAGCCGCGCGGTCCCAACCCCTCGATAGTTTTCGACGCGTGTAGCACGCGCCAGATATCTGGCAGGGACAAATCACAGCATCAGAGCTCGCGATGCACGCATGCGCAGACCGGCTTTGGCTGACGCGTGCGACGACGTTAGCGCGGCAGTGCATGACGCATGTGTGTTTGGAGTCGGGGCTTATGTATTCCAGTAGTTCCCTTCACCCCACGCCACTTCTACCCCCAACATGACGCAATTTTGGATGTACTTTGGGGAAGTGGTATGCCTTTATACTTTCTTCAATAGCCACACTGAGAGAAAAAACTTGACGAATGCTAAGCAGCACAGGCATCGGAATGTATTCATTTTCATGTTAGACAAAACATTTTCCCAGTGCATGCCCAGATTATTTTGGTCAATTTTGGTCAATCTAGTCTGAATTTACTAGCTTTTGTAGGCTTACAAAAAGCGGCTATGAGCTTCAGGCACACTGTCTCTCTGCAATGCTGTTTCTTGGGCTAGTTGGTGGAGTTTGCTCATTTTGACAAAGCGCAAAAAAGAAGCAGGGGGGGTCGAGAGACATGGGACAAAGCGCTTTGCCTGTCCCTCGTGCCTGTATATTTTTAGCCCTTGCCCAAAATGACCAGTCCCTGTCCTTCTCTCTTCCTCTATCATTAGATCAATCATGGTGGCAATTCGTTGACCTCACCCCAATGTTTTGTTGTTTCACTATGCCATGCAGCGTTTCAGCAGGATTAGAGTTGAACAATGGCAGAGCTGGTTCAGGGCCACTTGTTGCCTAACCCTTATCCTCCTTTTTTTGTCCACACAAGAACTCCTTAGAATGACTTTCCAATCAGTCGGCTGAAGTATGCTCGCGAACGCTCAAGATGCAAGTTGATAGACCCTTGAAGCAATTTCTCTAAACCAAGAAAATGGCAGATGCTGCGAATATTTATGCAGTTTCTTCTGCGGCGATGCCGTTTTAAGTCATTTTGTTTTTTGAACATTATGTTTCCATTCCCTCCCATTTATTTCCGATTTTATCATTGCAAAGGAGTGGAAATTTGTTTTCCTATCACTAAAAAAAAAAAAAAGTTGTCTGCAAGGCGTGGTCGCCATTTGTTATCTGTGCACAGCAAAAATGGGTGATGTTCGCTACACGTGGGAACGAAGCTATAGCGATAACTCGACGCGGTCAACTGTGGGTTTCACCGCAAGGTCTCGACATACAGCTGTCTACATCGAATTGACGTGGTATTGTTATCAAAAATCATTTCGAAACGGATTGAACAGGTTCAGCCCAGTTCGTGAATGCACCTTCGTGAAAGACTCAGGCTCCTATCTCCTGAGGGAAGCAACAACTGCTGCCTTGGTAGATATTGCCGCGTGTCTTCTGCGTGTTTGCTTGGAATTGCTTTCGCACTGCTAGCTGTGCTACTATGCTTATATTTCTGAATCTTTTTGAGTAAGACCACGTGGCTCCTTGATGCTAAGCAGTTAGGATTACAACTAGCGTTAGTCTTTCGTTTTATTTTCTTTTACTGCTTTGCATGTTTGTTATCGGAAATGCTTTCAGTAAAAAAAGAAAAATGCCGCTGGTGACTTCGACGTCAAAACTGCGCGCCGAATCAGACTGTCATGTGATTTCCGCTCCACACATCGTCGCATATTTCATTTCGGTGGTGTCAATCGATATTCAGCCATTCGGAGGCAAAAATTCTGAGCCTCCTCTACTTACTTTACTAAAACTAACTGACGTGTTCGAAGGTGTGAAGAAAACGATGTCCTATGTCAAAACCAAACGCGACGTTTATTTACTTTTTTTTTTTTTTTTTTTCCGGTACAAAACCGGAATGAGGTGCAAGAAACACCCAAAAAGCTCGGAATTTCACTGCGATGACTAATCGGGGATGACCATGTGCGCTTGTAAAGGGAGGCTGTCATTGTGCTAATAAATACGTTCGATTTTTTTCATTGCGGCAGTCTAAAAACAGTGGCGATGTGCGTGTGCCGCGATGGATATCAGTACTCTGTTCTGCACGACCGCCCGATACAGACACGCGCTTCATTCCGTCAACCCACCACATGCACTAAATGTCCGCGAAAGCGTTTACGGTGCATTGCATAATAATAATAATAATAATAATAATAATAATAATAATAATAATAATAATAATAATAATAATAATAATAATAATAATAATAATAATAATAATAATAATAATAATAATAATAATATTAAAACAGACCCCTGGCCTTGAAACATGAATCCACGGCTTCGAGGCTTACTATTTTGAGCATAGCGTAGACGCACAGAGAAGTAGAGAGTGCCGGCTGTGCACGCGCATTAGCCCTACTTGGCCCCACTAATGCCACTGCGTGTGCGCCGAAGGAATCCGGTAATTCGGTTTACATGTAGGCAAGCACTTTTCTCTTGTCACAGTGAAATGCGCCCAGCTGCCCTCTCGGCGTCACTTTGTTTATGTTACGCTGTCTGCAGTCGAAACTTCTCTCTTTCCACGCAGCGTAGTGTGGTGAACTGTCCCACCTTTGCGAAGATGTCCATACACGCTTCGTAACTGACCAAATACAATTAGACAGACGTACAACGGCTGTTACGTTTCATTATCGTTTCATTACGGTGATTATCGGTGATGACGTCTGGTTTTTGATTATCTATGAGTACATATTTGTAATGTTTATAAGCATGAAAAGCTCTGAACCAAAACAGTGTACATTCTCATTTCAGCTAACGCTCGACATTCGGTTCAGCAGCGTCGAATTCCTTCGTTTCTTTTTTTTTTTTTCATCTGTACTCCGTATGCGACGTCGTCCTTTTGCAGTTGTATTTCTTGTAGCGGCTGCGAAGCTACATTCAAAACGGTGCTTTCGGAGAGGACAGCTGCACCTAAGCACACGTGTGCCACTGAAAGCTCTAGGGAACAGAGCACGCACCAACGGAGATGTGAAGGAGACAACCACTCGATACCGCCGGCCGAAACTATTTATTTTGGTCTACTGTCCTATTCCTTTTTCGACCAATATTTGAGAGTCGCATGACGCACATAGCATCTAAACGGTGGATCATACACGTGGTATGCCAGCTGGCGTATCGTGATGTCATGTGCGAGCATTTTGCCAGCACACCATGCAGCATAACGTGGCGATATCCGTAGCACTCGCTGTCAAACACATAATGTCTACATTTTGCGAGAAATACCACTGGACCAACTGCGCGCACGGATGAAGAACCTCGTCCAAGCAACCTGCAATCTGTCAAGGCATGTCTTAATTTTGATAAATTTGCACTCTTGTCGCCAGCCGAAAAGCAAGCCCGATACATGTAAATTTACCGGAAGATTCTGCGCATTCTGTTTGGATTTTGCTAGCCGTGTCACTTGCTATCCGAGCCTGAAGCGCCTGGCGAAATACGAATGCGTGAGGGAAAAAGTACAGGGCCAGAAGCATACTCAGAAAAGCACAAAATAGCGCAAAGCCCCTCAGCGATTGGGCGTGAAGGTTAGCGGCTTAGCACTGCAGGCGAGCGTCCACTGTTCGCACACAATGCAGGGGTGCAAAGGGTGATGCGGTGACCATGTGCAGGTTCTTCGTGCGAGCGAATAGCCCCCGCATAAACCACAGTGTATGCGCTCAAAACATGTGCACGCACGTAGTGTGCGTGTCATGTCTTGTCACCTAAAAAAAACTTTCACTCCGTGGTCCTTCCCTAATGAACTGTTTGTGTTTCCACTTTGAGTAGATGCGTCTCCTTGTGCTAAGAACCAGCGGTGTCTCGCACCACGTTCTCAATCGAGTGGTGCCTCCAGGTATCCATTCATTCCTTTCACTCCACTGACACTCCCTGCTTTCCTCTATATCATGAATTGTAGCCTCTGCATCAGGTGAGAGAGTTGTCGAAATTCTTCCTCTATGGGATATTTGAAACCGGATCTGCTGCAGAAAGAAGTTGTTTCGACAGGCAATGAATTTTTGAAAAGTGTGACACTCGCCACACAAACAGCAATGCAAATAGCAACAAGCAAGACACTTCACAGCACAAAAGTAGTATAGGTGGGTTGCTGAAACCTAGAAGTCAGCAGAGCAAAACCCCTTCACCATGGCAGCCAAACCTGTTTTGAGGGCATAAGTTGGGTGCAGCGCAGAATACTTCTATGTCCAGCCTGATGTCATGCGCGAACGTGTTGAGCAGAATTCCTTCACTATTGAGAGCCTGGAGGAGGTAGGGGCAGGGGAGGTGTTATGAATGGCACTCACAAACGGAGGGGTTCTTAATCCCATAATTGCGACAAGAAGAAGAGGGGTGCAGGAAATGTATGTGGCCATTATTACCACAATAGACGTCTCCTGCACTGCACCTGTTTTGTGCCCCCAAAACAGGTTTGGCCGCCATGGTGAAGGGGTTTTTGCACTGCAGAGAAGCTGACTTCTAGGTTTCTCGACTAGCTTCAGTACTTTGAAGGAGTGTAGTCACGCGCGCCTCTCCTGGCAATTGAATGAACTCACACTTTTGCTGCTTTTACCTAGATGGCGCTAGCAGTGAAAAACCTTTAATGACCGAATACAGGTGCAAATACTAATTATCACCATGGTTTGTGCTTCGTATTTTAACTTTATTTTACAGTAATACAATATTAAAAAAAAAGCCAACTCAAACAAGGCTCACGTTGTTGAGTATGACGGCCTTCTCCATTGAATGTCGTGTACGAAAAATTGATTATATTTGAAGGCTCAGTATAATCGTGCTAATTGTATAAAGCGCAATTTGCGATCAGGGTTCACAAATAACGACTATTCTAGTTTCGCCATGCATGATTCCTAGGCTGTAGAATGAGCGGTTTTTCTGGTCAAGCTATGCGATGTGAGGCAGTATGACGGAAATCTTCAAATTGGAAAGGTAATTAAAAACGAACTAGCGAATAAATTTCGATGAAACTTCGTACACTCAACTATTATAATGTGCGCCCGAAGTGGTAAAAATTTTACTGCTGTGCACGTTGATAAAGCGCAAATATTCGTGCCCAAAATAGCCAAACTTTACCATGTTTAAAAGGCTGCCGATCAAAGACTGATTAAATTAAAACTAATTACGCTTCACGTTTCATAATATAAGTACCCAATCTATGTGTAGGCCAAAGGAAACTGTTCTAAGTGCAGCAGTTTCTTCAGCAAACTAATCCGAAGTAGGGTATATCAACGACGCTAGCGAATTTGTCATCTGCAAAACCACCTCTCATGCAGTTGATAACGTTGACACACTAAAGCAGCGCACATCATTTGACAGAGAGTATATTAAGCTTTCGAATGATGCCTACATTTTGATGTTCGAAAAAGAACAACGCGCAGAATGCTCACGCAAACATTGCCTAAAATGGCACATTCGCGCTGCCGGAGTGGGACCCCCGCCTTAAGCAGAATTATTCAGGAGTGCAACGATTCCGGGGATTTTTGCTCGTGTCCTTGAAAGAAAGATAGACAAATGACAGCTACTGCAAACAACAGTGGAATCACAGCCTGAGGGGCGAGTTGGTGAATTATGATGAAGTGAACGGCGGCGCAACAAAGGCACAAACGCATGTGGTGTTCTTTTCTTATTTGTGCCCTTGTTGCGCCGCCGTTCACTTCAACAGTGGAATCGATTAGCTGATAATTTCAATTCTGAAAAGCTCGAGCCACCTGCCTTTCGTGAAAGCCGCGGCGATAACAGCTTTATGACAAACAACTTGAGTGACACAACTGTCGTGGATGCGGATGCGCCGTGCGTGCTTTTGTATAACTAGCGCCCAGTGTTGCCCAACCGACGATAATAATCGGCTAAATTTAGCGTTGCATACTTGCGACGGTCAATCCTCGCGTAAATTGTCGTTTTGGCACAGCTTGGCGAAACAGGTCGGATTGACACAGAATGGCGCAATTGGCGCCTAGCACTCGCTCTAACCGCTGCAGCAAGCGTGGCTCTTGAATACAAGAGTTGTGCCTTTCCCTCATAGCTTGCACGCTTACGGGGGCAACATGGCGGCCCTACGCGCAGCTGCGGGAACCTACGCGGTACATGTCCACAAGCAAGCGAAATAGGGCAATGGCAGGACCTCTAGATTCATGCATCGGGGTAAACTTAGCTATTTTCTACACCTACGGTAGTTAGAGCAATTACTTTTAGATTACCAACACGTATAATATAGAATGCATTTGGTATATTGTCGCATCCTATCGATGACTTCGTGTTAGTTGAGCAGAATACGGTAAATATTCCTGCTTCAGTTAATGTTCTTGCTTCAAGTGTTTTAACGCTGTCACTGAACTGAGAATTTAGCATGCGTTTTGTGCGAACATCAAGCGTAAACACAGTGCTGCGTTATTAGGAGGCTTATAAATTGATCCTCATTCATTTTTGCTCATTATTTCAGGAGCCGCGCCTCCACAGAACTAGTGCGGCATTCATGTATTCCTGCTGGGACACTTTCGCAGCTTGATTGATGAACCGAGAATAGAGGGGCGGCCACCCCGTTATTCTCCGTTCATCAATCAAGCTGTTCATCAACACATAGGCTCAAGTTACGAAGTTAAGGAGTAAAAGTCCGGACTTTCACTCCTTAACTTGGTAACTTAAACCTATACGTTTCGAATATCTTAGTCAAAAAACTATTTTGTGCTTAAGATGTGCAATCCATCTTGCCATCCATGGATTCATTATATGCTCTAGCTTAAGTTTTCTCCGTGCCACATCAAGAAAAGAACATCATTAAAGCTTCAAGCCTCAGCCGTATATGTTTATTTGGTTGACCGACATCGTGGGAACCCGAAAACGAAGACTAAACTCCACGCATGGCAATTCTAGATGGCCAAACATGCTGCCATCAGCCACAAAACCGTGCTTAGCGCCTTCGAAAGGAATTCGACGTGACTGATGGAAGGACGCATAACAAAACCTTGTGATTTTGATGCATCACCAAAAACCTCGCTAGAATAGTTGGTAAATTAAACTATATGTCGCAATAAAAATTAACAGTTACTGGTACTTGTTTTCGTAACACGCGTTGGGCACGCGAATTACATGAAGTTAAAGAGAAAAAAAAAACAAACGTATCAAGCAGCGACCTAAAAAAAATACAGAATGAAAATGTCAAGGACAAAAAAAAAAATCTGCACGCAGCTGAGTCGTAACAGAGCAATTCATTCAGACGAAAGTCCACATTCTGGAACTAAGTCAGATGTGAGCGCGAAATGTAAGGGACGCTCGTGTGCTGTGCAGCATACATCGGTGCATATGGTGGTAATAACTTCATTAAAACAGAGGAGTTTGGGGCATGCATGCCTCTTGGCCCCCGCACGGCCCCACTACACTCAAACGCTCATGTTCCTATGGTTCATGACGTCGGCCGCCCAGTCTGTGGCGATCTTCTGCCGAACCGGGTCCTCAGAGTGCAGCAGGGTCTCCCAGTCCTTCCAGGTGGTATATGCTTTGCACCCCAGCGTCCCTCACAGACTTGCGTGCCGCTTTGTGGCGCTGAAGCCCACACATAGAAACTTTTTGTTTATGGCAGAAAACCAACGCTGCGTCCACGTGCTGAGAGCTTGCCGCAGTAGCACACGTGATAGCAAAAACAGCATGCGTTGCCCTATACACCAACACCTTTCGTAAAAGTGCGAGCAACATATTTTTTCCGTATGCAGGAAGTTTCACGCAATTTTAACCAATGGCGTCACGCGGCGCTTCTCGTAGTTTATATTCCGCTCATTTGTTAATTAACATAAAAATATGATTTATGCGAAATTATTAATAATCCATTCAGGACCTATAGTGCATCGCGTTCAGCGGTACAGGGGTGGAAAAAAACCGATTCAGTTTATTTTACCAACGCATACAGTCTCTTTTGTCTGGCACTTACAGATTAAAGCTCGCGAAATATGAAAAGAAAATTTAAGGGCGACTTTGGGGCCTAGTCAGTAACACGCACAAAGCCAGTCAAATACTGCCGACAGCACTTCCGTAAATATTAGAGCACAAGCTCTAATTCCCCTATGTCAAAAGTGAAGGTCACCTGGCTCCGAACATCTGACCTTGAACTGTCATGATATGTGCAGCAGACATATCGTCGTCTTAGTGCATTTTCCAAGCTTCTCCATCTGCGCAGGATAGGTACTCCGCATGCGTCAGTATCATCTGCGCCTCGCCACAGCTACGTCGCAAAAAACATTGCTGCGACAGGGTTTAGAACCCGAGCAAGAAAGAACAGATCAGCTTCCCTGGCCCAGACACGAGGGCACTATACTATTCCGTTTATTTTTTCTTTACTGCTTGTTAATAATGGAGATTCCAATGTGGTAAAAGTAAGGCTGCACTGCTTTTCGGAAAAGCTTTACGTTAGCCTACTCGACCAAAACTGGCACTCATCCAGGTTTCTCCCTTTGGGTTTTATTAAGCTTGCTTTCAGTTAAGTATAACACTTTCAATAAAACACTCCCTCGATGAGCGAGCATCCACGTCAGCGTGTCTCACAGCCATGCTCGGAGGCAAAGCAACGTGATTAAGTCGTATGGCACACCCCCTTGATTATGGACATGCAAGAACCGTATACCAAACGGCGTTACTGGCAGGTCCTTTCTTAAGGTCATCTGGAAGATGTCCCAGAGATATACTTTCTTTCCAGGAGTCAAGAAAAATATGTCTATGGTTTCCGGTTTAAGACAAATCAAGCCGCCCACTGACCACGGGACAATGAAACCTTTTTTCCCTAAACACACCCACGCGGTTTAACATGTAATGTACCACTGTGTAAAAGAGAGGAGAAATTACACGTTAACACGCATGCATACCAGGATCGCGAACACGTCATCGACGCCGCTGAGCTTTTGCTACGGCAGATGTATCCGCAACTAGCTCCCTTCTTGCGTCCATGCCGGTTGGTACTTGCATTCCGGAAGAGGCAAAGGAATGCGAGCTATCTATGGTCGCAACTTTCACGTCATGTATTACTAATCTCAGTGACTAGCAGTCAGCAGTACGAAGTTTTGCTAAAGGCCAGGTTTCGGTTCATTTCATCTTCGGACAGTCCCAATCGATAGCCGCCCCATTTCCATCATCTCGGCCTCTGCTCACATTGCACACGCATAGGAAAACAAGACCGCACACGACGCTTCTCGAGGCCTCACCCACTAAAAAGGGATGCTGGTCAACTCCTACGCGCTATATTTTTCTCGGTGGACCGGTTAATCTCGTATTACGCCATTACAGTGCATTACCGAGCGGGACTGACTACGCGGTTTCCACAAAGTCATACTCACTCCCGAAATCTGAAACGGTGCTTTGGCGACAGCTTCAAACACTGTCTCGCCCTGCACAGCCCTGTATGAAGCCACGTTTTCCGGTATATGTATAGTCAAAGCTACGACTGCACCCCTGCGATCAACGCACTGGTAATGCCCACATCCTACGATATTGGCACGCCGATTTCTAATTTTAACAGTAGGAGGCGGCGCTGCTCAGCTCAGGCTTGGCCCCTCGAGCAAGTCCACGAGGTCATCTGAAAGCGAGGTCTTCTGATCACCTAGCTTCGACCGCAGAGTTCTGTTTCTTCCTTTTAAACTCGAAATGCTTTCTTGGCTCATGGATGGTTTGGAAAGAAGTGACAGCCAAATGCACTGGCAGAAATGTCAGCAAGAAATGTCTGCGCGAACTGACACAAAAAGAAAAGAAAACCTGTTTACACCGGGAATCAGGCCACTATCTTTCCCGTTCCCAGCCTAGCGAGCAAATCACTACTCAGGCTCGTGAGAAACAGCTCGTAATTCTCCTAGTCTAGCTTAAGGATGATAATAGCGTTGACAATGACGCTGGAATAATACAGTAGAATGTTGAGCTAGTTGGTCTTCAGACACGATGAAACACGCAGCTATTCATAATGAAGCTGCATCTAGTTATGATGATAGTAGCGATGACATCAACAATGTATTTAGTTGATAATTATAGAAATGACAGCAGCGATAATGATGATCTTCTGATTCTGATATGTAGCTTCCCCTTCGTAATGACGGTCCTTCGTAAACACTTCCCCAAGCTGCCTAGCCAAATTACGTAGGTACCTTCAATGTCTATTGTTCTTCACGTTACGGAGATTTCTCTCCACAACGAACGTCGTCGCTTTGTTGTTCTCATAGTTGTTTCCATATCCCCAACCACGTCGGCTGTCTCTCCTATTAACACCGCGTCTCCGGAAGCCGAATCGCCATCACAGCAGTCGTCGAGGCGGGCATCCAAGTGCCTGCTTTAAAGTCATTCAGGCCTGATGATGTGGCTGGAGCACCGGACAAAACAGAACAGTATCTTCTGCTCGCTGCCACACAGCACTATCCGACTGTTCTGCCTGCATTCCGCCGCGTTTCGTCCACCAATGCTTTGTCCATAGCACCCCAGCGCGGGCTTCGAAAAGCAGTGAGCTTCCGACGGAGTTGTCACAGAAATGCTCCCGCTGATCTCTGTCTTCCTGGCTGGCGCGATACATGGAGGGTCGGCTTCTTCTCGGCGGTCACCTTCCACCGTTGCGTCTCAGTCACTGAAACCCGTTCACGCAGTCTACCATGGCTCCGGACTGTGCCCTTCAGGTAGCATAAAGCCGGCAAGGGGACTTCAAATTTAGCTGCTAGCCCACGCATTCTTGTCTTCCATCTTGAGTACACTCCAGAGTAGAGGAGGCAGTGTGGCACCCGATTCACCCAGCGCTCTTGACCAAGGTTCCAGGACCTGATTTCAAAACCAAGCTTCACCACCACCGCCTCCCAGGCTTCAAATGAGGTCCACCTGATGTCTCCCTGCACTGCCTCGCTGGGCGTCGATCAATGGGCGCCGAATATCTGACGTTGCCGCCACTCAATAAACATCAGGGTAGCCGACGACAGACACTTCACTGCACTGGCGAAAGTGAGTCCGGGAACCATCACTGCCTTCCACAGGCACTGAACCACTTTTATGAGACTTCCAACTTCAGTACCCGCTGGCCTCACAGTGCTTTCTCACAGGTATGTTTCTTTTTGTGACGATATATAATTACCACTTATGAGCTGAACTTCCATGTATGGATGGGCAACCTTAGTGGCTGCCTATTAATTTCTGTACTGGGAGACCTCCCAGATCATTACTGCACTCTTCTTGGTACTGAACTGCATACCCAAATGACCGGCTCGCAGGCTGCACGCGTACGTCAAAGAGCTGTTGCAGCCCGTCTCTCGAATCCGCCACTAGTACAATATCGTCTGCATACAGAAGGACCGGAAGCTTTTGGGACTTCACCTCTCCTTCAATCATATATACAGGACAATTCGAAACCTCCTCCACATGCCTACAGGCCGCACTCCAAGTCGCTCAGGCCTAAGGTCCTCTAATAGAGGAGCCTTACTCAGCACAAACATGAACAGAAGTGGGGACAGAGGGCATCCCTGTTTTAGGCAGCATTCTATACTGACAGAATCTGACTGAAGGCCCTGCCACTTCAGCACAATAGACGCCGCTGTGTACAGCGCCCGCGGCCGATCCACCACTGTTCCATCCCAGACCCGTTTCAAGTAGCTTTCCCCAAGGGAGACCATGTTTGATCCTATCAGATGCTTTTTCTACGTCCAAAAACGCTGCCCATAGTTGATGTCATTCTATGTGCGCTATATTAGAGCACTTCGTGAACACGAACAGATTGCCCTCTAGACGGCGCCCAAAGCGAAATCCGTTCTGGAGCTCACCCACGGTTCCCTCTCTTTCTTCCCAGGTTTGCATCCGACGACGAAGTACTTGTGCGAGGAACCTGCACAATACTGGGTCGCTGTGATAGGCCTGTACGATGGGCCGTCGCTGTGGTCGCCGATTCCTCAGACTGAAGGAGCCCACTAAAGCCCTCTCGCAGGGCCGCTCTGTTTCGGTTCCATCCTTTTCAGGAAGGCCGGAGGGAAAACACCTGATCCCGATGCTGTGTTCTCTTGAACCCTGGCGACAAGATTTTCGAAATCCCGTTTCCCAAAATGATGACGATAGTAGCGATGACAGTGACAATGTAATTATTGATAATAATGATAATAGTAGCGATGGCAATGACGATGCAGTTAGTGAAAATAGTCCTGTAAGTGACTTTCACTATTTCCGCTCTTACCCTATATAGCGAAAACGTTATGAGAAAGCTTGAGATATCAGTCACATTATATACGGTTTCTCAATCCGTATAATACTCATAAAAATATAATTCAACATATGAGAAATATACGAAACTCTATGATATTTGTATGAGTTTGGTATAAAAAAATCTGTATGTTCTCTGTATTTGTAATTGTTCTCTTTTCTTTTTTTTTTTTGTAATGGGGGACTAATAAAATATTTACAATTATCTTCCTCTGCTTGGGGGCTTGCTTTGCGGAAGACTGGAGCCTCGAACTGTCATAGGAAGAAGGTTTCGCTCCTTTGTCCTCTCGCTCTCTTTTACTCCGTCGTTTTTCGTAGTGCACTCCAATCGGTGATCAGCAGCAAATGTTCTCATAACAGGAATGCATACTAGTTCCAACAGCCAATTGCAATTTGAGTCCCAAGCTCCTATGTAGCCAAGATGGATTTAATATGGGATAAAGGAAGCGTGAAAACTATAGGGTCTGCCCCATCGACACAGGCGGGGAAGGGCCCAAATCGCAACCGTCGCCGTCTTGCCGTCTTTTGCGAACATCCTACGCTTCGCAACCACGTCTACATAGGCCAAAAACGACATTAGGGGAGAGAGCGGCGATAGCGGCGATAGCGGCATCTGCGGCCGTTCCTAAAACGTGCTCCGACGGCCCTCTAGCACAGAGTATTTCACAATGTTCCCGACTATAAGCAGAGAGCTCACTGACAAAGGCAAACAAGATCAGCGCCTGCTGGCCCAGTGGGAGACGGAACCGAGCGAAAATGGGGATCCGCTCGGGACCACGCGCCGAGACGGTACCCAGAAAGGGAGAAAACGAACGAAAGCGTTCGCTACGCGCCCACTTTCTTCACGTCACTTTTCATTACATTTCGCATCGCGCAGAGCAATTGACGAGCGGAAATTTCGCTGCATCCGCTGCCACGCGAAAGAGTAAAAACAAACGAGACACGGCCGCGTTCGTTACGCGCACCGATGGCAAATGCTTTGATCCGCGCCATAATAAATTGGATATTAACCGGGCGAAACTCGCCTCGGCCGTAATGAATCAAGCGCAGAAATGGAGACCCAGGCGGCCGACGTGTGCGGTACAGCGCACGGATACTAAAACGCGCCGTCGAGGTCTGAAACAAGAGAACCGCGGCGCGCGCCTGCCTCGCTATTACACCCGACTCGAGCGAAGGTCCGCGCGCATTCCAGGCACGTCGGAGAGCGCCCGAATGTACTACAGCCCTGCTATACGTGCTGCGTGTCGCAGCCTGCATTCATGTCAGTCGCAGAGAGCTCCAGAACAGACAGGCACGGCGATGTGTTCCACCATGTTTCTTGGAGTACAGTCTACGGACGTTGATCGCAAGGCCGGGGCTTCGATGTAACGTCGCTCGCTCGCTGCACAAAGCCGGCCTTTTCGTCGAATCAACCGCGACATCGCCGAGTAATGAATAGCCTTTCAGTTTGTTTTATGAGGCCTAGTTTGTAGCTTTACAGTACAGTAGCTTAATTTTCTGTCGCCTGATTGCTCAGAACTTTCCGCGACAAGCCTGGCCGTTATTTCTTTTCAGAACGTTCTCGAAGTGAAAAACGAGGTACTAGCGCACGGATACTCACGCTAAATCGGGCGTCATTTTCTTTTCCTTACACTGGCCTAGTCAATATGTCGAACTTGACGCTGTTGCTTGCAAATTCGTTTTTCTTTTTTAGTATGGATAGTATTGACATTTACGTCCGACAATATGCCTTTCATTTTTATCAAAATCAACCAATATTAATAGACTTAGCGAAACTCTGCGCCAGTCTCCACATGTTAAACAGCCAAGCAAAGCATGCCAAGCCATACCAACAAGAAATTTCGTACGTACGTCTCAATCGGTTTAAGCGGAGTTAACTTCTGCCTAATTAATCTCAGAGCCTCAGAAGCCCAGGAATGAAAAACTAGAGTGCCTCGATGGCCAGCGAAAGCAGAGTTCAGGACATCAAGGTATCCTACAACAAACTAGTGTAACAAACGTTCTAGTGGCGGCACCTGTCGTGAGAAATGAGAATTAACGTGCTCCCGTGGCATCACTGCTAGAGTACATTTACGCTTTTGCCGCTAGGTGGCACCAGTGTTTTGAAGTTCTTGGATGAAGTTGTAATCACTATCAACTAAAACTTGTCAACGAGGCGTACGCCACTGCGCGCAGTCATAGCTTTGAGCGCGTTAACTGAAATGAACTCTGCTTTATACTAAAAATATCTAATTACACTCTGGCGGTTGAAATTTATTAGCTTTCGATAAATTACTTTTGCCGGAACAAGGAGGCTATGCCGGAACGCGATCGTCATAAAGCTCACTGACCACGATTTCCAGCACTGGACACCATGAAATAGGACGCAGGCACAGAATTTTGTTTTACAGCGTTTCTAATAAAACAGCTGCGGAATTGACTCCTCACTAAGCTTTCTATTGCGCCGAAAAAAAATCGGACGCTTAAAATGCAGTGTTCGGTCCTTTAATTTGACGCACCCACCGCTTTTGTACAAAAGGCTAAATAAAGAGGCCTTTTTTCTGCCCTGGCAACTTCCATACATTGGACAAGCCCGAACAGGCTATCACATCAGCGCCTACAACTCCTGAACCCTTTCTGACAACGAGGGAACAGCGTGGTAGGCTGCGCCATCTACTTAGAGCAAGTAAAAGCAGCGCTCCGGGGAAACTTCTGCATTATTAATGGCAGTAACCAATCCATTCAGAGCCATTTTTTTTTCTAAATTAAATTTGTAGATGTCAACGTAGACACTTAGTCGAACTACTCGCACCCCTTCTGCCGCACCTTTATAATATGAAAATCGGCGCGTTTGAAAAGTATGTCTATTTATCACCTATATCATTTTGCGAAATCAAAGGGAATTCAAAAATTTACAGTGAGCTATCACGACGAATAAGGTAGTCACGACATCGTAGTTGGTCTGAAGCGGGTCATGGCCTACAAAGGCCTCAACGTGAACTGCACCGGCAAAGCATGCGGTTAAATCATGGGTCGTGAGATGAGCAAACGAATCGCGCGCCTCCGAACCATATGTCACATCCAAAATGAAATTGGGAAAGTTGGTAGCACGGTGTTAGAACACCGTGGTTGGTAGAGCGTACCTCCCCCACTGGTACCTTCGTGCCACGGTTTCAAATCGTGCAGAGACACTTTTCGGGGTCCCTCGCAGATCAAGCGCTTAGAAAAACGCCCCTCGCGTCCGTTGGCGCGGCCGCGCGGTCTTTTAGTAGCAGACGCGAAGCGTGACATGGAAGCGCCATCTATGCAGCTCTGAAGGCAATACCGAAAGAGGGAGGGCGCGCTGGAGGGGAGGAAAAGACGCCTAGAAGCACTCGCGCAAGACAGATGGCGCCAACAAAGCAGCGCGTGTATCGCTTGTAGAGTGATGGAGGAAAGTTTTCGTTTACTGCGTTGTAGGGAGCTGCTGAAAGATGTCTTGATGAGTACTGCGTGGAGCCGTGAAGCCCGGTCAAAGGACGGGCGTGCGACGAATTCGTCTCGCAGGCACGCTTTGCAAACTAGGCCCTGCGCGAGTCGACGTCTACGCGCATCAAGCCACCACGTGGAGCTGCGAAGAACCTACCTGCCTACCGCACAGGCTAAAACTTCAGACGAGCAGCGGCAGGTTCCCGAACCGATTACTCCCAGGTTTGGGTTCAGTTGGAGCTCAGCTTCAGGAAAGCATTTCGTGCCTTCAGAAACGTTTCGTACAGGTTTCGGAAGACTTTCATACGGACCTTCCTGGCCAACATGAGAGCATGTCTCAAAACTACGATAAGAAAATAGAGACCGAAAAACAAAATCAGGTCATTAAGTCTAAAAGATCCCAGGCATGGAGCATAGAGCGAGCTGGCGGGTGGGAGAGAGCCGGACGTACACTGGGCAGAGACAGTACTCTAGATTGGCACAGAGTGACAGGCAGCTGAGAGAGTGAGCGGTTAGACTGCATGCGAAAAAGGTGCAGGTGAGTTGGGGTGAGAAGAGTGTAGGTGGAAAGCTTGCGGGGGATGTGAAATAACACTAGCGAGTTGTTCAGATCGCACCAATTAAAGTGGGCTTTTGAAAGCTGCATTAGCGAGCGATGCTTTGTATCCAAACTAGACCTTAAAATGTATTACAGAATTTTTAACGGTCATGCATGGACATTCTGGTCAAAGGAGCAGTACTTCACTCTTTAATTTCTTGAGAGCGCATGAAATGCTTTAGGCTCCAAATCCTCGGCGAATTCAGAAGAACATCATCCGGAAACTTCGGAGAAGGGAAACCTGAGGCCGAGTGGTGGCGCACAGAAGAAAACTTGAGATCGCAACGGAATTCGATCCGGCGCCGGCGCAAACAGAGCAGTTTCGTTTTCTAAAGCCTACGGCCACTACAAGCTTTCGACGTATAATTTTTTTTTATTGCTACAAGAAAATTACAACTGTTTGTTTGCGATAATATAGACGATGTGACATTGTAAATCGTCACCTTTGATTCGTCTGCTATCGAGCTTCGAAACGTCTACATCCAGCAGTACAAAGACACGTGCAGCAGCCAAAGGGCCAGCATGTATGGTAGTGTGCGGCTACCACCATCTACTCACCGCTCAAGACATCCAAACACATTCAGTTTGCAGTGACGCATCGTCGAACGATGGACGAGGCAAAGCAGGCGAGCGTGATGATATCACTGCCCTGGTACTCCAAGAAACGCAAGGGAGCTAGATGATGGCAGGATACAGTGTTACAGTCAAAATTACAATTATTCAAGAGTCTCACATCTGCGCAGCAGTCTTTACAACGGCGATATGAGCACAAGAAACAAGCGAGTACATAAGTCGGTTCTAGCCCCGTTGTTAAATATTCTAGACGACATATAAGCATTAACGTCAGGAAAGAGGCCACATCGCAGGTTTAACATGCTGACGGCAGTAATTTCTCTGCTTATATACGTCTTATACTTACGTCTTATAGCTTATACAGCTTATACGTCTCAGATACCGACTTGCTGCGCCGTTCGTGCTAGCGTCTTCGACGGAGACGGGTCGCTTTTTCCACAACCCTAAGGAGTGGAGACATCTAATTATTTTCTCTATCCCTTCAGCTATATAAGATGCGATGCGTTCACGTCACACTTCGGGCGCCTAGACGATAAACTAGCTTAGTTCACGCCCATAAACCGTCCAAAGCATTGGATGCCGCCAATTCAGACACTCGGTGAGAGTAGACGCGTACGTCAAGTATCGCATCTTCCGTACTTGCCCATGCTAAACAAGGCGAGCAACAATGTTCAAGGCGTCAAGCAGCCAGGGTGTCAAAAGCCGCCATCACATCCTAAGGGAGGACAGTCGTTCTGACGCAAATGCAGATGCCCTTCTGACTGGGAAACTTTAGAGGAAGTCGCAGGAATTTGCGGACAAGCCTGCTCACCGAAAGCGTGGGCCTGCAGCGGCTATACCCCACGTGCGCATGCGCGCGCATCCGCTGAGTGGTAGTGTGAGGTTATTTATTGCTGGATATCAAAAAGGGAGGAAAATGCGTTTTCCAGGCCCGGTATCTGCTATCTGATATCTTTAGAACCTCTACTGGGGCGACCTACTTTAACTCACTTCAGAAATCCGGAGCGCAGCACACAAAACACCCAAAACACCGACAGCTGCTGTCCAATTGGTGTCAGGAGACGAACGCGGGGTATGCGCTTTTCGGAGGTAAGAGCAATATTATTCCCTTGTCCAGAAAAGTTATATGAATGTATTAGACATCACTTTATAATATAAATCAATCTTTATTTATTACATTATTTGTTTTATTTTCAGAACGTATCCGTCTTAGCTGGAAATAGTCTGCTTCGTAGCCGAAAAGCGGGGTCATCACGTCACTTCTAAAGACCTGATATCGAAAGGTGAGGACAAGGTTCATCCTTACGTTCCACGTACGTATTTAAGGCTCAAAGAGTACCAAAGTGCTCCACTACACGGCTGATCCTGTTTAGTTGCCTTTGGCATAAAGAGCACACAACTTAGAGTACCTGGTAGGGTCTTGCGAACGTCTTAAATTTTCGAGTAGCGAATCGAGTATCCTCCATTCGATTCGCCGCAAGAAGCGAATAGTGCATGTTCCCAATTATTCAAAACGAACAAGATGTGTTCTCGAGGCTTCAAATACATATCCAATCTCCAAAACAGAACTCATACCGACGCCGCACTGTGCGCTGCCACGACCTGTGTTAGGGAATGGAGGACACACGCGGCAAAACAGTCCAATATCAATTGGCAACGTGCAATGCTCACACATGGCCTACAAGACTGGGAGACACGGTAGGGCTCAGACATATTAGAGAGATTTAGTATACCGTGATCCGCGATCCGCCACCGTGACTCTGTACCGCTCGTGGGCGCACATGCTGCTTGGTTCCGATGCGGCAGGTCTATGTGCCGGCATCAAGTATGTGGCGCCATCTATCGGCATCAAATGCATCTGGGCATGCGCAGTGGAACGCGCGGTGGCGGATCACGGTAGCGGATCACGGTAAGCTAAAACTCTCTATTAAGCAAACCCCGCTTTTACACCCGATTTCGAAGGCCCACAGCTCTCTTGCCCCTCTCATCTACCGAGACGCGGTGCCTGCATTGACTGTCGTCACCCGCAACAAAGGTTACTTTCCCATACCCGGAAGATTGCAGTGTCAGAGCCAAAAGGAAACGTTTAACAATGCGCGTACTGCTACTCCGCATGTGCTGATCGCACTGAGCGCGCCAGGCTGAGGCCACATGCGGCCCCTCCTGCCACGTGAGTCAAACCCATCTGCGCATGCGTGGTGGAGGCAGTACGGACTATGCTAAATGTATTGAGTATGCCTTCTAGCAAAGCAGTGTTAGATTTATTTTTTTTTAGCTCTGACCTCAATTCCATATAGCGGCTTAACGTAGTGCCGCCGACAGCTTCGCTGTTTCGGACGTATGATTATTCGCTCAGTACGAGTACTTACCAAATAATTGATTACTCTCTCATACGAGTACTCACCAAATAATTGATTCGTATCTGATTCGGTTTTCGGCGACACCATTTATAATCGATTCGTCCCCAAAGCTAAACTATTCGCTTTCGTCTCGGTTAAAAGGGCATCATTCGCAAAACCTTGTAGTTTATCCATCTTTCCAGTTTACTTCGTTCCAGAGCTAAACGTGTCGAAATCTACATATATAGCACAAATTCCGGTGTCCTAGTTTTTCGAAATAACCGAAAATTGAAAATATGAAGTAGGTATAGGTTCCCAATTAACATATTCACACATCCTTCACCGCTTAAAGAAAAAGAAGACAAAGAAATGTTTCTCAATTTATTCCGATGAGAACCTGCGACATCAAAGTGAATAAATCGGGCTCTTAAATGAGTCACGCCATGTATTTTTACTTGAATATCCGAGTGTGCAATCAGGAAGCCGAACATGTGGAGCGTCTTCCTGACGTTTGATATGTTTATTTTTTTCTCGCAAATTTCCTCGAGTGCCAGGCATGATAATTTGGCTTTTTGAGTTGTGCGACGTCTTGCCAACGACGAAAAACACCGCAAAATCAACCAAAAGCCCGTTTGCAAGACCCAGCAAAAAAAAGAAAAAAAAAAAAAGAAAAAAAAAAGACGGAAGCAGAACTCTGTTCTTCTTGTTCTTGTGCTCGGCACTTGTTTGAAAGCACTACGTCACGGGGTAGTATACCTAATAAAAAAGCGAGGCAAATGGGAGGGGTCGAACGAAAATCTGTATGCTTGGGATGAAACAAACAATAAAATTGTGCGTCTTTCGAAAGCACACCGCCGTGATGCCGAGACGTCCAGCCCATCGAAGGACTGACAAACCATGATTCCGTTATCAGTGTCCCATTATAAAAGCTCACAGCACGTCTTTAGTGATCGGAAGAATTTACAGAAAACGAAATATTTCCGCTGATTATGTCTTTCTTACACCTTCACGATTACCTTTCCTCGAGATGACTAGCCGTACTAAGCTCGTACTGACTGGAGATTTTAATTTGCCTGGAATAGACTAAAACAGTTTGAGAAGCATCTTCTATATTAGACCTTGCCATCGTTTCTCAAAATATAATGGCTAATGTAAACGCGAAAGATGGTATTTGAAACCGCAAAATGCTAGTCTTATCTATAGACTTCAAACGATCAGATTCTAAAGGTATGAACGGCACTGCTGTTATAAATTACAATCAGCAAGACGACCGCAGCACTAAGAGATTGCCTGCAGGCAGCTTACGAAGATTTCTTTGTTGGTTCTTCATTGGGTGTCCATGATCAACAGTTAAAATTCAAAGCAACAAACACCGCGAAGACAGCTTTGTCCCCAGAAAAAAAATTACAATAAAGCGTAAATACCTGTGGGTAACGCGCAGCATTATTCATCTTAAAAGGAGATTACAAAGGATGCGCCGGTGCAGAACTAACTATGTAGCTAACATTAATGAGCCGTCTCAGAAACTTAAAGCAGAGATCAGTTCCACAAGAAACGCGTTCTTTTCCACCGCTAATTGCATTTTATGAACTATAAGCCGCAGAAAATTTGGCGCTACCTTTCAGAGCCAGATGGCACTGTCACGTACGATCAAGATAAATGACTGCACTGTTGACAATGACCACACTACTCCTTCAATTCGTGCTTTCAATAGTCTTTTTTTTTTTTTTTTTTCAACAGTTTCGTACCAGACGGCTCTGGAGATGGCATTACAAATGCCTGACGTCGCGAACACGGACCGTGTTTTCATGAGCATATTGCTTAACAATGGCATAAGAAATCTGAATATCCTGGAAATGTTCCTCCGACGCTATGCGGACAAAATATTCGCATTTCTGCACGCAATACACACCGATTCGCTTCAAACTACCGGTTTACCTGCAGACTGGCTGAGTGCAAAGGTGATTCCCGCCCACAGAGCTGGGGGGAGAAACAGCTCCTATCAAACTACAGGCCCATATCACTGATCAGTTGTTATTGTAAATTATTAGAACATTTAATCAGTAAGGCAATCATCAGCTATCTGGAGGACAATCACTTACTGCATCCTAATCAACATGGATTTCGAAGGAACCTCTCGACCGTCACTCAACTTCTTGAAGTAACTCACAATCGCGCCCCCGTGACCAACCCGATGCTATCTGCGTTTGTTTTTTCAATGACTCAAGATCGGGTGCCCGTTACAAATGTATAAGTTAAAATCTCTTAGTACCACTGTGGTATCTTGAATATCAGCGAACTTGACTAACCGTAGCCAATATGTAAGCATAGGCAGGAGTCGATTCTGACTACTATTCAGAAGTATTTTGTGGGGTACCACAAGGGTTTGTTCTGCAGGTCCTACTCTTTTCTGGCATACGCCAAAGACATCTACACTGCCATAACTCATGTAGTAAACGTAAGGTTGCGCGCGTATGACCTTGTTATCCGCGTTCTCATGACGATCCACTAACACTTATTACCAGATAACATCGCCCACTGGTGTGATTAATGGGAGATAAATAAAGTGAAGACGACACGTATAACTCGAAAACGGGACCTTTTTTTTCTTTAACGCACAATATCAAGGAAATTAACATCAGCGAAGTAGGCAAGTCAAATATTTGGGCGTAACATTTACGATTAGTTAAAATGGGACGTACATATTACTAGCACATGTACAAAAGCTTACAGACAATTAGGGTTGCCGCGGAGAAAACGTTCATCAGCACAATCCTACGTCAAGCTTTAGCGCACAAATCCCTTGTACGACCGATCCTTGAATATGCAAGTCCCGTTTGGAATTTCTACCAGGCATATCTCACAGATAAATGAGTGAAAAATACGGCGCCAAGGCTCTTCGTTTCGTCTACAAAAGGTGCCCAAGGCACGACAGCGTCAGTGACATGCGGATCCGAGCTGACATTCCATCAGTTTCTAATCGTCGTCGTGTTTTTCCTTCTGTATCAGACTCGCATTAACATAAATAAAACCAAACATCTAAAGGCACCTCATCATCACTCGCACGACCAATCACGAGGCCTGTATCAGACAATTTGCATTCCGCTGGGATAGGTTAAAATATTTTTTTTTCGTTAATCTGTAGCCTCTTATTTATTGTTTGTTTGTTGTTTGTAGCAGCGTACTATTGCCTGATGTACTGGTATATTCATGTTTGGTTTGTGGGGTTTAACGTCCCAAAGCGACTAAGGCTATGAGAGACGCCGTAGTGGAGGTCTCCGGGAATTTCGACCACCTGGGGTTCTTTAACGTGCACTGACATCGCACAGCACACGGACGCCATGTGACTGTAGTATTAATATAACTGTAGTGATGTGACTGCACACTTACGACGCTCAACCGAATACTGTCTGCTTGAACAAAGTTGTACAACCCGCTTCTACATGAGCCTGGAAACCAGGCTACAATATTGTCAAAAACAAAATTTTTAAATTAAAATTTTCTTTTGTTTCCTAATACCAAGCACGTCGACGTCCGTCCCTGCGAGTATGCAGCAGGTACTAACTACCTCGGTGCCCGTAGCGGGTCCCATCATCGCGGAAGAGGAAGGGATGAGCGGATGCGCCCACTGATCGGCCCAATCCGGTGTCCCGACCTCGATCGACGGGGCTTCCACCGCGGGCCTTCCCCCGGCAGCGAACAACTTCCCACACGCCTGCCCCTCGCTCGTCGGAGTCACTCGTGCTTGTTCCAAGCATTCTTTTTTCTTTCGCGCCAATGAAAACCCACGGCGTCTTAAACGTACTGCTTCAACAAACAAAGGCCCCGAAACCGCAGCGAAGGCGAGACCGAACCTTTCCGAAACCTTTGGTCCGAATATTGTATAACAGAAAAAAACAAAAACAAAATCTCTACATCCCCGAGGCAGATTTGAACCAGTTCCGAAGCAAACAGAGCAGTTCCTTTCCACGGCGCCTTAGACCGCACCGCCGCCTCCATTATTACATATATTTGTTGCTATCGATGTCATACAGTGTGTACAAAAAAAAAAAAAAAAAAAAAAAACACAACGTCAGTCGCACGACGGCTGCGATGCAGGATGAATAAATTTCTTTAAAGGTGCAAGGCAAGAAAAAGGAGCTAGCGACTGATTGATTGAAACACCATCACCACCATCACCATCATCAGCCTGATTATACCCACTGCAGGGCGAAGGCCTCTCCCATATCTCTCCACTTAACCCGGTTCTGTGCTAGCTGCATCCACTTGACCCCTGCGAACTTGATTGGCAGCGGTGGCGTAGCGGTAGAACATCCGCCTCGCATGCAAGAGGACCGGGGTTCAAATCCCGGTGCCGCGCAATTCTCCACCGGATGAAAAAAAAAAAAAAAAAAAAAAATCCGCGTGTCGATGGAATTGCATATACAGGTTTGAGGTGCGACCTGATGCCGGTGAACACCTCCGGCAACGCACTCCCTCACCAGAACAGGAGTTGGCCACTCTGGTGCAGTAATTGGCCACAACCTCCTATGATAAGCTCCATAAAACCCCGGCCCTCAGTCACCAGCGGCTGCGGAACAACTGACCACGGCGGCGGTCAGACCTGTGACGCAGCAGGGGGTGCTAAGAAAGCCTGGCTCCGCTGGACAGGCCGCCATTGGAAACTGACCCTGGCAACGTTTAATGCTAGAACTCTAGCTAGTGAAGCTAGTTTAGCAGTGCTGTTAGAGGAACTAGAGGGCATGAAATGGGATGTCATAGGGCTTAGTGAGGTTAGGAGGCCGAATGAGGCATATACTGTACTGAAGGATGGGCATGTACTGTGTTATCGAGGTTTACCAGAAAGGCGACAACTAGGAGTAGGTTTCCTTGTCAATAAGTATATAGCGGGTAATATAGATGAATTCTATAGTATTAATGAGAGGGTTGCAGGCATCGTAATTAGACTTAATAAACGGTATAAACTGAAGGTTGTACAGGCCTATGCACCTACATGTAGTTATGATGACCAGGCAGTTGAAAGCTTCTATGAAGATTGAAACACGCCTTTTATTTATAGCAACGAGTGTGCGCTTTTGCATAAAGCATCTGTGCGGAAATCTGGAACCACCACAGTCACGGCGGCCGGGGTGGGTGTTGGTTCATTTGGCGTCGACTGCCGTAAAGCCTGGCTCTAACTTCCGAATTCTCACGCCTGATGATTATTTCGGCGTACCTTGCAAATGCCTATATAAAATATTCTCCAAATAGCCGCGGGTCAGGATCTCCATTAGCAATACAGAGGCGCACTACTCGCGCACTGGACCCTTATAGAGTTCGACAATATTCTCCAGCTTCTCACTTCGACAGTTCTCACTGATTCTGACAATGCATTCCGTTCGACGTGACGGTGTTTACACTGGATCAAGCATCGCAGCGGAACTCATCGACGAACTTTCAGCGCAGGTCTACCAGCACATAAAGCCATGCACTGACTATTGCGAGCTGCATTATTTTCTAGATATATATAGGCGACTTTCTCGAGAGCGAAAGAGTTCAGTTACTGTGGCCAACAGGTCCACTAGTGTAATTGGATTGGATTGGTAAAACGTTTATTCGGGGCCTGCAGTAGAACGCGCGCTCCCGCACGCGCGCTCCGGACGGGGCCTACGTCGTCCTCTGGGCACCGGCCGCGCGGCCTGGGTCCCCGCTCGCCGTGGCCGGCTCGCTGGTTCCCTGCCGGGCCAGCGCCTTGATGACCTGCTGGACGGCCCAGAGTTGTTCCTCTTGATTGTCGCTCCCTGCGGCTGCTTCCAGTCGCGGCGGGATCCTCCCAGACTTAGCTTCTTCATGGTACTTGCTACAATTCCACAGCATGTGTGCGAAGCCGGCCGTCTCCGTTCGGCAGACTGTGCATTTGTCTGTCGGGTGCGTCTCGGGATACATTCTATGCATCAGCGACGGGCTGGGGAGTGAGCCCGTCTGTAGCTGTCTGAATAAAACGGGTCTTTGGTGCTGAACACTTGTCTTGCTGGCCACGTGAGCGTATAGTTAGAGCGAAGCTCAGATATCGGTGGATAATCCCCAATGTATCAGTCGACGTTAACGTGGTAGCACGGTTGGTAACGTGACCACTAGCGTGACGTGCTGTGAGGAAGATTCACGTGTGTGCGTTGATCATGTGACGCTACACCTTCACGTTAACGTAATTGAGCCGTCCGGCCGCGAGCCCCATCAGCCGCCCACGCACGTTGCCTCAGCGGCGTGACGTCATCGAAAACTAGTGTAAAAAATGACTGCATCAAAAGCGGCAGAGACGAAGAAGGGCGCAAGGGACAGCTAAGCCCCTGGATCAAGGACACTGGGCGAGTTCGATCTCATCCGTGCAAACACTGGGCAGACAGTAGCCGGGCAGCAGACTGCACGAGCGCTGACTACTGAGTTGACAGTTAAAGGGCCACTGTCCAGGGTATGGCTTTTTAAGAAAAGGAGCCCAATGCTTCGATCAGGTACCGGAGATAGTCTGTGCAGAATGCTACAGCGATACGCGCGCCGCAAAGCAGCAAAAATACAAATCAAAGCTTTCTCATCCTCCCCTTCGGGAAAGCAGCTTCCCCGTTCTCTACGCTGGCCCGTCGGGCCGCTGGGCTGACGTCAGAAGGCAACGGCATCCACTGGTCCGTCTCGCTGACTTACGGGTGAAGGATGGGCGTCGCACCGATCACTGCGCGCTTTTCCCTCGCCACGGCCGGACTGAATTTCTAGGTGGCTCTGACTGAATGCACTGAATGCAGCGGCGCGAGCTCCCTCGCCCGTTTCGTTTTCGCGCACGCATACTGCCATGCCCCACCTCCCGCCAAACGCGGAGGAAGAAGGGGAATTCGGCTTGCGGAGTCTATACGACCGGGCAAGAGAGTGAAAAACGTTTGCGAGGGAACGGGAGGAGAGAAACACGACAGAATCAGGTGATTGCGGTGGCTGTAACTGCGTTATTAATTACTCTTTTCAAAAACATTTTTTCGGCCTTGCGTTCAGGGGGCGAAGCCTCACAGTCACCAGGGAAGAAAATATTTTCGGCCAGAGGGTGGGCAGTAGCCCTTCAAGTGTCATGCAAAAGTCTCTCCGACAGTCACTCGAGTTTTTTCGCGCTATGCTAACATGAGTTCCTTTTTTATCGCAGCCGAGAACGCATACTATGGGCGGTGAGGGAAGGTGGTTTGTGGTATGACGTCAGATATACGTTAGGTAGGCGATAGCTTACGCGCACCATATGATGCAGCTGCAGTGGTAGCTGCGCCTCCTAGTGTCTCGCTTTAATATTGAAATGCCCGCGATAACGAAACATTTTTCAAAATTTCGGGCCGTTATATATGACGTAAAAAAAGCTAAAGAATTCAAACAGTACTAGGTCTCATTCCAAATGAGTGCCGCTCATGGAACTCCCCGAGCGATGATGCGAGCGGTCACGTGTTGCCACTGTTGGCACGATTGTCCAAGCACAGAGACAGAAAGGGTGGGATGAAAGAGAAAGAGAGAGAATAAAACACTATAGTCAAGTCCAAACAAAGTCGTCGCTCCACCGACTGAAGTTAGTCAATTCGAGCGACAGTATGGTAAAAAAAGCCGCCTTCTATAAACACAGCAGACAAGGAACTACGTGTCGTACGGCGCTCAATTTCTCCCGGGTACCATAGACGAACGTTTCACCGTACCGAGTGAGTGCCATTCTGCTCCCTAGGCCACATGCGTGCGCACGGCAAAGAGCGCGCGAGGCAGCCGCACATCGTGTACGAAATTGGCCCACGGAACGCAGCTCGAAAGGTTCGAAAGATAGGCCTTTCTCTGGCTGAATGTTGAGAGGCATGCGTTGTTCATGAACTCACTTCATGTAGTAGATGCGGCCCGCGGGGTCCACGTGTGCCGTGCATCCTCGCCGGATGCGCTGGTTGAGCTGCGCCAGGTACAGGGCCGTGGCGTCGACGGCGTCGTCGTCGCCCATGACGTCACCGCCAGGGCAGCTCCTGCGCTCAACGCGGAGGCCCCTTCATGCCCGCCCTCGTGTCGTCACCACCTGCGAGAAGAAGCGAGACGTCGTCATCGTTTACAAGTCTTTGCTTGCTAGAAAAGGCCAAGAGCATTCTGGAGCGGGCTTTGAGCAGACCGAAATTCCATTTGGTGCAGCTTCTAAGCGTTTTCTCGAAAATAAGAGCCTGATATCGAGAAAATAAACGTGTGAAAGGTTTGTAAAACTTTGTCTTGCTGGCCACGTGAGCGTATATTTAGAGCGAAGCTCAGATGTCGGTGGATAATCCCCAATGTATCCGTCGATGTTAGCGTGGTAGCACGGTTGGTCACGTGACCACTAGCGTGACGTGCTGTGAGGAAGATTCACGTATCTGCGTTGACCATGTGAAGCTACGCCATCACGTCAACGTAATGGAGCCGCCCGGCCGCGAGCCCCATCAGCCGCCCACGCACGTTGCCTCAGCGGCGTGACGTCATCGAGAACATGCACAGGCACAGGGACGACAAAGAGCAATCGCAAATTCAAAAACCGCAAAACATACAACCGTGCTAGATAAGAGCATTAGTGAGAACGTGTAGTTTATTGCGGCGTGATGTCAATTTTTTTTTTTTATTAGCGACTACCTCTCATTATTTATCTGAATCGATATTTTTGCCCGCGGCGTGTTTCTTTGATCTACAGGGAGCTCAACTGCAGCACAAGAATGCGCAAACTTCGACGTAGCTGCGGGTATAGCGATCTTTATTTTATTTTATTTTATTGGTACCCTCAGGGTAAAATATTACAGAGGGGAGTGGGGATTATAAGCACTTCTGCCTCAGACATAGAGAGAACCTCACGGGACCTCGCCGCTCCCCTGAGCAGGCTTCGACATGACGGCGGGGCAGCGACCGCGTGTCCTTGACGCGGGCCAGCCGAGAGCATAAAAACGCATACCGCAGCACACCCGCGGCAGTGCGCTCTGGGAAGATGTCTTCCGGGCCTCTCTCGCGGCCGCTCTGGGAAAGCGTCTTGAGTTTCACCGGGCCCGCGATCTACGCATCGTTCTCATCTGTACGGCCGTCGATACTGATCAACCCAGCCTTCGACGCCTCATCTAACAAGAAAGCCGTGAGAATTCCTTTTTGCTAAAAACTGTTGTTTAATCGAGCATTGCTTTCGCCTTTGTTTAAACCTTAATACGACTTAGTACCTTTACGCTGTGTTTTCTATGTAACCCTTGCCATACTTATTACATCTGGAATACTTGCTTTGTTATCCTTATAGTGATCTTTTATCGCAGTGTTTTGTTCTTTGTCGGGTTTTCCTCTTGTCATTTACCGAGTTTATATCACTTTAGTGTCGTGGCGTTTTATTTTCTTTTACTGTACTCTTTTATTATACAGTGTACCTTGGACTAATATCTATAAATATTCAGCTGTTTGTAAAAGAAATTGATCTCCTTGAAGTCGCCCCGCCGGGGTGGTGCAGTGGTAAGACGCCCGACTACTGTCCGGATTACCCGAGTTCGAACCCGACCTCGGCGGCTGCGTTTCGATGGAGGCGAAACGAAGAGGCGTCCGTGTGCTGTGCGATGTCAGCGCACGTTATTGGATTGGTAAAACGTTTATGCGGGGCCTGCAGTAGAACGCGCGCTCGCGCGCGCGCACTCCGGACGGGGCGTATACGTCGTCCTCTGGGCACCGGCCGCGCGGCCTGGGTCCCCGCTCGCCGTGGCCGGCTCGCTGGTTCCCTGCCGGGCCAGCGCCTTGATGACCTGCTGGACGGCCTAGAGCCGCTCCTCTTGATTGTCGCTCCCTGCGGCTGCTTCCAGTCGCGGCGGGATCCTCCCAGACTTAGCTTCTTCCTGGTACTTGGTACAATTCCACAGCATGTGTGCGAAGCCGGCCGTCTCCGTTCGGCAGACTCTGCATTTGTCTGTCGGGTGCGTCTCGGGATACATTCTATGCATCAGCGACGGACTGGGGAGTGAGCCCGTCTGTAGCTGTCTGAATAAAACGGCTTGATGTCGACTGAGCCCCGAGCAAGGGGGTGGAAGAGTTCTGCGAGCTAGGCGGAACACCTTGGTTATTTCGTTGTAGTCCGTCATTCGGTCTTTGGTGCTGAACCACGCACGTTAAAGATCCCCAGGTGGTCGCAATTACTCCGTAACCCTCCACTACGGCTCCTCTTTCTCTCTTTCCACTTTAACTCCCACCTTCCTCCCTTCCCCTACGGCGCGGTTCAGATGTCCACAGAGCAAGTGTGACAGATACTGCGCCTTTCCCTTCCTGTGAACCAATTATTATTATTCCCCAATCACACACCGACACACGTGTCAACCGGCCTAACTTTTAAATGTGTTTTCGAACCTCATAGAGCAACGACGGGTAAAAGGTCCCAATATAGTCCGACATTTTCGACATGACTGGCAGAGCCGGCGAAGTCGGCGACGGTACGTCGGCTACGACAGGCGCGTCAAAAAACTGGCGCCTCTGCAGTCTGGCGCGGCTGGCGTGCACGGTGCCGTGGCGCGCATGCGCACAAGAAGCCATCGAGGGCTGGGACGTTTACGGTGTACATTTTCGAGCAGATGACTATATACTACAGCAGATTATATACGCGCCAAGGGGATCCCGCGCCCTCTTGACCGTAAAGGCGGGGATTTGTGACATAATTGTGACACAAGTGCCAATCTCGCAAGTAAACTGCAACTGAAGTATTTACTCAGAACAATTATTGATAAGCCGCTAAATTTAAATCGAAGAAGGGGAAATACATCGAATTCAGAAAATCCGGCAATACTGCGACGAAAAAAACGCGCTATATAACAGACCACTGACAGAATGAGTCCGAATTTAGTACTTGAGCATAACAATCCTTATAACCTACCTTCGGACATAACTGGCCAATAAATCATAGTATATTTCTGTTCATATTAACGTACTCCTCAACGTGTAACACGGGGGCGATTATTACGGCGTTAGACGTTATACGGAACAGACCCTGGGTCGTCACTCGAATGGATCCTGTCCGAAGCCACCGAGAAAAACGACCAAGGCTTGGCCCGCGAGACATCACGGTTGGTGGATTGCGGTGAATTACGAGTGTATTAAGTTGGTTTAAGTTGTAGCACGATGGATTAGGTTGGGTTTGTACCAGGTTGATTGAATTCTGGCGGATTAGGAGAGAGAGAATTACGTTGGGTTAAGTGCGAATTCGGTGAATTGATTCGGGCGCATTAAGAGCGGGTTATGCTGAAATTAGTCGTGCTACGGTGGACTGATCAAATTTGGCAGGAACAGACCCACGTGTCGCGCGTGGTGGATTGAGATTTAACATAGGTCATTTCTAGTTATACTGAATTTTGTTTTGCTTATTTATCCGTTTCCTGCTCACCAGCTCATCTGTAATCGTTGCCTTGCGCACAATATTTTGGATTACTTCGTTTTCTCACTCAGTTACTGTCAGAACAATTGCGTTAGCGGGTCAGTCATGTTGCACAAGGTCAGTTTTTTTTTTTTTATTTCCTATATGTGATTGCTTATGCATGGACAAATCAACATTGATATTTGAAAGCCTGGAAAACGAGTGCTACGGTGAAGTGGCCACAGATCGCGAGTGTACGCTGTCTGGACGACTCTCAATCCGCTGTATGTTCCTGTCATTATATAACCCGACGATCCCCGTTTGTTCGTGTTCACGCGGTTGCGAAGAGGCTACAAAGTCTGCACGACACTGTGACCAATCAGCTATTCAAATCCAGTCGCAAGGCGACACAAATCGCGGTATCCATCATTCGTTCACGTGAAGCAACGATCGCGGCATACACTCGCCACGGTGGTAGACGGGCCGTGTTTACCACTGCCCCTGCTACAGGCACAATGCCGCACCCGCCGCGCGCGCGGTTTGCGCAACCATGGACACAGGAAGTGGCGGGGCAGTACAAAGGCGGCGACGGAAAACCCTCGCCTTACCGCCAGCTTATTTTCAGAGCACAGAAAAGGCACGGCCTCCTCTGCGTCTGGGAACCGCTGCTGCGCAACACCGCCTCATCTGTCGGAGAAAGGGAAAAGGGGGGAAGGGTATAGGCGACATGCGCGCTGATAAAGCGCTCTTCTACAACGTCCTACCGTTCATTTTTTGTTTCCCCCCACATTTACTATCATTACTTTACAAACCTGGTCTTAAATTATTTACGCTCATTGTTTGCAGTTGGCCATGCGTCTCCATTTTCCCTTTCATTCTAGAACGGTTGTCAATTATCTCTATTCTGAAAGTACGCGGGGAAAAATCACATTACAAAGTGATATCTTAGTAAATATGGGCCGGAACGTATGAACGGACGACTAAAAATTGCGAACAAATGAAATTTTCGAAACCCGCATCGAACAGCCTCCTATTCGATTCGCCGAACTAATCATTTAGTGCAGGTTCCAAATGTAGGCTCACATGCACTCCCCTAGGCCAAGAAAGTGGAAGTTCGTTCCGTTGTTGGTTGAGCTCCCAGCCGATTTCCCATTTCCTTCCTATTTTTCCCATTTCTTCCCATTTCTTTTATTTTCAATTGGTTTTTGTCTGCGATAACCTCTGGTTCGATGCGGGCTTTCTCTCACATTTATTTCGATTTTTTTTTTTTTGTCATCTTGAGAGTTTACAATAAAGGGCTCCTAGTGGGCGGAGGTCTTATGGACGATACAGGAAACGACGGCGGCGGATGTCGCTTTTGAGGTGCACAGGCACAGACAACGCCGGCACTTTCGCTAAGTGGCAATATTAATTTTCCGCATAGTCCTAAGTCCCAAAGGTGTGCCTGCAGTGATGTATACATGTCTAGGGATCGCAGCCCACTTTGTCGCCATGCATACATCTCCCGCTGGAGGTCGAACGCTATACCTTCATTAATAGCAAGGAACCGCCCTCAGCACACACCAGCAGAAGAGCCACGTTGTACTACGCCTTTCACACGCCCAGCTTCAAAACAGCGAACTACAGGGGTGACACTTTTCACCCGCTGTTCTGTTCCAGTGCACGCGGTTATGGCGAGCAAATGACTCCCAGTAGCTATAGGGCATCGCCACATTTTAGCAGCTTTGGGGCTAGATGACATGCCATTCTGACAGGACTAAGTGCGAAGACACAGTGCAAAGAGCTACTTCCGTGTCTTTTGTTCTGTGGACACCAAAACCGCGCCGTAAGGGAAGGGCGGAAGGTGGGAGCTAAAGCGGAGAGAGTGAGAGAGGTGGTATAGTCGAGGGCTGCATATTAATTTCGACCACCTGGGGATATTTAAAGTGAACTGACATCGCACAGCATACGGAAGCCTCTCCGTTTAGCCTCTATTGAAACGCAGCCGCCGGTGATCGGAATCGAACCGGGAGCTCCGGCACAGTAGTCGGGCATCTTAACCACTGCACTACCGCAGCGGGGCCATTGCTTGTCCCGTTACAACAAAAGCCGGTGGCGTCGTTCGTTCGTACTCGCGAGATGACCATAAAAATCCCAGCGATCGCAAGAAAAATAGGATGACGTCATCAAACGGCCGCATAACACACGCAGCAAGCTGAGGACCCACTGCACATCACCGGATGCATTCAGGCCCATTCGCGTCCGAGGCCGCCGCCACTTCAGACATTCCTGTACCTATGTTAGTTTATATACCCTCGCAAAGGCTGACATCCATGTGGAGGTTTCTCGCTGCATGCATTAGCATGCATATGCATGAACAGCATGTAAGTGTTAATCAAGATGAAGGCTAGCTTACGAAGTGTGTGTGTGTGTGTGTGTGTGTGTGTGTGTGTGTGTGTGTGTGTGTGTGTGTGTGTGTGTGTGTGTGTGTGTGTGTGTGTGTGTGTGTGTGTGTGTGTGTGTGTGTGTGTGTGTGTGTGTGTGTGTGTGTGTGTGTGTGTGCGTGCGTGCGTGCGTGTGTGCGTGTGTGTGTGTGTGTGTGTGTGTGTGTGTGTGTGTGTGTGTGTGTGTGTGTGTGTGTGTGTGTGTGTGTGTGTGTGTGTGTGTGTGTGTGTGTGTGTGTGTGTGTGGTGAGCATGACTGCCAAACACTGGGTGAAGCATAACCGTGCACGTGGAATTACTCTCTCGCACGCACGCATGCTAGCACACACACACACACATCGAATACAATATCAATAGAAAGAATTTCAGTAAAAGAATTTCAGTAAATGTCAAAAACCTCCCCAGAAAACATTCAACACGTGGTATTGTAACATTTTCTCATTCATGCGTGTAAGCGGTGTTGAATGTCTGCCATTTTGTTTGTTTATTTTGCATTGTGGGATCCCCTGGACAGCGACGCTACAGAGGAGGTGTATAGCTGTGACAGGTGGAAAAAGAGGAGGAGGTAGCAGCCAAACGCAAAGCCGGCCCCCAACCCTTTTCGCACTCGCTCTCATCTTCCGTGCACGGGGCAGCGATGCTGCAGGCGTGGCGCGACGCCAGCGTGCGCTAATGGACGCTGGTTCTTGGCGAAAGTGAGCTTTCCTGCTTGTTTTCGCCCCAGCTCGCGGCGAGGAGGAAGCAACTCCAAGGCCAAGGCCGCCAACTGCGCGGGGCCGCCGCTGCTCGCCGAGGAAAGCGCGCCTGGACGATCGGAACAGCCCAGTGCAGCAACGCGCGCGGGCCGCCCTAAAACGATAGGGGGTATGACGACGAGAGTCTCGCCGCAATGGCCAGGACCCTGGTGGCGTTCTGGCGAGGTGCAGAGGTCGCCCACGATTCAAATGCCCTGTGCGACAGACAAGCAGTGGCGTCCCACATGCGAATACAGCATCATGAATAATAATAATAATAATAATAATAATAATAATAATAATAATAATAATAATAATAATAATAATAATAATAATAATAATAATTGGCTCACAGGAACGGAAAGGCGCAGTTATCTGTCACACTTATTTCAGTGGACACCTGACCCGTGCCATAAGGGAGGGAAGAAGGTGGAAGTGAAAGTGGAAAGAGAGACGGAGGAGCCGTAGTGGAGGGCTACGGAGTAATTTCAGCCAATCCGTCATTCAGATGCAGGGCATGGTCCAAATTCTGGTAACCATGAGTTCATAAACCGTCCACCTCGAGAAGCCTTCTCGCCCTATCGAATGAGGCCGGCGAATGAACCCCCAAATAACCGCCCTACTCAGTGAGCGGAGGCGCTGCTCTGCGTTGCAGGCCCGGCGAAAGGCTTTATTTAAAACTGCAGCGCCAAAGCTGGAAAAAACCTACCGCGCACTGTTGCAGACAATATTAGAGCACTGCAAACTTGAGCGAGCAATAAAGCCAGGCTTGTACGAGGAGTGAGCCTTTCGGAAGATGGGATCCAGCAGGAGAATAGGGCAATGGAATATAACTGCACATTTCATTAATGCACAAGAAGTATGAAATGCTGAACCCCACAAGAAAAAAAAAAAAAAAAGAACAGAAAAAAACAGAAAAAGAAAAAAAAAAGAAAGGAACCAATTCGCTGTATACTGCAGATTGAGGAATGCTTTTTACAATCTTAGACGATGAATTCCAAATTCTCGTTAGAACCGAAACTGACGCCCGCGGTGAGGCGCCACTTGTCATTGGTGCGATTCCTTCGTGCATGGTCACGAAGAGAAAGCTTTCTCCCAGCCCTGCTAGACACGATGCTCCAAGGACACGAAGGCACCTTCCGGTTTGGTTAAAGTGGGTATTTACATGTGTGCCATGTAGTCTTTCACATAATGTGGTATCTTAACGACTGTATGCTAATCAGTGCGTGTGGCATAATATAGGCACAAATTCATTGACTACTGATTAAGAGAGTAGCAAAGCACATGTACGGAAACGAGGATCCACAAGGGGTATTTATGCCACGTTAGTTAAAATTAGACAACTTGGTCGTTACAAAGTACGAACAACACCCGTATATTGCAGGTTACACCAGACGACGACTGACGCCCCAAGCGGCGCTCGGTTACTTCGTTCTTGGAGTTTAAGCTTGCTAGACTTGCCTTGTTGTCTGACTTGGGGCTGCTTTGTTTCGGTTTCTGTTTCGCAATATGGGGAGCCGCACACCCTTAGAGACGGAGCTCAAGTGTGTATGTGTGTGTGCGCGCTTGTGTGTGCGTGTGTGAGCATCCCGCTTTTTTTTTCTTTTTTTTTTTTTATGTTTCCCCGGGGAAGCCTCTGTGCCTGGGAAAATAGTCCTTTAAGAGGTACGTTTTCTCACAATTAAGGCTTTGCACTTACGAAATTTTTCGCTGTTCTCTGAAGACATTCTTACAACTGCTGGAAAGAAACGTCTCGGAGCGTTGAGTCAAAGTAGTTAAACTCTAGTGACAGCCCTTCTTCCAGTTTTTACAGCAAGAACTTAATTAGCTTAGTTGAAGAACCGAGCACAGGGCGTATAAAGGCGGAGTCGATGCCACACCACGGTTCACACTTGGAAAGGACAAAGATGGAGTGTCAGTCGATCGCAGTCGTAATGGCGTTGGATCGCAGCTGTTTGATGATACCCAGTGGCACTAATGTAGTGAGTATATTTTGCTTGTATGCTGTGCGCTGACGTTATATGCCGCTGCCTCGGTACAATGCCAGGAGCAGGTAGTTGTACCGTGCGGGAAATATACCAGCTGTCCCAGCTAACGTTAGTCAAAGGCAAAACAATTACGTATCTGAGGCAGGTCAGGCGAACAAGTTTCATACACTTGCCAGTCTCCTTGCAAGCAACAGGGATTTGTTTTTCTAAATTACAACATATTTCATCTAGATTATAAACGGAATTTGCTAAGTTGGAGTCAAATCACCTTCAGACACCCCCAAAGAACGCTTTAACATGTATCCTTTTTTTCCGAGTTTCAAAAAATAAATAAATAAATAAACGCTAAATACAAAAAAAAATTAGGTGATTACCACATTCACGCGCCACGATTGTGCTGCTCTCTGTCGTGGTTGCGTATTTCCGTCTCCTCAACGGTAGGGTCCCGCAACTTATTTCTCCTCACGGGTTGCCTCTTAGCGGGTTAACCGGGGATTGTTACCGAGAAGTGTCTCTGAACGCAATCTAAAGGTAACATACACTCACTAAAGGCAGAAAATGATTACGGTGAAGCTAACTGAACAGAGCGTATACCATTGTCATGTCGTCACTTCGTGGCTCTGTTCACGGCTGGTTTTGCGGCTATGAATAATTAAAAACATCACATAATGCAACCTAAAGGGGAACACACCCCAGGCGAGATCTCAGTAGCTTAATTTAACGTTGCGACAAAAAAAAAAAAATGCGCTTACAAGATTCGAACCCACTTTTATTCGCTTAGTGCTCAGGTAAGTAGTGCCAACCCATTGCTCCACGTTGTTTTTTTTTTTTTTTTTTTTTTTTATATAGCCTGCTTAGACATACATCGCTACACTTTGCTCCACTGCAGCAGCGAGTGTTGCAGGCTTTTGAATTCGCTCTTATTCATTTTTACAACATTTTCGCTATCTGTCGCCAGGTGACGCTGCTCAGAGGACCCTACCGTTGAGAGACCGGAATAACGCCCCCCAGCGTAGCGTCAGGCCGATATATCTGCAGTGGTTTCTGCGCCCGCGTCATTCAGTCAGCGCTGGACGGTGCACGTTGCAACGAAAGCGGCGAGCTTGCTGCAAATCGCCAACTATCAGCCTAACGTTGCAGCGGGGCCGTCGAGACATTGCCGCAACCGATTGCGTTCGCTCAAACCACGCCGCGCAGAAACCAGGGCCGCAGCTGACTTCGTACACTCAAACCACGACTGAGAGCAGCGCAATCGTGGTGCGCAAATGCGCTAATCGTGATTTTTTTTAAAATTGGCGGGCTTTATTTGGAAGTCGTGAAAAAAAATATACACGCGAGGCGTTCTCAATGAGTGGGATAATTGGAGTGGGGACTTATGAAGGTGTTTTTTAACTTTGAAAAATCACATTTATCGTCGAAAGTCACAATTTATTCATTTATAAGAATTATTTAGTTGCAAAACACACAAAAGAAATGCCTCTTGTGAGCAAGACGGCTGGGAGCTGTATGAAACTGGTTCCCTAGCTTGCCTCAAATATTTAATTTTTGTAGCGAAGATACACTGCGCTAAGTTCTCAAGCCGTCGGCGTGGCACCGTGGCATCATGTAAGACGAAGAAGACGCTACAAAACCTCGTATGTTGCAAACTGAAATTTTGTAAGCGATCCTATTCTTATAGATTCTGATCCGACACAATCTCAGCAGGTTTGCCAAAACCATCAACTGGAATTTTGTAGCGAAAGAGTCGCTACCCTTGAGCATTTCGCCGGTGCCTGAAAGAGGTGCCTCGAACAGTTGGCAGGAGGTATCTATAGCAGCTGACACGGTCGCGCACTGACAGGACGTAGGGTTGCCTTAGTTACGCTTGACAGAAGCCCCCAACTGGGGCCTCTCCTTTAATATGGGAGGTGATATCAGAATCAGCCTGCCAGGACGCTTGCATTCATGTTACCCCTATGCCACGCAGGCACGTACATATACGGTCTGAAAAGCGGATGTTAAAGAGGCTATTCACTGCAACACTTACAGCTTACGTTCTATCACCAGGTTCAAGCCATGCTTAAACCCCCACGATATTTTTAGCCCTTGGCTAAAGTTAGCATGGTCACCTGGTATAGACGTCGCTGCAAAGTGACGAAGAACACCGCGTGATGTTCGAAGCTTCGACATATATGAGCGGAGATGGATTTTGCGTGTCTGGCTGGCTCGTCAAGTACGTTAATAGCTACAATCATGCTCGTGCCTGCGCCACAGTCCCTCTTTGCTTGCGTTCTCCAAACCGACCCTACATGCCGGGAACGCGAACGAACCGAAGGCCGGGTATATGCAGGTTAGCATACAGACGCCGACACGGACCCGGCCACTCCACATCACTTGGCCGCTAACGCCAATCAGCTTTCGTGGATGAATGCGCTAAAGGCAAAGTGTGGCAACACAACAGCGACATGAACAAAACACGAAAAATGGAAGCAGCGTTCGTCAACAGTGTTCTGCCTGTTCGCCGGCTGAGCGAAAGTCCGGGCGAAAATGGAGGTGAAAGCAAGCTGCCAGTGTACTGTGCAATGTCAGTGCACGTTAAAGAACCCCAGCTGGTCGAAATTTCCTGGACCCGCCGCATGACGTCTCTCGTAGCCTGAGTCGCTTTGGGATGATAACTTAATCACCCTAGTCCAACATAATCCGTCCTAACTATTAATACAATGTGATAACCTCCAATCCAATGTAATCCAGCCAAACCCCGCTATAAAAATCCAGGACATTGACACTTATCTAACCTGATCCATCAGTAATATAACATAAATCTCTCTAACTTAAAGGACCACAATCCAAATCCATCTATATATATACCTTATAAAAACTAACTTTTCCGACACATTTTTCTCAGTTCAGAAGTAGGCGACGGCTTTTCGACTGAACCAGCTACATACGCTATTGTGTAAAACAACAGAGGAGAGCAAAATAAAAAGATAAACGAGGAAGGGAACTTTCCGAGCCCATGTCTGGGGAAGGTTGACCACGTGACGTCACGCTCTCCTGATTTTTTTTCCCCCTTCAAGCTAATCCGTCAATCACCGTGTACGCCCTCTACTCGCCCCTTACCCGTGCGCTGTCTCCCCGCCGCTAGTATTCTCCCTTCAACTCCTTTCTCCCCTCAATGTGAAGTGGGGGTTTCCTTCTCTCCCTTTTACCTCTCTCCTAGGCTTCGCACACTGCCGCTACGCCGGACACTTTTTTTCTTCTTTTTTTCTTTCTTTTTGCGACAATGGCCTAATTATGTCAACCCATTTATAAACTTTGAACGAAGTTGCGGATTCTTTTCGGGAGAGATCAGAAATAAGACCCGTGTTCGCATAATCCGGAGGCTCGGCCGAAATTCGAGAGATTCGGCATGTACGGGAATCGTAACGAAGTTTCCGACAACTGGCTCAGCCACGTAGCAAAAAGGGCGCGCTGTTAAGAAACACAGGATAATGGCTGGTGGCACAAAAGTGCGCGCCGTTTCCGAGCACGCCTGCGTGCTGCGGCGAAACCTGCGGAAGAGCAGCCCCGATCCCGTCGCGAGAGCAAATCCTCTTAGCGCCGTGGCCAAAATGCAGCAGGCACCGACGGCGACCAGCAGCCAAGGGGAGCCAAGCGCGGCGTCTGGAAATCAAACAACAATAAGGGCGCTTCCGCCACCACTGGCGGCGAACGAGAGGACGATCTGGAGAGTAAACATTGGCGCGGACGGCGCGTGCGTGCCCGCGGGGCGGCCGCCAGGCTCGAGACGCTCCCATGGCGTACTACCTCAAATTCCCGTGCGAGAATCGATACATGACATCGCCGGTGAGCGGACCAGCGCTAGTCGGCGTTATCTCCATCGATGGGGGGAAAAAACAGAGGGGAAAAAAATAGGGGGGGGGGGGGGGGATCTATACTGTCGCCGAGGGGTACAGCGGGCGCTAGATGAAAAGCTTTCGTCCCAACTTTCGCGAGCTTTGACTTTTTCGCCTCCTGGCGGCGCGCTTCCCACGTGAACTCGGTAGCGCAAAGATTTATGTATGCATGTATGTACGTACTTCTGTCGCTAGCCGCACTCTACACTAGTTTGTGGCCCCACTGGAAGGATTGACCGAAAATCTGGAGCAGTCGCAAGGCTAAGTTTTGGTACGAAAAAAGAAAGAAAGAAAGAAAGAAAGAAAGAAAGAAAGAAAGAAAGAAAGAAAACAGGGGAGAGTGGTAGGGGCTAAGTTTACTGCCACAGTGTCGTGTGGCAGTAGCCCTCCTATGTGGTGCACGGGATACACGATTTTACAAACGAGTGAAGGGTGCTGCCATATCGGCGCGATAGGCCCCTCCCTCCCGTGACGACTGCCCTTCCCCCCCCCCCCCCCCCCCTTCGACTCTGTCAAATCGGCTTCTCCGAGGGTCGTGAACCGGCAGCTCAGTTGGTAAGAACACCGGACGCGGTATTCAGATGTCGTGGGTTCGAATCGCACCATCGGCGCGTTGCTTTCCCTTCTATACTTTGTATTTAATTATATTTCACCTCACACTGATTACAGTACAAATTCGCGACAATAGCAAAAAAAAAAAAAAAAAAAAAGAGAGAAAAAAATCCGCTAAGCTTTTCTTGGCCTCGCCCACTGTTGCATTCTTTCCTTCTTTATATGACCTCAAGAAGCCTTGTCGCCCGATCGAATGAGGCCGGCGAATGAACCCCAACCTTCCGCACCCCTCAGCAAGAAGCGGTGTTGCTCAATGTTGCTAGCCCGGCGAGAAACCAGATAAGAGAGAGATTCTTTAATGAAAAACAGAGAATTTTGCCGGCGTTTATATTTCTCTGGCATGCTATTCTGTGTAGAACCAGAGCACGACCTACCACCCTATCCATATCGTTTGAGTAACTTTCAAACAGCTGCGATCCAACAGCGCTGCTGCGCTTTCCAAGTGTGAACCGCGGGGTGACATCAACTCCGCCGTTGTACGCCCTGCATGTATTTGGCTCTTCGAACTAAGGTAACGAAGTTTTCATTTAAAATGAAAGGGCGGAAGGGGTATATATACGGTTGGTTTGGTTTATGGGCTTTAAGTGGAGGGCTGCGGAAATTTCGTCCACCTTGGCACCACAGCTGCGCCTGGCTTTTCCCCTCCATCGAAAAGCGGCCGGCCGCCCTGGCCGGGATATGATGCCGCGCGTGCTTGTTTTCAGCAGTCGAGAGCCTTTAACACTGAGCCACCGCGGCGAGGAACTTCTCAGTGGACGCCTACACTTATGTGAGGTACATCGATCGTCGGTCTGAACCCCTCCAGCTTGACTATCAATCAGACTGGTGCTATAGGTGGGAAGCGAAATGCTATGACGTCACCCTGAACGCTGCACAAATAACGGTTGCGTCACAATTCTGCTAGGAAATGACGGTCGTTTTATCTCCGACACCGTTCTTTAGGTTTTTTTTTTTTTTTTTTTACTTATTTATTAATTCCGCTTTACGGCAACAGCGACACCTTTTCGACCGAACTAGCTGTATACGCTTCGCGTAATAAGGAGCTGCGACGAGAAGACCGGTGAATGAGCTTGCTTACATACGATTTATTGCTCAATTCGATAGTCTAATAGACCGATCCCACTGACCGATCTGCGCGTGCGCCAGTTTTCCAGAAGTTGCACCGCCGTCATGCTTGTATAGTGGACTGGTCAACCACACATGCTTTACTGCAATCCCCGTTCGTTTATAGTACATATGGACTTTCGTCATCACATCTCCGAGACTTCACGTACCGCCCATAAAGTCTTTTTGCGAGCACTTCACGAAATAGCATTAACTGTTTCATGCTAGGCGAAGACATTCAACAGTACCTGCTGCTCTTTCATGAAGCTATTACCCGCTGATTACGCGCTAAACATCGCATTAGTTTATGTGGATATACTTCGATATAAGCGATTTTTTCGATGATAGTTATCTCACACGTGCGTTTCGACTAGTGTATTATATCAGCCTGATGACAGACATCGTCGGAATACCATGTAGGTTGGCGACAGTTCTGAAATGTGCCCTAATTTATTACTTCCCTGGACTTGGCACACAGCCAATAACAATTGGCAGCAGTGACATTACAGGTTCCTAAATATACGCTAGGTAACGGTTGTAATTCTGTTGTTCGCGGAGCATCGTGGAAAGAGCGAGGTTTCAGAGATATTACTGGCCTAGAGGATGGCCCGAGAAAGTTGACCTGTTCTTGGGCCAGCGTGTCCTGACTAAGTCGTTAAAAAAGGGTTCCGTGAAGCATGTTACACCCATACAAAAAGTAACGTCTTGATGTACCATGGCGATAACAACGAAATGCGAAAAGTGCGCCGACTACGCGCTCCGCTCTTCGCATTGATTTTCATCGCGCTTGGTAACAGGGCCTCGTTACAGACGTCCACATTACAAACATGGACGGCTCTAGCTTTTTTTTTTTCTAGCCACGCAGGCAGAGCGATGTAAATGAGGCACAGAAAGGAAGAGAGCAGTGATTTACCAAGTAGCACAGTGAATGAACGGGAACGTAAATCGGAAAGGTGAGCCACAGACGGCTGCATTAACGTCGTCGCATTTAAGCAAGCAATTCGCACTGTGGTGAAGTATGCTTAAGTAGGGGGGAAATGCGCCCAGTTGTCCAAGCGCCGCTCGAGACGAGGTCGTCGAAACACGCGGCGGCGGTGCCAGTCGTCACGAAAACGCCTCCTTTATAACAATCAAGAACTGGAAAAGGATTGAGTACCAGTTTTATTGACAGTTATGAGGGACGATGTAGGAAGGTCGGCGGGATTTATAACGTCCCAAAGCGACTCAGGATACGAGAGACGTCGTAATGGAGGGCTCCGAAAATTTCGACAACTTGGGGTTATTTAACGTGCACTGACATCGCGCACCACACGCGTACGCCTTGCTCTTCCACTCCATCGAAAAGCGGGCGCCGCGGCCGAGACTCGATCCAGCATCGCGTAGGACACAGTAGTTGAGCGCCCTAACCACTGCACCACCGCGGTGGGGCGGTGGAAATGTAGAGTATAATGCTCAAACTGCACACGCACAGAAACAATGTCCCTCAAATTATTTACCTCAGCACGTTGCTTGAAGAACTGCTCTCAAATTCCGCATTACCGATCGAGTACCGTAATCGTTGGCCATGTCGATTTCTTTTTTTCGTACAGCATCAGCTTCTGCAGTGCACGCTCGTTCACGTGCGCCAAATGTCGCATCTAGAGCTAATACGAGCTATAGTCTGTCGCTAGGGTGACTTCGATGCACACTGACGCTGACCATCGAGGCGCACTATCTGCCACCTGTGCACAAAGCCGCGCAGGGACCGCTCCTAGAATATTTACCTACAGCGTTTTTCATTTCATATTTATTTACACCATAGAGATGTGGGCAAGCTCATCCAAAAAGCGAACTATTTTCGCTTGAATAATACCCGAGACCCCCTGTACATGACCATACAGCGAACACAACAACTTATACGCTCCTAATTTTGGATTAGTAACAAGAGCAAGAAGACACAAATATATGCACGTGATAAAATCACCCTTTTGCCAATTCAGATTTAATGAACTATGACAGGAACATTGATTTGATGAGACGAACACTACATTTTTCTAGCTGAATATTTCTGGAATAACATGTATTTAAATGTCGCGGCAAGGTATAACACAACATTTGGCCCCCAATTTGAGTTCTAAAACTTGGAACGTGCCAAAATTCTTGCTGTCGAAGTGGGTAAGTCGAACATACTTGTATTCGTCACTCCGTGCCTGATGGCCTTGTACATCCGTATCGCGGTCCAGACGCTCTAATCGGTTCAGCAGGGTACACACGCCAACTTTGTCTCGCCCCTTATTTCCTGCCATGCAATCTGTCCTCAACTATCTCGGCAAACTCCGTTCAGTAATTCTAACATCCCATGACAGATACCTTTATTTGCAAGTATACGCTTCACAGGAACTCTCCATTTACGTTATGGTACGCTCTGCTGGTGTCCAGGAAGGCTAAATACAGAGACCCGTTTTCTGACCTATTTCCATACAATGGGTAACAGGCGCAAACCACGCTTGAACATGTGCAGTCCTTCCGGTATTCCGCTACCTTATATCCATGCATGCATTTTTTTCTTTTACTGCCTGCACCGCCAGCATGTCAGTAACTGACGTTATCTTAATCGGTCCGAAGACCATTGTGTTTGTCTTAATTCCTTGCCCTTTATACATTATTTCTCATCTGCCGCCAGCTGCCCAGAATTTGCTCGTTTAGTACGGCGGTTTTCGATGCCTTTAAGAAAGTTTCTCTTCTTCTTGGGCCAAGTCCATTAATTAGCTTGATTGGAATTTCGTCTCTCCCTACGGCCGTGGATTCAGTAATACTATCAGCCTCCCACTTTTTCAGTTCAAAAGTTGGTCTTTTTTTTTTTTTTTTTTCGGTTAGGTAGAGTTCTCCTGCCTCTCCATTCGAGGCGATCGATCACCCCGTGCCGCTTTCAAATAACTCAGCTAAAATGACCTAATGGATTTCTGTCTCCCACCTACACAGCTTCCCTCGATATCTTGAATCTGTTCCTGCTCTCTGCTTTGATCTCCTTGCAAAGAAAGCTAGAATGGTTTCGGAGTTTTCTTGGCGCACTCTTGGCTTCACAGCGATACTTCAGCCACCCAGCGATTACAAATGACCATTTCTCCATTTTACCATCGAAGAGGATCTGGCTCCTTTTGCTGATATGATTCCCATTTCGCGTTTATTTATAATTTTAAGAAATCTATGCCTTCTCCACCTCCCTCAGCTCTCTCGAGCCCACCCGCCTTTGTTAGATGGCCTCCCTAATTTCCTTATTGTACCAGCTCCGCGGCTTCCTCTTCCCCTTCGAGCAGAGTATACCTTTTACTTGTTTAATTTTTGTTTTGGATCACCCTTTCTAATTAATTATTTCCAGTAGGCGCTTCTAGCTCCGTTTTTCCTTGAGTGCCTGCTGCCATTTCAGCTACTCGTAGGCGATTTAGATTTGTTTCCCCTCTTCTGTTCCTTCTCATATAGAATGTTAGTCGCGATGTCCACCGCCTTTTTCAAGATTCCACGTTATCTGCCCTTCACACTTAGGTTCTCAATTCACTATACTCAGGTTCCGCTGTTCACAGAATTCTAGCATTTACTTCCGGTTACTGTCTCCGTATTCGCTCAGGTGCCAGACGAGGTCATTAACATCCCCCCCATTAGAATCATACCTGCACTGTCTCAAAACCGCTTTACGTCGTCATTAAGACATTTTATTATGGCTTTCAATGCCTGCAATTCCTGTCCATAAATACGCTACCCATTGACACGCCCCTTTTTCCAGCAACTGTTACCAACTGGCAAACAGGCTGATTTTATTTTCTGTTCATTTGTCTTTTCACGTTTACGCATGCCAACCCGTGTCGCCATGGTCGTTTTCGATGGAGGCCGCGTTGGCGTCGTGCGGGAAAAAGTTGGCGGGAGCTACCAACTCAGACAGCTCGTATATGTATAAATCACGGGACAATCGGATGACGAATAAAAACACTCTACTGCTTTAGGCCACTTATAAGAGCGGAAAGTTGGGAAAGTTGATTAACATTCAGGGCTGGAAACTGGAAACAAGGACGGAATGGAATGGAAACAGGGACGGAGAATGGAGGAAAAATGAGCCTTTGTCGTTCTCGTTCTTTCGCCGTCCTTGTTTCCACTTCGCGCTTTTTTTCAGCCATGAATCCTATGGGCCACGCAGGCCCGAATTTGTACGGCTGCGAACAAAACGAGAGCAAAAAGGAGCCATCAAAGCATTCAGTGATTTCCCTACACACCTACCAGAGGGGTTGTAACACGCCCGTGTTTTTATGACGGCACCCCGCTAATTAGTGACGATTTTTTTTTTCTTTTTTGCTTAATAGGCGCCGGAAGACGGGTATGTACGCGAAGGGACAATCGTATCTGGTTTGTGCTGAAGGAAACAAGACTTCCGCGCGTAAGAAAGTGTACGGCGAATATGAAGACCGCCCTGGGGGTTGTATTGTAACTATTCAGAATGCGGTTGCGAACTCGCATCTTTATTTCTGGCAGTTTAGTTGTTTTGGTCAAATATTTAGGGGAATCCCCCAAGGTGGAGTAGATTTGTAATAAGGGAGTAATTACTCATTGCATCCACCCAAGCGCAGCCATACGGCTCCAAAGGAAAGCTACACAGCTTTCTCAGAAACTTCGTAGTTAAAGAAAAATTCGTCCTGATCCGGGAATCGAACCCGGCACCACCGCCTTTCCGGGGCGGAAAGGCGGTGGTGCCGGGTTCGATTCCCGGATCAGGACGAATTTTTCTTTAACTACGAAGTTTCTGAGAAAGCTGTGTAGCTTTCCTTTGGAGCCGTATGGCTGCGCTTGGGTGGATGCAATGAGTAATTACTCCCTTATTAGTTTAGTTGTTTTGTTTGTTTGTTTTTCTATTTGTAGGAATCACACGCGCGGTCATGTCCTGGCTTAGATTCCTTTTATTATAGTTTAGTTAAGTGAATGGTCGGGGCGTGCAAAGTGCCTCTGCTTGCACATATTCAACCAATTCTATAGCAGCCGTAAATTCAAATCCCAGTGTCATACCGTCGTGGCCGATAATATAGTGAACTGATGATACAAAAGCTCCGTTTATACACCTTTTCCGCGTATGCGTTTTACAGCGTCTTCAACGGAAGCGTTACGCGATTGCTATAAACAACAAAACTGTTTATAACGTTTATTGCTAGTGCTACCAGCCTGAACTGCAGCGTAGTTTCTCGACATATTATATGTACTCCTTGTTTTTAAGTTGTTTCTCCTTTTTTTCTCTCTCTCTCTCTTTTCATAAATACGGCCTTTGTCCTAGCGTAAGGTGAAGTAATTGCTCGCAAAAATTGCAAAATAAATAGCACTGTACGGAGCAAAAGTGGCTCACACCTACTCGGGACTGTGTTAGGGGGCTCTTTCCTTACGGCCAGAGCAGAGTGTGTATTACTTTGCGAAGTTGCCGACCAACGTACGCGACACCGCCATCGCTTCGAGTCGCGTTACGACGAGCACTATAGAAATCGAGGCCCCACCCCCGGCTCTGCGGAAGGAAACCTGCTCACAGCAGGACCTCCCCGTCGCACACGGCATGAAAACCACACGCCCCAACCGAGCGTTTTGGCCCCCAAACAGCCACGGCGACCGCAAGCCTTTCCGAGCAGAGCTTGCCTTGTGAAGGGAGACGAACGAAAATGTCCGAAACACGTGGCCCCTTCGCCGCGATTATGCGAAACAGCTTGGAGGACAAAAAGTCAAGCGGCGAATAAGCCAGGCAGAACGAAACCCTTTATCACCGCTTCGCTGCTCCGCGGCAGCCTCCGGCTTCGCCACAGGCCGTTTCGACAGTGCACCGTCGTGAACACGCGCCGCCAGCATGCAGTGGACGTCTTTAGCAAACCACCGACCGACAGACTTGCATGCAGAAGGAGGAGGAGTGGACGGAGCCTGGGTCGTCGCCAAAGGCTACGATCAGCCTTCAGTTTTCAAGCGACGCACGCCTCAAAAGGCCACATTCAACACTACTTAGTTGCACGCAAGGCCTGACCGCAGTTTCTGTCTAAACAAAAGCAAAAGTTTTACCAGTTCTAGAGTGTAATGCATCGCTTAAAGTTGTTCGGTTACAAAAAAAAAAAAAAAAAAAAAAAAAAAAAAAAAAAAAAAAGGAGTTTCCAAAAATCGACCGTATTAGTTTTGTATACAGCAAATAATCGAGGAGCACCAATAACAAACAGAAAGATGATTTCATTTAGTTTGCAGGGTTTGACGTCCCAAAGCAACTCAAGGCTATAACGAGCCGCAAGCCGGGGCCCAGAACCAGAACCAGAACCACCTGGATTTACACAGACGTATCGACTGCCTCTCAAATGACTATGTGTATCCGGGAACGAGACATTTTGGTTGGAAAACAAGCCTTGCAGAGAAGCTGACTTACAGATTTCCGCAAATGGTCTATTTTAAATCCAATGCGGACAGCTGCATGGTCCGTTGACTGTGGAACTAGCTCAAAGACCCGTCATCCTGAGCTGTGTTGCTGGAATCCGTGCAGTTGGGTACTTCAACTGTCCTTCATCTGGTCGAGGAATGAACGGCAACTTTTTTTCAGTTTAACGTCGAGCACGTCCGAACGACCACCATGGTAGGTACGGTAACAAAACAAACTTAGCATTCTTCCGAGACAAATGCGCACAGCGAGGGAGCTGCTGTTTAACCGCTTTTCGACTTCTGCCACGACTTTTTCTAGATTTTGTGCAGCTGCATGCACTAAGCAACAAAATAACTAAAACCGACCATGCTCGACAAGTTTCTGCCACAGGAAACGTGCTTCTCATTCGCCGGTTTCCTTCGAGGAATTTCGACACAAGTGTTCGTTCAATAGGTGGCGCTTTTTTTTAACGCGATTTACGAAAAAAAAAAAATATTCCTAAAAACACATCTACAGGAATAGATGGAATTCCGATCAAGCTGATTAATGAACTCGGTCCAAAAAGTAAGGAAACGTTGTTAAAAGCTCTGGAAACAGTCATAACGAATAAGCAAATTCCGGACAGCTGGCGGCAGAGTAAAATGAATTTGATTTATAAAGGGAAAGGAGACAGGATGCACATAAAATCCTACAGGCCGATTACCATAACATCTGTTATGTACAGGTTAGCCATGCAGGCGGTGAAATTAAAGGTGCAAGCATGGGTCGAAAGTAACAAGATACTCGGAGAACTTCAGAACGGCTTTAGAAATAATAGGCGCTTAGATGATAGCCTGTTCGTGCTTACCCAATGCATCGAAATATCTAGAGTGGTAAATAGACCTTTGTATCTGGCCTTCCTGGACATAAACGGGGCGTACGACAACGTAAGCAGGGAACTCCTGTGGAACATATTAAAAGAAGAAGGTATCGGTTATGAGATAATAGAGTTCCTACAGGAAATATACCGGGATAACAAAGTAGAAATTACGTGGGAAGGGATAAGAAGTACGGAGGATGTCAAAGTATGCAAAGGATTAAGACAAGGCTGTCCTCTATCACCGGTGCTGTTCATGCTTTATATGATAAACCTGGAACGGAGGATACAAGACAGTAACCTAGGTTTTAACCTGTCATATAGATTAGGTGGAAAGGCAGTAGAGCAGCGCCTCCCCGGTTTGATGTATGCAGACGATATTGTGCTGCTAGCTGAGAGTCTGAAAGAATTGCAAACTCTATGTTAAGTATTGCGGAGACGAAGGGGACGCTCTAGGCTTCAGTTTCAGCGCAGTTAAGTCGGGTCTGATGATTTTCAACGGCACAACAGATCAGGGTCTTAAAATACAAGGCCTTGAAATACCTAGAGTAGCAGAATATAAATATCTGGTGGTATGGGTAAACGAAGGATTGGCATACATTGGAAAGCATGAGCAATCACTTAAGGCCAAAGGACGAAGGAATGCCGGGATAATGAAGCATAAGGCATTGTGGGGATACAATAGGTATGAGGTTTTGAGAGGTATTTGGAAAGGAATTATGGTGCCCGGACTTACTTTCGGAAATGCGGTTTTGTGCCTAAAATCAGAGGTACAGTCGACATTAGAAACAACTCAGAGATCCGTTGAACGATTAGCACTAGGTGCCCACGGCAAAACTACAAATGAGGCGGTACAGGGAGATATGGGCTGGGCATCTTTCGAAGTGCCGGAAGCTCAGAGTAAAATATTATATGAGGAACGCCTGAGGAAATTGGACAGTAACAGATGGGCAGCTAAAGTATTTAAATACCTGTACCTAAAAAGCGTTGACTCACAATGGAGGAAAAGAACTAGGAAACTAACTAGTAAGTATGCTAGTAACAAGGACGGAGAAATAAAGAGCATTAAGCAACAGGTGAAAAACACAGAAGGTAAAAATTGGATAAATTCGATGGAAAAGAAACAGAGTGTGGAATTATACCGAAAGTGGAAAATGCAGATCAGGAAGGAAGATTTCTTTGATAACTCAAGAGGCAGTGCCCTACTTTTTGAAGCTAGATCAGGGTGCCTTAGAACACGCAGCTACAAAAAGAAATTTAACAATGGAGATGACGCATGTGCTGTATGTGGAAACTCCAGTGAAACAATTGACCATATTATACTCGAATGTAATGGTATCCATCCGAAAGTTGGTGCAGGCGCAATCACTGTTCCTGAAGCTCTGGGGTTTAGAGATAACAGTGGCCGGGTGAATAAACCGGCGGTGGAAACTAGCAAAAAACGACTGGAAGATTGGTGGCTTAAAAGCAGAGAAGTGACATAATGTTAGTAATGTAGGAACAAAATTTAATAAATAGAATGATGGTTTAGTTAACCATTCTAAATCAATAATTAAGATATAGGGAGAAAAATGAGCATGATAGCTACTGCTATCACCCCGTTTCAAAGGGGACGCTCCTATATTCCATACATCCATCCATCCATCCATAGCGTTAAGGGCCCCGTGTCGCAGAAAGGTCGGTGTAGTCGTCGGCGGCCGCCGTCCCGCGTCGCCCGGCGTTGGCCGTGAGCGAAAAATCCCAGAAGCATTAATAAATAAAAACAAGTAGGAAAAATCGCCGACCTGAGGAATCGAACGTGGGCCTCCGGGGTGCGAGACGAGCACGCTAACCACTCCGACACGCCAGCTAAATGGTTTGAAATGGACAAAGGCGCGTCTATTGATTGCGGTGTTGTCTCAGAAATGTCCCTTAGAGAAGTGTATTGTGGCGTATAATAATAATTATGAGCATGTAAATTACAGAATTTACAGAACACGCAGTTCAGCGAGTGGCAAATTACTTTTCCGCTGTACTTCCTCTTCGCTTGGCGTGCACGTAGCGCCATCATGCGTGCGGCGCACGGAATAAGATAGACAGGGAATGGCCTCCGAGATCTTCATCGCGCCGGCTCGGATCGGCAACGATGTTGCCGATGAACTACGACTGCCAGTGCGATGTGCGTATGTGTGTGGTGAGTGAGCGAGATTATGAATGCGCATGAACTCTAAACAAACAGGGGAGCAAGAAAATCTGCAGTACGCAGAACACAATACAAAATTGTATAATATCAGAATCACGTTTCAGCACAAGTAATTACCAAACAGTCATGCTTTGGACAATTAAGTTAACCAGTGTTGTATCATGTGAACTACGTCTTTGTGTCACTCAAAAGCGCGACACGCAAATGAGTAGACGGTGCGAACGGGGCGCGATAACGCTATCGCGTTCCATTCTTAAAGACGAAGCTTAAGCGTCCTCCATTTTTTTTTTTTTTTAGTAATGTAGAAACAAAAATTCAATAAATAAAATGGCATAATTAACTAACCTAAAACAATAATTAAGATATAGGGGGAAAAATGAGCATGATAGTTACTGCTACCACCCCGTTTCAAAGGGGACGCTCCTATATTCCATCCCCATCCACTGAAAGCGAAAATAATTTTTGCAGTGCAGTTGTTCCCCAACCACAGGAAAGCTGAACGATCGTTGTGTTGCCGAGCTTTTTCGTAGCATACACACAGCTTCTCGAAGCATTTTTCAGATTGTACATGTGGAAAGCTTGTCAAAATTTCAAAGTGTCCCAGCCGCAACATGTGACATTCAAGATACATTGACTATATTCTTATGGGGGAACCTCTGCCTTCGTCACTTTCTTCTGAACAAATCATTTCATCACTGCAAAGGAGTCATTTATTCGCTTTCCTTTTACGTAGCATGTGCATGATGCTGGCTAAGAATACATATTTTTCATTGCTATCACCGTCGCGTCACTAAGACCGTTGCATTTGTTTTGAAAGTGCCTTTTTCCTCTGCAACAACAACGCGCGCCGGCAAAAGAGATATCCAACCAAGTCGCGATATTTTGTTTTCAAACTGCAGTACGCGCGGTAAAAATTGCCCTCTCCCCAGTATAAAGGGCCAATAAAAAAAAAAAAAATATCCAACGAGTGATAAGCATCATAACAGAGTCGCACGCTAATATTCCTGTTATGTCACTTTTTTTTTTTTTTTTTTTTTTTTGCTGCGGGGAATTCATTACGTGAAGACTGAACGTAATTTTCTGCGGCTCACAATTTCCAAGCACTAAGAAAGCGGCATGTTCCGCCGACTGACTGCAATTTTGCAAGGCTGAACATCGGCATAAAGCGAGGCTGTCGTCACAGGAATGGATACTGCTGTGATGGCTAAATTGCCCTGTGCCGGAACTTGGGATACGGGTTGCGCGGGGATCCGGGAACCACCGACCTCTCCAGAAATTTTCCTACTCGGGTCACCTTTTGTCCGAAAACCGGATACGAAGAAAGGTCGCTGAACGGTACGCTGGAATGCGGTGACGAGGTGCTAATGACGGCTACACGTGCGCTGTTGCGAAGATGGCGAATGTTCCAGGAACGGGAAAAAGGACGCGCGGTGACGGCGTGCTAATGACGGGTACACTTGCGCTGTTGCGAGGATGGCGAAGGTTCCGGGAACGGGAAGAAAGGACCCGAGGTGACAAGGAAAGCAGCGGAAGGACGGTGGGGCAGAGAGGAAGGAACGAGAGACGCGCTATAGCAGGCCGACCAAGCCTCGTCTCCCGAGGGACGACTGCCTGAAAATACGAAGACGGCTCTCGCTAGTCCTGGCGGCGCGTATATTGAGCTCGCCGTGTAAACCGTCATCACCAGCGCTGCCTGCAGCTATGGCCATCATCTCCCACCTCAAGCACCGGATCACCGCAGTGGCGTCCAGACGCACGCAGCCTCAAGGAGCGGGCGCCTGCAGCTCTGATTAAATCTGTTACTGGCCCTATTTCGTGTGTGATTCCTGCTCTCCACCCCGAAAAGAGTCCTATAACCGGGACATCGCACTGCATTTCTTTCCACGTATAGTGGCTGGCCTCTTATATACACCATAGCTTTGTTGGCCGATTTCTGCACAGTTTATGTGAAATCTTGTCTCATGGGGGTCACTGTAGCCAAGTCTACCTAACTCACACAAATCAGGCCAAGCAGCGCATCGCGGGCGAAAGGAAAGGACAGGTATCATAAGTAAACGAAGCACGCTTTTCCCTTCAAATTAACATCGCGCCTCCCGGTCTGGAGATAAGACAAGAAAACAATGTTTATCCAAGCGAAAGTACAGCGGCGTCTACCGGTTCGCAGATACCAAGACTGCCAGTTTCGATTATGCAACGTGTGAAAAAGTTTAAAGGGAAATAGCATGCTCCGTTTATTTTTGTCCGCACCGGTACGTGATAAGGACGCTACGGAGTGACGTGCGCCAGGAGGCGTTGCTTTCCGCTCGCAAATAGGGAGCCTACATGTTTCGCAGCAGCGAAACGTGTAGGCTCCCTACTTGCAAAAGCACCGCGCTTTTCGAAAAGCGGCACGCGTGATGGCCACCCAACATCTACAACACCGAGGCGTCTGCATGAGCAACATCACAAGAATGGATACTGACAGTGCCTCTTTAACGAGAATTTGCCTCAGTAATGTGTTCAACATCGTTGACTGCACCTCTTGAAGATGAAGCCGATGGACCTCAGAAAGTGCGCTATAGTAGCGAGTTCCTTACCGCATAGCAGGTATATAGATATCATATGTTTGCTTTTTTCTTTACTCTTACGTGCATTCAATAAACTGTATACTCATCCTCACCAGCTTAACCACATCCACTGCAGGGCAACGACCTTTGCCGTATCCCCCCAAATAATCCGGTTTTGCGTCACCTGTGTCTACATAATCCTCGCAAAGTTCCTAGTCCCTTAAATTTGTCTGCTGGGCTTACTCGCGTAGCATCCAAAAATTTAAAGGCACTCGGAAAGACAAGGACGATAAAACAACAGTACGTGGCAAACAAGAAACCTAATCTCATCCGCCCATATAACTTCCTACCCCGCCGGGGTGTCGCAGTGGTTACGGCGCTCGACTACTGTTCCCAAGGGCGCGGGATCGAGTCCCGGCCTCGGCGGCAGCTTTTCGATGGAGGCGAAAAGCAAGGCGCCCGTGTGCCGTACGATGTCAGTGCACGTTAAAGAACCCCAGGTGGTCGAAATTTCCGGAGCCCTCCACTACGGCGTCTCTCATAGCCTGAGTCGCTTTGGGACGTTAAACCGCACGAACAAACAAACCATATAACTTCCTGCCGTCACCTGCTACGCTTGGCTTCCATATAGGATACTAGTCTGTCACTCTTAAGGGGCCATCGGTTATCTTGCCTGTGATGTGATGTGGCATGTCCTTTATGTGACTGTACTAACTTCAACTATCCCTCTCTCACAAATTTTATATCCGCTCATCTCCTTCCCCCAGTGCAGGGTAGCAAACCGGTTGCTTTTACTGGTTAACCTCCCTGCCTTTCCTTCTCATCTTCCTTCCTCCTTGCCTTCGCATTACATGTCCTGCCCATGCTCACTTCATTTTTCTAATACAATGTCATTACATTCATATTTCACTAGACAAAAAGTCAGCAAGTGGTGAAAAATTCGGGTGCACGCTTTGCAAGAGCTTGACAACAAATCTAAAACATTTCTTTCATAATTTCGTTCCAGACTTATTGATCGTGTTTTAGGTCCGCCAACAAAACGTGAGCAAAAGGATACGCTAGTTTTTGTAAAGAAAGGTCGACACCAGACTTGGTCATGGTAAGACTACGCTGAAGGACAACGACGACCGATCGAAACGGTCAAGGAAAGGTCTCCAAGAAAAACACCGGTTGATGGGCTGCGCGAAGCAGAGTCGAATGGTCACTTTCTTCTCTTGCCAAAAATGACGTATCCCATACTCGGATACGACTCAAATCTGCATTAGTCTCCACACAGAATTCGCCCTTGACAGAAAGCAGTTTAATGCTAAAGCTGTTTTTACCCAAATAAAAAATTAGGGGGACACATAAGCTCCGCCGTTACGTTGCTTTCTTTTATAATTATACACCGATACACAGCAGCAAACATTAGATTTCCAGTCTAAGCAGTTTAATACCTTTGAACGCATTTTTCAATTTAATTATTTCAATTAATTGATCACTGACATACTTTACATTTTCCAATTAGTGTGCAATTAATGTAATAGTTAATTAAGCAATTAAGTAAATGATAAGAATAACTAATCACCAAAGTTTCGCGACCTCTAAGTTCTAAGACCCCCAATACTTAGTATGCCCCCCCCCCCCTCCCCGAACGTCGCACAACAAATTTTGGGGAAAAAAATGCCCTTTTTTGCGAGGAAGAGAACACAAACAAGGCTGCCAGCGCGCCTGCTCCCTCAGTCGTCGAGCCGGAGTCTTGAGGTGGCGCAGGTTCCGCGCGCGGCTCATCGCATGAGGCCCCATCCGGCTTCTTGTATTAATACGCTCTGATACTGTAACAAAAAAGCTGCTGGTACATGACGCCAGAAGCCGACATAAAGCGACCTCGATAACTATTAGCGCGCGGTCCCGTGGACATGGAGTCGGCGGCCATTCAGCGATGTTAGGCAGGTTTCGTGGGCATTGCGGGACCGCGTTGCTTTGTTTGGCGTCAGCTCTGAACGTTTGCCAAGTTTGTAATATGTTTTCTTTTTTCCCGCGCCTGCCTTGTCAGGATAGCGAGATGAACAGATGGAGGGGGGGGGGGGGGGGGGGTCAGATTTTTCGAAAAATCTAAGCACCCCTCCCCCTCTTACTTTCCGCATCGCGATCATGAAAAAAGGGATGCTCAGAAGTAAATACGGTAAGTCATCAAAATGTTTCATTAACTGTTAATCATTGTAACGAGTTAATTATTGACTTGAATCAGTCAATTATACACAAATTGATGGGTAATTTCATCACTTAGGTGAATTTCTAACTCATGTCCGTTAATCAATTATTCATTAATTACAGGAATGAATTAACTGCCCGCCGCGGTGGTTCCACAGTTAAGGCGCTCGACTGCTGAGCCCAAGGTCGCGGGATCGAATCTCCGCCGCTTTTCTTTGGAGCTGAAAGAAAGGCCCCCGTGTGCTATGGCGCTGTCGGTGCACGTTAAACGACCTCGGGAGGTAAATTTCCAGAGCCTTCCACTATGCCTCTCATAGCATGAGTCACCTTGGGACGTTAAGCCTTATAAACAAAACCGAATTAACTACATGCATTGGTCAATTACACAGACATTGAAGGGTAATTTCATCATTTAATTGAGTTAATAACTAATGTAGTCAATTAATCGATCTAATTAACAGGATAATTAACTTGGCCAAAATGTAACTGGCAAATTTGCCAATTATTTAAAGTACCGAGCCACTTCATTTCAGTGAACTAAGGGTAATTTCATCATTTACGTGAGTTAATTACTCATGTAGTCAATTAATCGATCTGATTAACAGATTAATTAACTTAGCCAAAATGTAACTGTTAAATTCCCAGTTAAAGTAGCGAGCCGCTTCATTTCAGTGAGTTAATTACTCACTTAGTCAATTGATCTGATTAACAGTCGAATTAACTTGGCCAAAATGTAACTTAAATTTGCCAATTATTTAAAGTAGTGAGCCACTTCATTTTAGTGAAATAACTACGGAGGTGGTTAAGGGTGCCTCTTCCTGGCCCTACGGGGCTGGGAATGGTAGGTTACCGCCGTTTGCGGCGGGGGCTAGCCTGCCATCGAATTTTTATCTGTTGTAGGCCGTCATTGCACCCGCCACCGCTTAGGTGGCGGACGACGGCTGTTGCGGCGCGCGTCTTTCCCTCTTCTTTTTCTTTCCTTCTCTACTTTCTCTGTCAGCAGGAGGCAGCGGAGGTGGCTCAGCTAGAGCCAGTAGCAGGCCCGTGCATTTTCTTTTTGTCTTCCTAAAGCCACAAAAACAACAGTGAACTAACTACTCATTTACTCAATTATTCAATAACATCGAATGGTTATCGGCAAAGACAAAGAAATGAACACACAGCAAGATAATCGGCAGCAGTAAGAGAAATGTTTTCGCGGTTACTGTACTTAAGCCGACATGAATGAGTATAGACAACTAATTTTTGGCTTTGTGTTTTATCTTAAAAGCGTTAATTGTTGGGCTAGCTGGTGAACAGTCTTAAAATTCATCTTGTTTAGCGCAAAAGGACAAGACACACAGTTCTATCCTTTGTAATAATGCCTAAGACATTGCTATACATGGATCACCCTGTCACGTTCGCCTACGCTACTGAATAAATTATAACCGATCTTCATTTCTCACTTGTTTGGTTTTGGTTTCAACAGCCAAGCGATGGTTGTGACGTGAAAGTCAAGTCTAGGTCACGTGAGAGATGAAAATACAGCGATATAATCATTCCTGTGTTGTTTGAATTCACTACAATGATAAAGCTACCCTGCCTGAAAAACTGGAATCGCTACAAGCGAAGAATCAGCGATTACACCGTTGTTTTATTGTGACTTCACAGGCTTTATCGTTACGTCACAGTCATCACTCGGCTGCTGAACCGAAAGTGGTGAGAAAATAATATTCAATTATAAATTATTTAGCGGTCGTAGGCTAAAATGCGTAAGGAATACAGGAATGGTTTACACATCATTTACAAAAAGCAAAATGCCATCAAAATATGGTATGCGCCTACACCCTAGCCCAATGCCCTAGCCTACGGACCGAGAGACGGGAGGGGGGAAGCGAGGCATATAGTAGTATCATGCAGAGAGGCGGCTCAGCCACGACGACACGTCACTGCACTCTGGGATTATAGACCACGGTCTAACCCGCATCCTTCCCAGCGTGCAGCATACTAGCCACAAAGTGATCGCCAACCCCACGTTCCTCGTAGGCGGCTGGAGCTTGGCCGACGGTGTCCGTTGACAGCAGAGAGGCCGCGCCGAACCTGAGCCCGCGTCCAAAACGGAATGCGAGGCACCAAGCTCTTCTAACAATCCGCGAATCGAGACGACGCTTCGCTGCCGCCTTCGGTATGCTGAAGACCTGCACTGATGCAGGAATGCAGTGCGGAGATAGGTTGTCTCCAAGACCGTCTCCAAAAGCGTCTACAAGCGTAAATAAAGAATAAAAGGGGCATACTTAGGCTATGCCACGCAAGTCGCGACCCCCCCCCCCCCCCCCAAAGAAAAAAAAAAACAAGGAAAAAAAAAAAAGCGAGCGCAAATTGCATGCGCTATTGTACCACTCCAACAATACTAACAAGGGAGTAATTACTCATTGCATCCGCCCAAGCGCAGCCATACGGCTACAAAGGAAAGCTATACGGCTTTCTCATAAACTTTGTAGTAAAGAAAAATTCGTCCTGATCCGGGGAATCGAACCCGGCACCACCGCCTTTCCGGGGCAGTCGCTCTACTGACTGAGCTAGCCAGGACGGTCAGCAGATTAGATGGATGAGAGCGAACTGATCTATAACTCGAAGTAGGAATGGTGTTGGTCAAATATTTAGGGGAATCTACTCCACCTTGGGGGATTCCTCCTAAATATTAGACCAACTCCAACAATACTGTTTTGCTTCGCAGCTTGTTGCCAGGGAAAGGTCAATTACGTGGTCGAAGGGAAAAGGAGTGCACGATGCGGCACAGTAGACCAAACAGTTCGTATCTTGAGCCGTAGTCACTGCAGTAAAGCAGCAGCGAATGTGCAGTTTCCATAGAACTTCCAGCGCGCTTGACTGGTTTTGACTTGTGGGAAAAAAGACCCCGGACTTTCTCGTGCTGCCGGGATCCAGAAAATGAGTTTATCTTCGTTTCAGACAGCTTTGAACTCCCTTATAGCATCAACTACCAAACTAAATCAAATTGCTTAAAATGCTAGTGAGTTTTATTCATTTATCTATACGCTAGTGCATGTAGGTGGTAGGTGAATGAAGGGATTTTATTATTTGGCGGCTCGTGTGCTTGCGTGGATGACTCTGCAGAGGTGCTCCACTCGCTTTGTTTCGTTGCGCTTAGTACATCCTGAAGAAGTCTGGGACAATTGAGAAGACTATACAACTTCGTCCATTACGGCGAGACGCCCTGTAGTCGTCCAGTAGACGGTCAGTATTCAGTGGAAAGGCATTTGTAGACATATACACGTATACAGTTCCGTCTTTCAGGCGTCCACAAGACGACATGCAAAAACAATTTGTAGCATAAGAAAGTGGAAGTATCAGGTAAGCTAATGACAGCTACTAAATGCCTAGAAATGTCACGAAAGCAGCCTGCAGGATACTTCGCACATCTTGTCAGGAGACCTTGCAAACATTTTAGCAACTGCCTCAGAGGCCACCTGAGACCTCCATAAAATGGCTTGTTCTCATCGAGACGCCTTACAGCTGTCTAGCAGACGGGTCGCTGTTCAGTGGGAACTGAGCAAGTTTTATCAGTTCATGTTGAAAAGCTGCGCAAAAATTAAGCACACATATATGGACATCGACTACTACATATAACAATAGCAGGTGGCGAAATTCACGGCACGAACTGACGAGAACAGTGATGGTCACGTGCGCGCCTACATACTCCACTGTCCGCCTCCGGACGCCCTCTGTTCCTTTCACACCAGGTAGATGTTGCGAGTTAGACATTGCGCGCTAGGAAAGCAGTGTGGAGCTGCTTGCGACTGGGCTGGTATTTTATCAACGTTTTATTGCTTCGCTGCTCAGTAATTCGTCTACATCGCATGGCTTCTCTTCCTATGCCCTCTCCCGAACTCTAATGGTTAAAGACAAAACACTAGAGTGATGTAGACAAACGACAGGGGGCAGCAGATGCCAAACACGCAGCTACTACTTCGACCAGCGCGTGACATAGAGAATGACTGACAGTCTCCCCTAGTTCACTTGTTCCTCTCTGATGATGTAGACTCACTGGCTGCCATAGGTCACGCAGATCATTGTTTGCATACAGATATTTGTAAAGTTTATAGCAATGACTGGTCTAAATTATTGAAAACGTAAGAGGCGCTTAAGGTCCTTAAGGGTTGAAGCATTGCCGTTCGGACATTAGTCATTGCTAGCTGCTAAAATGGTCTTAATTAGTTGCTAGTTAGTAACAATAAGTAGGAGGGCTAAGTAGGTGTGCTAACTTGTGAGGATTTCTTAGTGGTGCCGACTAGCAGAGGTGGGCAACCTCATGAGATTTCAACCTAACATGTTGCTTACGGACCAGCTACTTCGTCAGCTGGAGCGACAGGACGACTTTGAACGTTTGTCAATCTGCGAGATGAAAGAAAGCATTCTCGGCGCTATATTTATAGCTACACAGCATCAGGAACCCTGATATAGAGATGAGAAGAGCTTGGCACTCTCATGAGGTTCCACAACTCGAACGAGCCATTTCGTCACCTGCAGCCACAGAACGGCAATGAACGTTTTGTCAATCTGCTGCGCAACTACAGTCTTCAATGGCGAATAAAAAAAAAAGAAGAGATTCTTAGGGCTATCTTTATATTTACACAGCATCGGGAACAACCCTGCCGGGGTGGCGCAGTGGCTACGGAGCTCGACTACTGTTCCCAAGGACACGGGATCGAATCCCGGCCTCGGTGGCCGCTTTTCGATGGAGGCGAAAAGCAAGGTGCCTGTGTGCTGTGCAATGCCAGTGCACGTTAAAGAACCCCAGGTGGTCGAAATTTCCGGAGTCCTCCACTACGGCGTCTCTCATAGCCTGAGTTGCTTTGGGACGTTAAACCCCACAAGCCAAGCCAAGCCAAGCCACAGCATCGGGAACCCTGACATAATGCTAATCGCGATGTGCAACCTCATTAAATTTCAACCTTAACCATGAGGTTGCCCACCTTTGGGATTAACAAAGTGCTAATGTAATGCAATATCTGGCTCTTATGGCACTAATTAGTTATGGAACTAATTAACGCTCCTCAACCGCGTCGAGGCAGCGCGCCCGGCTAACGACCCACATGACAACGGATTGATTCCGCTTGACCGCATATTTCTCGTCAGATTTTTAGATCCCAGTTCTTAGGCGCCCACTCCTGGCTTCAGCGACATTAGATTAAATGGAGGAGAGCTACAGGGTAGACCGAGGGGCCACCTATCACAACTGACATTAGACAATCTGGAGTGCAAGATTCTATAGTTGGCCTCCCACAACCCGCCATGGCCGTCCGGAACACAGACGTCTCGGACAGCCTGGTAAATGGCAGCGTTAGGATCCTGAGGGACACCTTAATGCTTTTGCGTCTTACACTTAAAGGCGAAGCTTCAGTGTACTTGGGATAGGGTGACCCGCGGGTGTCCGACCTTTCGCAAGTGGCAAGGGTCAAGCAAGGGCAAGAAATTCTGCTCGGCTTCGGACCACCTTCTACGGTCATACGAAGCACTGACTTCTCGGACAGTCTGAACTACGGCGTAAGGACCCAGAAGTATCACTTAACGCTATCGCGTTCAAAATTGCATTGCATCTTTGGAAAAATATCCGGTAGAGAAATGAAAAAAAAAAAAGAGGGAAATAGAAAACAACTGGAACAAGTGGATTCGAAGTTTCAAACTATACCGCCTGAAGCTATCATAATGCAGCGTTGATGCATTGCGCGACAGAACCATCGAGAAATAAGTAACGCGTTTAATCAAGCGCTCTCATGCGTTTACAGTCGGGGCTCGACCGGAAGCTGTGGGAATCGCATTGTAATTCGCCTTGACAAAATTTCTCCGATTGGCCGCTATAGAAGGCGCTGCTAATCGGAGGCACTAAGGTCACTGACTTCAGGAAGCAGTGTGGACTGTGCGACTGTATAGCGTTGAAAGAATGGATGCATGCTTTTCGCTCACGTCGCTAATGACGAAGACGCCAGCGTTTCTGCGACGTAAAGAGCTGTGCTTAAGTTTCGCATCAACGCGTATCGTAATCGTCGGTGTTTTATTATTATTATTATTATTATTATTTAAGCCTTTCAGGACTACAAATGGACAAAATTTCCGAAGCCCTCCACTACGGCGTCCCTCATAACGAATGTCGCTTTAATTACTTCATGTTGATACGCTGTAGTTAACGTCACAATCCTGCAGAACCCCCTGCCAGAGCGTCCACCGACTCGGCCATATGTCACTTGGCCTTGTGGCGTCGCACACCCAGCCGACCAATCAGCACTCTGCTAAGCCGCCTGCCAAATCGGCAACGAAATTACCTGATGGGTCGTGATGTCGATTACGTCACAAGGTCACATAACCTCGTCGATCGCCGACTGGCCGGCAAGATGTGTGTCGTCACATGTCCATGCAACCTCTATCGACGAATCAGGTATTTTCATGACAGGCGCAGGGCGAGACCCGGTTTTTAAGGAATGCATGTGGATTAATTCTACCGCATTCAAAGGCGACGTCCAGCGTTGCTTTTTTTAAATTTTGACTGGTCGAGGGTCGATGTTGTCATGAGACCATGGAAGTATAGCCGCGTGAGCAGCTGCGCATGATTGTATGCGCACGAGTCTAAAGCCGTGTTCACATGAATGTGACAACTGGCGCATCGCATCCTGCTTTCATAACGGATCGCATTCATGCAAACGGGGTAATGCGCTAGGAAAACGCATTGCATCAATGCACCAGGCGGTGCTGGAATGAGAGGAGTAGTCGACTTTCGCCGCCACCCGGTTGCATCGTCTTAGGAAGGACATTAGCGAAGGGGATATGCACTCGCCGAGCAGCAAAACGTTGACACCGTCACCTCACCTAGTTCCCACTGGCCTTTCTTGCTACCGACCCTCTGTACTTCTCGCTACCCTCTCCAACAAAAACGAAAACTTGTTTCAACGAAAGTGCCAATGAGATAACGCGCTACATTTAAACGCCGGCGCATCGCATCACCGTGATGTGTTACAAAATACGGTGCGCTTACCGTGATCTGCGATCCGCCACCGCGGCCTTGGGCGGGGCGCCCAAGCTGATTGGTCCCGACGCGGCAGGTCTATGTGCCGATATCAAGTATGTGGCGCCATCTATCGGCGTCAAGGGGATCTGGGCATGCGCAGTGGAAAGCACGGTGGCGGATCACGGTAGCGGATCGCGGATCACGGTAAGCTAAATCTCTCTACTGTCACCTTCATGTCACGGAGTTCCGCGCATCAGGTTGGAATGGAGCCACAGTGTCTCTGCAGTATAGTGGAGAGAATCCCTGCAAGCGGAGAAGCGGCCACGGAAGTATGTCGCTGAAAGAGTATCGGCGGCTGCGCGGGTTCAGCGTAAGCCGCGAGCCTGCAATGTCGAAGAGAAGCACGTCGAATGGACTCTGGACTTTAATGCCATCGCATTCTAAACGCGAAATGAAATTAAGCGTTCGTTAAATTTTTTAGCCTATTCACGAAGCTCTGTCGCCCGCTTATGTGACTCTCTACAATCCAGGGTTTACTCCATCTCCGGCCTTTGCAGGCGGCGACGCCCAATGAGCCATTGATATGTAACCGGCGTCAAGATGTGCCCCGAGCACCTCCCATCTTCCTCCGTTTTGTGCCGCACGATTTAAACCTTCAGTTGGTCTCACAGCCCTCGAGCGACTCAGCTTCACCGTGAACAAGCCTGTAGTCCTTTGATTTGTGCGCGCGGCTCCCCACTTTCATGTGCTGATGCAGGCCGATGGAGATGACTGCAATATTTTGTAGTGCAATTACCCACTGCGTAAAAAACTCTTGGGCTCTCAATATTGCCTGCCTTCTTTCCGAGAGAGAGTCCAGGCGTGCGGCTAGCCGAAACCCGGACGACGCGAGCAAATTTAAGCGCCCCCTAACACCATTCTGTACCCCAAACAGTGCGATGTGGACAGGCATAGGCACTCTCACGAGCTCGTCTTCACCCTCACCTAACTCATGAAGGAAAGTTTCCCTGGGTGATGGAGGATAGGGGTAGATAATTTTGTGAGCCTTTGCCACAGAGTTCGTGCTGCCCTGGACTTTCTGTCCTGTCTAGGGCACGTCGTATCACGCCAGTACGTGGGGACAACTAACAACAACGAAACAAGAACTACCGTAAAATTCCGAGCAAGCACCCCGAGCCAGCCCTTGCAAGAGGGACCTTCCTCTCCCCTAACTTCACTGCTAATTTCACATTTCTAGGCTCGGAAATTTACTGTAGCTTTTAGGGCGTTTGTCACCGCCTTTAGGCGATGGTACAAACTCCCTCTTTGAACGATCCTTCTGGACGGTCTTCCTCATGCCGCAGGATGTTCACCAAGGATCTCCCTCCTCACTCATGCCATCCCCCATCGTACAGCACACTGAAGTCTTGCTTTTCGCCTCCATCAAAAAGCGGCAGCCGCGGCCGGGATTCACTCTCGCGTCCTGGGTTCAACAGTCGAGCGCCCTAAACGCTGAGTCACGTAATAGATTACTTTGCTGCAATTGTTCAAGTACCTATCTCGGGCTGTAATCGACAAATGTAGTAAGTTACATTTCAGATAGAATAATCTCATCTGGTTACTCATTTAAGGTAACGTGTACAGGACCGGAGGCCACAGCTGCATGATGATGGCGCTGCTCCGCTGCACAAGGCGCTTAGTACGTAGTCGGAGTCGTTAAAAGGGCAGGTACAGGGGTGTTTGAGAACAGCGCTTTAGTGTGTCCTTGCTTGTCCTTGTGACATGTGTTAGCAACAAGCCCAAACTGCCACCTTTGAGAACATCCCCGCTCGTTTTCGAGTACTTGCATCACGTCTGGCAGCCATGTAACATCTCATTCTGGCCCAAATCAATTTTAAAGTTAGCCCTTCTCGTGGCCTCAGTTCACACGATTTCTACAGGCAACGCTGCGTTTTTGACGCCACTAATATCCCCCCCCCCCTGTTAATACCGGCTTGCAGCGTTACTAAAATCATTTTTCTATGCGTTTATTAGGTCCGAACTGTGACTTGCCACGTCACTTGCCCACCAACTGCCACCTGTCAGAGGTATGCTCAGGCATTTTATGCGAGAATAGACTCACCATTTTCAGTCGCAACTTGAGGCACGAAAACAGCTTATGAGCAACTCTCCAGTAATGTTAGTGACGTAGTCACTGCGCCATACATTGGCCTTGGCCGGAACTGAGTTTCAGGTTCAGCTTGCCATCTTGAAATGATTCCATTCGATATTTCGAAGAAAAAAATTCACGTAGACGATCAGTGAGGTTTATCCGGCATATTTTGAGAGAGTTAGTTTTCTACAGTATATGCTAGAGGATAATTACATTATCGTCAAGGTGAAGAAAAGACAGAACCCATTAATGCTCGTTTCTGAATCATTTATTGTGTGGTGCAAATTTTCATTTCAGTGAAATAGATCTCGTGGGATGTCCTGTAGTCGTCTACATTTCAGATGAAAGTTTGATAGACCACACGCGCATCATCACAGTCTTGTGGTCAGAGAAGTGGACACTACCGCGGCACCTCTGTAGAGGCAAGTTCGTGATTTTTCGGAGCGGCGCGAGACTTTAAACGGCGGGCCTGCACAGGTCTCAAGCGTTCGAGTCCCCTCTCATATCCTTCCATATTAATGAAGTTGTACGAGTTGGCAGCTCCTTCCAGCTCGACCATGCCATCTGGTCTCGCGACGTCACACAACCTGCCAACCAATCACACGTCTGAAAAAGAAATGAGCACCGGCGCACCACTGGGCGTCCGAACTGTGACTTGCCACGTCACTTGCCCACCAACTACCACCTGTCAGAGGTATGCTCATGCTTTTAAGGCAAACGCCTTTAATAGCTCATGCTGTCGTGGACAAAATATGTACCGCTTTTGCGGCGGCTCTGATTGGCCGAGGCGGGATGACGTCATAGAGGTCTCGACCAATCACAGAGCACCACCACAGAATGCGCGAATGCGTGCCTTATATGGCCCTGTGTCAATCAAAGACCAATTACTAATTAATGACTATTTAGGTAAATCACGAATTGCCTAATTAATGATTAATTAATAATTACCTACTTAATTGCTACTAATTAACTAATGACTAATTAATTTATTACTGATCAGTGCCAATTGCGTAGCAGAATGCGGCAATCAGGCTTTCGCCTTTCAGTACTTTAGTCGCTGAAGACCCTCTTAATTTTTTTTTTTCAAGGCTGCGAGGCTGCAGACAGTCGACGCCGCAGACGATCGCTAACGCCGACAGATTTTTTTTGTTTTTCAACATGCGCGTATCAAAGCTTTCGCGTTAAGACGATCTGTTGCTACGTTACCGAGAGCAGGGACTAGCTATTAAGAAATGTGATACACACGACTATGAACTTAAGATGTTCCAGAAACCTATGAATTTTTTCTTGCGTTCCTTCGTCAAGAGTGCAAAGGCTGTTGTGATTTGGGGGCTCCCATTTCTTCATCGCTTCTTTTTCTGTATTATTGAATTCCTCTCAAATATATAGATTTAGTGTCTGCGCGCCGTTCCATTAGCTCGGCTCCCTTTACTACGAGGACACGGTGGCGGGAAAAACGATAGCCGGGCAGATTGCTCGGAGGAAGTAGCTGCGTGCGACGTGTGTCAGGTCAGCCCGGGATGTGGTCGACAATCGGGCCTTCGGCCGGAGTTTCAAGTGCAATGATGGCGGCCTAGGAGGTGTGTGCGCGGACCTGCATAAGCGACAAATATGTGCAGCCCGACGGCATCCCCCTCCGACCGGACATTGCCACTTTGAGGTTATGTCACCGCTTCCTCCCACTCTTTCGAACTTTCATTAAGTTCGTTCCGGCCGAAAAGGCGTCCCCGTATCTGGAGAAACTTTGCATCGTTCCAAACGCCAATACGCACGTGATTTCGCATCGAAATTGCCACGCAACCGTCCTTTGTGCAGCGTTCAGTGTGGTGTCAACATTTTGCTTCCCATTTGCAATACATCTTCTGTTCAAGTTCGAGCCTAGTTTGCGACATGAATTCGAGCTGACGACGTACGTACCTCAAGCTTTATGCCGTTAATCAGAAAAGTGAAACAGATGTTGCGCCTTTCCTTTCCCCAAAAGCCAAATCAACAAAGCTATAGTTCTACACTCTGCCAAACTGTGTGCCAGTCTCACAATGCCGAAGCGCCAAGCAAAACCATGCCAAACAGTGCTAGCGCACTGTCTTAGTTGTATATACAGCTTGTTCCGGTGAAAGAGTGATGTTGCGGTGACCTGGCATTGCGCCAACAGTCGCCAAACGTGTGGGAAAAACGCAAAATATATCGCGTCAACTCTTAGGAGATGCCTGCGCGTCATCCAACATATTTTTTTTCTTTTTCCGTGTAGCTCGATCTTTGCACATCGCCTTGTATTTTTCCACTGCTTCGTTCACTCGCGCAACGTTGCGTACGTTTCTGCACATTTTATTGGTCACTGCACTAAATGCACGTGAGCTCATTTCACCACATCCCTTCTCAGTCGTGTACTCTTCAACGCTGCCTTTTGAAAATGAAGGAGTATACACATTAAATTTTAGTTGCGGGTTCCGCTTTTGAAATGATGTGCAGTGCGTCACAAAACTTTTCCAGCCAAAAGCCGATAAATTATTTATAGTACTTTTTCTCGTGTAGTTTCGGTTTCAACCGCCGATTGGTTGGTTGGTTGGTTGCACAACTTTTAATTCCATCGGAAATGGGCGTCCTCTTCCCCGCCCCCGGCACGCGTGCCGGGGAAGACGGGGAGTCGTGCGCCCGCGGATTAGAGGCTGGCAGGTAGCCCTTGGCTTGTTGCGGCCTCTTCCGCCAGATGGTGCGGTGCTGGATCGCAGGGTCCGCGCTTCGCAGCAGGGTATCACCGCCGAATGACGGCTATGACGTCATCTCCGAATTGATGCCGCGTCAAGCATACAAAAACTGCAATATGGTAGCTGTTTCGTCCACCGTATTTGCACCAACCCTTATTCGAAGCGTGCCCATGAGCTTGAATATAAAAACCAATAAGCATCGATTGTATAGCACTTTTTTTCATGATTCACGTGACCTAAACTCGCCTGCAACGTCACAGCCGTCGTACGGCGGTTTAAACAAACTTCACGAGAAATTATTAACTTAGCGTGCAGGAGAATTACAGGTCGTGACTTATGTACATTACTGTCTTCCGCATTATTTCGAAACCAAAAAGAAGTATCGAAATCTTTGGTGCATCGACTCTGTGTTGCCACCTGATTAAGAATAAAGTTAAGTTATCCAATCTTTCGTGTACCTCGTATGTTCGGTCAACTGTTATCAAGATATCGCCGGTCAGAAGTCCCGACCTCCTTTACATCGGGCGTAGTAGTTTGTCGTTCCGCTCACTATGAACATAGGGAGTGTACAATGAAGGCCAGGCTGAGCCGGTTAATTAAGGTGCTGCCCATTCTAACGCTCCTGCACTCGTCTCTGACTGGCTGGTTATGCAGCATGGTGAGATATTTTCTGCACTTTTCCCCGCCCCGACTCTACCGGCACAGTCAATTTCCGCCATTGCACGGAAACTATGCCCTGCTCTCGACTGTGGTTGGCTACAGCATGAGCCAGTCCCAATGAGTTTCTTGCGGCCATTCCCGACTACTGACAAGATCGGAGTACTCAGCTTAAATGAGATGCAAGTGACTTAACGTAGCCCAACGCGGAGGCTTTGCATCCAGTCCCGGGAGTGTACGGACGTCGTGATTTTGCCGCACGCGCAACATTAAGCTCTTGCTGTAATCATTTTTGGGCTGACTTCTCACTACAGCCACCTGCGCGAGAACTGAGACTCCACTAACCGCCGAGTCGTCTGAATTACTGCACGTTGACAACAGGGGCCACACCACATGAACAGTGTAGACTTATGGAGACTGTTTCCTCCGGCTATTTTGGAGCCTTTATGGTCACAGTGGATAATAAGCAGTTTTAGGAGTACGGACGGCGCGGATAGTGACATCCCAAACATACCCTTCGCTTTTTCAGCGCTAGCGTTCTGCGCATGCGTGCTGGCACCCTGGGCCCGTATTCCGAGTTTGCGTCGTATCGAAAGTGTCGCTATCTCCCTGACCTCGAACAATCTGATTGGTGGAAACCCCGGAATACGATGTGGCTATCTCTTCCGGTTCCGTATTGGCAACACTAAGTTCCGGCGTTTCGACCGATCAGATGACTCGAGGTCACGTGAGATAGCGACACTTCGATAACGACGCAAACTCGGAATACGGGCCCTGCTATCCCTCCAAGCGATAAGGTCATCCTACTCTAAAGCTCGCTGATCCGTCGTATCCGTGTGTGGTAACAGCGCTTAGTCTGCCTCGATACCTTGCTTACTTCGTCTGAGTCGTTCCTCCATAGTCACTGCTCCGTTTTTTACTGTCCCTATCCGTGCCGACCTGCAGTACCACTTCTTTCAATGTAGCGCGGCCGCTCGTCACTCCCCTTTTCCCACCCTGCACCATACACTTGGATAGGGACGTCATATCACGGGGATGGCTAAACAAGTCATCTTGGACGTTCAATTTGCTGCCTTAAATAAATTCCATGTATAAAGCAGTGACCGTACAATACAGCTTTTCTGTAGGAGAAACTTTCTTACGCCAACAATTTCGCAAAGAAATTCCTTTCGTCCGGCCTCGTCGACACAATTCAGTCGATGGCAAGAATGATCCAATGGGCACAGGGCGCGCGATGAAGGCACACCGCTCGACCACATGAGGATCAGGGCCAGGAGGTCGTAAGACAGCCGCCATGGTTTCAGCAATGATCCTCGAAATCGCTTGTTTTTCTTTGCCACCCAGGAACCTTGCAAATAGAAGACCTCAGTACCAACTCAAGGTGCCACTGGCCACAGAGCTAGAGTTCTAGCTCCCGCTAGCGTACACCAACGTATACGACTTTCTCGGAGACGTCTCAGTGCAAATAAGAAAAGGCGAGGCACCTTGTGAAACGTAGCTGTTGGTAAAGGACCAAAACCTAGGAACTGGTGGACTTCGGGAACTTACTGCTGAAACTGACGTCGCCCGCGCACGCTAAGCTTACCCGACCTGTACCGACGGAGAGTATTCGCCGGAGGTTTTTGAGGTCTGTACGGTAATGATCCGAGAGGTGGCTCGCAGGTCCCACTTCTCGGTCGAAAGCACGTCTCCGCAATGAGCCCCGCCCCGAACGCGTGACTGGCCTTGACACAAGACTTTGCGCAAGTGCGTGCCATCTCCTGAGGCGTCACTGATGGAAGCCGCGGGTCCAGAGCCCGGTGTCCGCAAACGCCACACGGCTGAATGCGCGCAGCCACAACTGCATGACCTGCGGGTGCCTCGGTGAAAGCGGCTCCTGTCTACACGATAGTCGCAGCTCTCTGGCGGCTTTCCTCCGCCAAAGAAACGCTTGCACGGATGGGCAGCAAGTGTGAGCAGTGGGGAGAGAAATGAAATGTTGCGCAGGGGACAAGTTTCCGAAGCGTGTTTTTCCCACTCGGGTTCCGATCGGCCAAAAAACCCAAGCACGCAGCGCGCGTGCCGACCGTCGGAATGCGAAGCTCCTTTCATTCGTGCCGCACTCGCCCGACTGTCCAGCCGCCACAAAAGCCCAGCGGCCAAGGCGACGACGTCGCAACTGCGTACGAGGCGCGAGCAAAAAAGAAGTAACCGTACGTCCGTCGTCGAAGGCGTTCCTTCTCGGCGACCGGGGCATTTCGCTTTCGCGCACACCGCAGCAACGCAACGCGACACGCTAGCAGCAGAACTGATACACAAACAGAAATCGCCGGCCTTAACGTCCTAAGAGCGAGTAGGGGGAACGAGTGGGGGGCGCTCGCTAGCTCACACCCGACACCTGACAGAAAATCGACAGGTTGTTTCCGTGCCAGGCGGCCCGTACATGGAACGCATCGGTATTCCCAGTTCGCAACACTGCCACACGGCTTTCACCCACATTCTAAAGGCAAATGGAGCTTTTGTGCTTTTGCCAAGTTCAGTCGGCGTCCCGAATCTAGACGCAGAGAGGCTTAATTTTTGTTTTTTTGCTTTCTTTAAGTGGCGCACGTTCGCTGTTATATGTGCTCGTCGCTGACAGCAAAGTGTGTGCTGCTTCTACTTGCCGCGCAGCCACAAACATTTGTGCAACACAGAGATAAGGCGACACTTCGGAACTTACCGTAGTGTCTCGAGGGGATAACTTTTTCCTTGTGGCAAATGGATACCTCAACATGACAAGTCACACGCACATTCACACACATACACACACGGACACGCACAAACGGATGGCCAGCGAACTAGCGAACAACCAACCGAGAGCACAGCACGGCCAACCAGCAGTTTCCTGGGGATGCGTAGCCAGCCAAAACCCGAAACGCGCCATTCCGTTCGACCGCAACTTCTGTAGTGGTTTCGATTTTGGCAAGTGGTGCGGTTTGCATCTACTGCAGGGCAAGTACTGTGCACGTAACTGGCTTCCAAAGGACAGAAATAATATTTTGAAACTGTAGGAATACTTCCGGATGTTCATACCTCAGACCAGTTAAACTATTGTGGTCTTTCAAATAATATGCTTAAATGCATTGGCGTCACTTGGAACGCTTGCATTGTAAAAAATGAAGTGGGCCAATTATTTATCTTAAGTGACGTGGTCATTTCTAGAATATAGCCGATTTCTATGCTAATACACGTATTGAAATTGATCAACGTACGGCGCACGTACAGCAACATACGTGCTGAAAGGGCGTTTATTTGTGCCCCAGATCACGCTGGGAACACCGCTGATCCGAATAAGTGAAGTTATGAGATAGAGCCGTTGTTAAAGGCATGTTTGATAATCTCCCACCAATGCCAGAGCCCGTCGCATCGCATTCATTCGCTTATTTATTTATTTTTTATCACTAAGGTATTTAACATGCGCGCCTACACACCACTCCGGGCGAAATATTTGTTGTATGCAGGCAGACTTTACTAATTGATTTTCTTCGTGTTTTTACAACGTAGTCAAGATCGATGATTTATTTTTATGCTTGAACACAGCCAATATTTGATAAAAACAAATTATAATTGGTAACTCACGCACTGGCATTTGCTTCGCGTTTTGAGGGCATCGCTCATCAGCTGGAAGCGCCGAAAGCACCGCTGATAAAAGATAGCAGCTTACTCTTGCTTTCATTCTCTTTCGTTTGCCAATATATTTAGAGAAGTAGATCCCGAATACTGCTATCTTGCTAAACAGGCTACCCGCGCTTGTAGTAAGTAGCGAACCCAAACTTTACTCGCACTTATCGTGTTCAGTTTCTAGGCTTACTATGGCGACCACGCAGAATTGCCGAATTTCTCTCCGATTGTGCTCGATTGGGAAAACGTCGGGCGCGAGCATCCTCGTTGTCATCAGTTTAAATATTTCGCTTACTGTGGCATTTTTGTGTGTTACAGAGATGTCCACTTCTACGAACAGCGCAAGGTTTGAGGACGAAATGAACAGCATCCCGCTGGCTGATGAAGATGCCCAGGGTATTGCCATTTTTTCCCTTGACATCCCTGCTTGCCATGTGGCTATCTGCATATTATGGCGTATGAAAATAGCGGCATGAAATTCTACAGGAGTTCTTAATTCGTGTTCGCACAGACAGCCACACCTAGTGTGTATGCGCGTCTGTCACCCGGCGACGACCACGGTAGTGACAACACAAGCAGACAGCCGCAACTAGACAGCCGCAACTTAACTTCTTTTGGCCTCCAAAAATTTGCAGCTGTTATCTCGCTTCTTGCGCATAAAATGTGTTTACTTACTACGGCATCACTGAGAACAGCGGAGCTCGGCGTAGGCTAGCTCTGCGGAAGAGACCTATCCTTAAATAATAATGCAGTAGGCTCACTGATATCGGTTCATATTAACACGTTCTTAACTGACCCTAACCAATTCATGTTAACAGAACCTCTGTTGACTTTCTAGATAGTAACTTGCCCGGCCCTAGATGGTGCGGCCTTTGTAAGTGCCTTCCATAGTTATGCAGTTTCTAAATGTAGTGCATATATTTTCTTCAATTATTAAGGCTTAAATGGTGAAATTAGTACTGACTATTGGCTGATTAATAATAATCTGTGACGGGTTGTCTGTCAAACACGGACAGTTTTCTACCGCACAGTATGCCAGGTTTGTAGTCTGAAAAACAAGGTGTATTACAGTGTGCAGTAAGAAACCCAAAATATAATGTTGCATGGATTTGAATACACTTTAATGGGTGCCAAAATCAAACAACCAAATGTTGACTTTGATGTTGAATCTTTTGCCAGGTACACAAAAGTGGCTTTCACATGGTTACCATATACATAATTTTTACTGACATCGTAGCAGCTGTAGTCTTTAGAATTAGAAAGCACTGCTGATCTGCTCATTCAGTTGTTCCCTTATGCTCTATGAAAGTTTACCTCCGTACCTAAAGATGATGCTTGTGGTTTTTATGCAAACTATCTGTAGTGATATGTGATGTGAAGGCAATAAGCTCTGAAGAATATAATCAGTTGGCATTTTCAAGCACAAAGTTTGGAAGAGAGTGAGACAAAACTTTATTTTGTAGAGAAATTCGAGCCTACCAGGCCTTCTGGGTTCCTGCACGACCCCATCATACACAAACGTTCATACCTAAAAGGTCAATGACGCTGGTAGCCCGGCTGGCAACAATATTCTGCCTTTGCCGGATCCATCGAGTATAATGAGGTCTCCCTGTCCTCCCATGTTTGGAGTGGCATCCGCCTGCCGGGTGGAGGCTAAGAAGAGACCAGGAGGATTTGAGTCAAGTTTGCCTTCTGTGCATTGCACAGAGGGCAGGAAGGTGGGATGGATCTGTCATGAGATAGAAGGCAGCGGGTAGGCATGGTCTGATTTGCAGAATTCGCCATTATGTGTTGCTCCCTGGTAGTGAGGGAAGAATCGGTGATGGGTATATTTGCTTTTCGGCACGAGCATTCTCAATGAGTTCAGCGAAGATACACGCATGCTGTTTTGAGACCCCCCCCCCCATGAGGTCCGTCTGTGCTGTTTCTAGACCCTCGGGCTAAAATATTGGTGCCCTCATTGCCAGTGTTTCCAAAGTGCGCGGGGGCACCCAGATGAGCTCAGTGCTGCAGGAGAAGGCGGGAAGGGATCTGGGTCAGTATTTGGTAGGTGGCAGGGTAGACTCAGCCCCTAGCATAATTTAGCAGTGCTGTTTTTGAATCGTCGAGTATAGAGGTAGGTACGGGGTGTATGCAACTGCTGTGGCTCCGTGCTGGTTGCTTGCAGCATCTACCCACATGAAGTTCTGCTCATCGCTGTATCGTTCATGAACGGCCGCTGCCCTGGCTTCCCATCACTCGCAGTTTTGGTTGGGGGTGCATGTTACGAGGGAGCGGTCAAATGCGTAGCCTTTAACGAATTTTTTTGTGGAGAGTGTTTAGGGGTTTATGATTAGCAGGGATGCAAGCTTGAAGTTTAGAGAGTATATGTCTGCCAGTAGGGGTGCTGCCTAGGTGTAGTTATTGGGTGTGTAAATGTGCTTTGGTTAATTCTTGTATGGCGTTATGCACACCGAACTCTGCCAGGCATTCATTGTTGGTGGTTTTGAGCAGGCAGAGTGCTGCCTTAGTAGCTTGCCTGATTGTAGAGTTCGGATTTCAGTAGAAGACAGTACTCTACTCATAGTATAGGCTTGTACCAGTCACTGATTATCCACTTCGGCTAGTTCATGAGCGTTACCTGTGACTCCACGTATAGCTGCATAGTGGCTGCTAGCATGCTCTTTAACCGTTTGATGGTTTCAGTATTTTATTGCGAAAGCAATACTACTCTAGGTTTCGAGCCTTCGGCGTAGCGCGGCGGTAGCCACCCACATCTTACCCACGTGACACTAGAGTGAGAGCTTGGCTACCAACTCAAGCGGTCGGGGTAGCACGGTGGTAACCACGTCTTACCCACATGACGCTGTGATGTCACACCCCACGTGACGCAATAGCAAGAGATGGGCTCCCAACTCAAGCGGTCGGCGGGGCGCGGTCGGAGCTGTGGCTCAGTTGGCAGGAGCTGCCAACTTGGGTCTCTCGTTTCACATGGGACGGTTATGTCAGAATCAGCCTGCTAGGGCCCTGGCATTCACGTTACCCCTATAGGCCACTAAGGCACATTCATACGGCTTGGTTAAAGCGGGGCTTTATATGTGGGCTGAGGAAGAAGAAAAAGAGAAGAAGAACGCTCGGTCACCCGCAGTTAATGCTTTCGCTCAATATTTGGTTCAGCAGCGTTGAACTCTTGTAATTTTTTCAATCTTCTTGGAGATAGAAGCCTAGGATGTGAATGGTTCATATCTGTGGGACCTCTCTGGATGTGAATGGCCTTCTTTGCTTTGATGTTTAGGTATGACAGGGTCCAGGATAGCTGTTGTAACTTGAGCATAGCATCTCACGTGAATAGGCCAGATAGGAAAACATTCATTGATTGTGGTTATTGACCGCTATCTTCCATGTGAGCGTGCAGTCTGACCAGTATGACTTGCTCAAATAATTTGCCTAGGCTTGAGGTAAGGGAGATGGTGCACATATTTTCTAGGTTGACTGGTTTGTTAGGTTTAGGCATAAGGATAACCCTTCGATGTGCCTGCTCCTCTGGTAGTATAGTTCTCTGCCAATGCTTGTTGAGGATATTGGTAAGTTCTTGTAGAGAATGGTCATCTAGGTTCCTGAGGCACTGCCTAACTTGTGGCAGACCGCTTACAATGCACTTGACAGTGCTGTTAAAGTGTTTTGTTAGTGCAAGTTGGGGGGGGGGGGGTCACAACTTGGTATGACAGTGCTGTATAACTGACAGGCTTCAGAAAGGTTGATTTAGCTTGCTGTGACAAGAATTTACACTCCCAATGCGCATTCATTTGAAACCCCATTCTCTCAGCACAATTCACAAATGTATGGTGACATATTTCACAAGTATATATACCTCTGCTACACATATGCAGCATATTTTTACACAGTTGCACAGTGCACAGATAGTCGAAACTTGGATGCCAAGAAATTCACTCTGTTAGAATGAGTGCAGTTATAACCATTGTCTGCCCCGCCATGGTTCGGTGGTTACGGTGCTAGATTTCTGAACCCTAGGACATGGTATTAAATCTTGGCTGTGGTGGCCCCTTTTCAATGGAAGTAAAAAGAAGGTTCCCATGTGCTGTGCGATGTCAGGGCACGTTAATGACTGGCGGGTGGCTGAACTTTGTGGAGCCCTCCACTACAGCGTTCCTCATAGCCTGAGTCATTTTGGGACATTAAACTCTATGAACCAAACCAAACCATAACCATTGTATGGCACCCGCTCTTAACTCCCACTCTCTAGAAAGTGGGTGTATTGCCTCTGCTAAAGAATGTAATATAACGCCTTGTGTTTTGGCCAAGTCTAAGTGACCACCACGTCCAAGAAAAAGAGAGGTGATTGCCTGTGCAACTTTGGATCATGATGGTTTTGTTATAACCCAAACCGCTTCCTGGAGTTCTTGAATAGGAAGGCTCATTTCTTCTTCAATGTTTTGACATTGAAGAAGACATTTTGACATTTGACATTTTGACATTCACCCATGCCCTGGTTAATCCCACTGTGCTCAGTGAATGCACTTGTGCTTCTTTCTGGTGTGCAGATGAAAGTGACACGTCAGTTTCGGCCAGCAGTGCGCTAGGAACGCAGAGCATTGAGTCCATCCCATCCACATACACCAACGGCAGCAGCAGCCCTGCACTGACATGTGAGTTTCATCCTGGCCTTAGCTCAGCCTTGTAGAAAATGCCTTGGTTTCTCACACTGCCACTGCGTGGTGCCTACCGTAGAGGAGCAGAACATGTTGATGGTGTGACACACCACAAGTGTTTAACTTGGACAGAAAGCAAGCAAAGCCTTTGTGCTGCTCTCTTTGTGCCAGTATGGCACAAGCATCGTATGGATAGCCTTTGGTAAGGTGCACACGAAGTACGGACATTTGTACAGCAGCACATATTGTCTCAGTTTCTGGTGTGCTGTCCTGTGCTGATTCTGTGGTCCTTATCAGCTGGCTATACTGTGCACATGGCATCAGATTTGTTTAGTGAATTATAAGCAGTGCATAGGGGAGCTGGCTTTGACGCAGCTAATGGGATACACTTGCACAGCAGCTAGCATTATCTCATGTTATGTTAACTGCTCACGTTGATCCTATGGCTCAGAATGTGCAGACCGGGGCGAGCCCTGAATTTTCTGAATCCGAGCTGAGACTGTGCCATCGAACCAAATATGTGCTCTCTCAAATATTGCTATCCCAGCATTGATGCCGATTATGTTTTATTGCTTTGCAGATTATGTTATGGGTCTTGCTACATTTATATTTTGTTTGCATAATATTCTTCGCATGTAATTTCACAGCAGTTCTCATATTCCACCTCTCCCACGAGAGGTGCCTTTTATAGAAACAAACAAAAATTGCCCTTAGATTGATGCTCATCATTATCGATATTCCTTTCTGCAAGGCTGCATCATGTTGTAGAGCTCCGAATTTCCGTACTGTTTCAAAACAGTCGAGCCTGCTTTTACTCCCTGCATAAGCACTAATGCACTGAATTATTTTTAAGATGCTTTTTTTTTTTTTTAAATATTTTGGAAATTCAGAAGACAAGTCCCCTTGTTGAAATGTTGGCTTGGCTTGCAAACGGCGGTTCCCCATCGAACCTTGTTTAATTCTCTTTCATACTATGTAGGACACGAAGCATGTATGGGTTAAACTCCAGATGTTATAAGATTAGTGTGTGTTCAAGGTCTGCAAATGTTTAAAACAACTTTCAAGGAACTAATTGGCTATTTCTTTTAGAATAGAGCTATACGATAGGGCTTAGGCAGTTAAAGAAGAAAAACCACTACATGCAACCAGTGGGATTTGGCGGCATTTGTTTCTTGACTAGCTTAATGAGCACTCAGAATCTGGTAGCCTTGATGTTGCAGGTAATGTATGAGGGTTATCTCACAGCTCCCACCCTCCCTGTTAAATCCCATTCTATGTTACACTAGTGGTATCCCAGAACATTAGTTATAGCAAGACCCTGCCTTGATGCTCAACCATAGAACCTATGACCCGTGCGTACCTCTCGGTACCCTCTAACATCTACTTTTGCAGTGCTACCTTATGTGCTGATGCCACCAGAATCAAAGGGTAGTTTTCTGATGACACTTATTAAGTTACTACATCGACTTTCTGTTATTCATACTCCCTAATGGCAATCATTGTCGGGTCTTTTGACACCTATAGTTGTAACTCAAGTTATAGTGCTAAGTAGTGTCAAACAATTATGCTTTGTGCAAACAGTTGCATAAGTGCCGAATATTTATAAGAATATTCTATTCATGTTCTATTTGGATTTAAAAGAGTGCTATCCCAACATTATTCCCATGCCGTTTTATGAACTGTTTGCTACTGTGCTACAGTGTCTTTGTCAGTGCCAGACACAGGCTGATTTGGGACCACTGTGTACATCCTTACAGCCTTAGATCCGGACATGAGCCCAGATGAAGCAGAAGAGAAGGCAAGGCTCATTTCACAGGTGCTGGAGCTGCAGAACACGCTGGACGGTGCGTCATGACCTTGTTTTGCATCTTTTCTCCTTGAGCCAAAAAAAAAAAGGAGAGATTTCACCTTAATGTGGAAAGCCACATGCGTTTGCATCCCATGTCCTGTAATTGCTCAATAAAAGTTAGGACAGGATTTCTTGTCACCTGCGAAATTGCAGATGCAGAAGATAAGCAGCTACCCCGTTACAGGGCTTAGACGCAAACCCCTTGGGCTGTGTACTTTTGCAAAGACTAATTCCCAACAAGAGCACTTTCAAGGAAACCGATGAGGAATTGTTGGGGGACTTGGATATTTTCCTTTTGCATGCCCAGACAGTGTGTACATATACACTTGTTTCATTAATTTGAAAAACTGGAAACTAAAATGCACCTTACGGTTTGCGATATTGTACGAACGATTGTGACTACTCTCTTCATCTTGTACTACGTCGAAAGCCTTAGCACAATGTGGATGCATACATGTATAAGTATTAGCAGTTTGTGTTATATCAACAGTCATGGTAGCAAATGTGTGACCACACCATGAAATTCCATCACATTGCGTAGAACGCTAGCCAAAGGGAAAGCTGCACAGTTTTATTTTAGAGACATTGGTGATCAGGGTGATATATTTAAAACTTCTAAAATTCTAATTTCGTACTCTCTTGTAAGAGCTGGATAAAAGCCCAAGTATTGTGAAATAAAGCGCTAGAGCAAACAGTAATGTCAGTGTCTTTTCTGAATGTTGTTTTTAATTTCCTTCGTGATTCATTCTTGGAGACTATTCGCTTTATAAATACTTTTGCTTGAGAACTGGATGATGATAAATCCGCTATATGAATGGGCATACATACAGCAAGTTTTATAATCGATGCAAAAGCATTATATCGCCCATTAGCATAAAAGATGGCAGGATCCAGCCTCCATGGCACAAAAATCATGAGCATGCTTTTGGCATGTAGTCTTCGGCAGCATGTTTGAGATGGAAACTGAACACACTGAGACCCTTGGATCCTGTGCCAGGCACACTAGGCCATGCAGGCATGTTCATACAGTTTCATTAAAGCAGGGCTGTATGTATATGTCACTCCTGCCAAATTGGCCGGCATACATCACTGTCCTTCTCATGAGCCTGCCACTGAACGTGACATGACCCGACACTGACTGGTCAGCTATATTTCATGCCATGGATGCCATCGCCATTGCCCTTTGAGCTATCACTGTTACTTTGTCGAGAGCTCACTGTGCTGTTAGGTGTAGAGTATGTACGTATTGTCACGACTCGGAGAGCCTCAGACATGTAAGTAGGCGTTGTGCGAATGCAGAGTGGTGCAGGTAGACGCACGAAGCGTTCTGCAAATCTTCGAACAATTTCCGGCGCGAGCGCTCTCCATGCGCCAACAACCACTTCATCGTCGTTGCGTTCCCAGCGCTGAGGCCGCGCGGTGCTAAGCATGTGACATTATTCTCCCCCTTAAAAAAAGTAAGCATCATCTCGATGCGAAAAGAGTTATGTGCAAAAAAAAAAAAAAAAAAAAAAAAAAAAAAGAGAAAGGGAACTCGGCATTGACATTGAGTTTCAGGAAAAGTAAGCCTTGAGCCTCGCCACGTGCACGACTTCGGGTCACTGATGCCGATGAGTCACTGTCGTAGTTCCGTCAGGCACAACTTCGTAGTTCATGTTGCCTAGGCGGCGGAGGACTTTGTATGGGCCAGAATACCAATGCAGGAGCTTTTCACACAGGCCCTTGGGATGCACAGGTGTCCACACCTACACCTGGTCACCCGGTTCGGTTCGTAGTGCACGTCCCTGTGGCGAAGGTTGTAATCACGGGCGTCGGCAGCTTGTTGTCCCTTGATGTGCAAGCGGGCTAGCTGGCGTGCCTGTTCTGCTTGTTCCACGAATTGGCCAGCATTGGAGGTGATGTCGTCGTCACTGCATGGTAACATGGCGCCTAACATCATGCGCACCTCCCTACCATACACGAGACAGAATGGGATAAAATATGTTGTTTCCTGCCTCGCGGTATTGTAAGCGACGGTGAAGTAAGGCAGTATTTTGTCTCACGTCTTGTGCTCAACATCAACAATATCGTGACAATATAGTATGCAGTCATGATTCAGTTCTAGTCATGATTCATAGGCATTGTAATGCTTTCACTTAAGCAGCCTTGAGTGTCGCTGCCAAATGTTTAGCTTAACTTTCAAATTTAGACTTTGCTTAATTCAGTCATTGCAGTATGTTTCAAAAGTACAGTGTGTTAAGACTGTACCATGATTAATTTAATGTAGATGGCTCACATCAACAATGCTACCTGCATGTTAGGCTATCTGCAGTGGCTGGCATTTTCAGTGCAGAAATTAACTGATGAAGTTGTCAAATTTACTTTCCAGCATTTAGTTCCCTACCACTTCCTTTGGTTCACAGGCTGTTCCCAACAGAGCAATGGCTGAGAACCATTGTTCTAGAAGTATATAGCCATTAACCTTGCCCTTTCGTTCCCTCTGTCGTCACCTGTGATAAGTTGTGTTTTGTGTGCTGTTAGGTTTGCTTAATGCCATTGTGTAAGCAGGCATCACTGGCAAAGCTTTCAACCCATTTCTGCGAGGGCTGGCCACTTAAGCACTTGAACAGAGGGTCATGACTTTTCAAACCACAGGGGGTGAATAAACCATTGCTCCACATAACCTTCTGTTTTGTTCTGCCCACAGATCTTTCCCAGCGTGTGGACAGTGTGAAAGAAGAAAACTTGAAGCTCAAGTCTGAGAACCAGGTCTTGGGACAGTATATTGAAAACCTCATGTCTGCCTCCAGTGTGTTCCAATCTACGTCTCCAAAGGCCAAGAAGAAGTGAGCGCCCTTCCTGAAGCCAAATGCTCTGCTGCTTGCCACCACACAAGGCTGGACACACAGTGGCCATTTTACGAAAGCTTTCATATTGCCATTCAGTTGCATCGTAGCAGCGTCCATTCCAGTGTTCATTTTGGACAGGAGCATTCTTGTGGGGACTGCGCTTGTTTTGTTCAGGAAATGAGCAGTGTCACAGTAGAGGCGCCTTGGTGAGAAGCGAAAGCAGCAATAAGTGCACTTCATGCCTCTGTTAACGTAAAGACTGCATGGTAGGCTACAGGCAAAAACCCCAAAGAATTGAAAACATCTGCAACAACAGGACAGCTCAGTGTCCTGGAAGTAAAGGAATTGATTTATGTGTTCACCTCTTAAAAAGGATGCATTCTCTCTCGGGATTTCACCTGGTGCGCCTTAGGGTCAAAAAAGAAAAGTTCATTCCATGTGGGACGTTGTTGGGTTTCTGGACAAATGCTATCGGCACAATAGTTGCAGTGCTTCAAACGTAAAAGGCTTTCGCATTTTCGGAATCGTGGTTTGGAAGAACAGCTTGCAGTGAATAGATGTAAAAGCCAGCTTATGAAAGCTGGTTTTCCTCTGTCACGACGTTAATTGTTCGAGCCTTCCATCCAGCCAAGACCAGTAGTCAGGGCCACAATGCTTACTGCCGCATATGTATGATTGTAAGAACTGCAGTGCAATGCGATGATCTTGCTATCCTGGCTTTAAGTGGACAATGTGATGCTTAAATTTGATAACAAAAACATTATCCACCGAGCGAGTACACTTGAACAGTTGGTGGCATTGTTTGGAACTGTGACAGTACTTGTATTCCACGGGAGCTGTGCCTGCTATGGAGCTACTAATTTTTGTTAAACAGTGGTACTGGCATTGTGCCATCATTTGGTGTGTAAATGTTGCTTGTTTTTGCCTAAAGAATATGTTTTTATCCTCATTTCGTCATTGCTAGACTTCGAATAGATAAAGCAGAAGTTCTTTTGGTGTAAGCTTGAAGGCAGTTAGGTAGTTTCAGAGCTGTCACTAACTCTGGTATCGGGTGTGCCATTTCTGTGAGCTGGAAGAAAAGAATGCTCTTGGTAATGGATTCATGTGAACCACATCCTTTTATTAGGGAGAGGATAGTCTCGGTTACACTGTGTGATGTAGTCCTGGTGCCCCAGTAAGTGCCACCAAGAACATCACATGGTACCATGTGTGAATGCTGGCATCGTATCTTAGCCCCCCTGGAAGGAGGACTTCTTTTTCTAGTAGAAGCTTTGCTGTGCTGATCAGGACAGGATAAAGGATGCCACTGAAGTTAACAACTCACTCTTGCTGTCTTGCAAGGGACACCACTGGACATCTGCCATAATGTGCAGTTGCAAAATTGGAAAGTTATTTTCAGTGGAACACAGCGGGTGCATGCACAGGCATCACATAATCATTTCACTCTTACCTGGTTTGGTCCAGCTGCTTGCAACTGCATTCTAGTCAGATGCAAAAAAAGAAAAAGCTTCATTTTCAAATACCCCTCTGTGTTTGTATCGTTTAACATGTGATCTCAATAAAGGCCGCCATCTGCTGCAGTGACTTACTCTTGCTTTTAGTGGACCTGAAGATTCATTCTGTATTCTCACTGGCTGCAAGACACAAGAGAAAGAACTGAAGCTTGTGCCGGCAAAATAACTTGCTGAGATGGTGACGCAAGTGTCGCTGCATCTTGCACACTCATGGAGACAACAGTTCCTGCACTAGGTGCACAGAAGCGATTCATGCTGTGGCACAGCCGGTGTGGCAAAGTTGCAATACAACAAAGTTTGCATTGAAGTTGTGCAATGCAAGAGGCAGTGCTTGCTGAAATACATGCGCAGGTTGTTTGGTACTGAAAAGCTCTAGCGCAGGTGTGTATCATAATCCATCCATCAATGTGCACACATAAATGGTCCCAATGCAGCAGATGTGCACCCACAGCTACCCTGTGCTTGGGACCTCTGGAGGCCATCTCTGTGAATACACATTCACTCACAGTAAGCAGCAGTGTTAGGTGGTACATGCTAATGCTGTTACAAATGCCTTCATTCAAGGGCTGCACAAGTGTGCTTATAGCAGACGCAAGCTGGGCTCGAAAGGGCCCAATTTGGGCTCAGGCCTACAGCAACCCGCCATGTACTGCAACTCTTGGCCTGCTGGAACATCGCATGTACAAACCTGTTGGATCCCGTGCTATGTCATCGCAAGAGTTCACATTAATCAGCATGCTAAGTTAAAAAACAGCTGCACAGCTGCCTGCAAGAAACTTTACCACACCCAACTGTAACCTTATCACGAACTCATGACAACAGTGCAGGAGCACTGGATTCACTCATTTAACGAACTCGGGGCATTCTTTTGATCAGCACCCTACATAAGTAGCAGGCAAACACTAAAGGTGAAAAATGCACCTCAATGGTGGTTTCGATATAGACAGGGCTTTCAAGCAAGATGGAGCTTGTGGGAAGATAGTAAGATAGTTCCTATGGCTGTTCTGACAAAACTTATGCAGGTGAGTTGCACACACTAGCTGCGATGGGTGGTGGGGGGCATAGAAGCTATTATTCACTATTTCAGTCTGCTATTTTTTACTGGGGTGTACAGCACATTGGCCAGCAAATGTGGTGCTGAAGCAATTAACACATGGGCGTAGTGTTTTTAACACCAGATATCATAGTGACCCTCATTCAGATCTTTGAACCTTGCCAGGTTGCATACTTCTTGCTGTCTGTCTTGCTCATTTCTATGAATATGTTCAAGCTGGGTTCTCGAGATGCATTCCAGTTCCTTCTAACGTGAATTTTACATGAACACAGCAAGAGGTGCTTAACTGGATTTCCAATAATTAAGGCAAGCAGAAGCTATTACAGAAGGGTACACAGCTCGTTTGGCTAAAAAGCTGTCACCGTAACCTAAATTGCGAACAACGGTGCCAGAGGGGATACATAAACTGACCTCGTATGAAAATTGTGATGCAACCCTACTTTGTGCAGTGTTCAGATTGGTGTCATACCACTTCACTTCTCATTTAGCATACATCTTTTAGTCAAGTCAGAGGCTAGTTTACTATAGGAAACGACAAATGTAGATGTCCACTGAGAAGCGAGATACTCTGCCTTCCTTTTCTCAGAAAGCAAGTTAAAAAGTATAAAAGTATTAACAGATTTAAAAGGCAGTGTTAAAGGCGCTTCATGGCTACTGTTAGGGCAAAACTTGAGCATCCCCGTAAATTTTTTTTCTCTCCGAGGTTGACTGGTTCATTGTGTCACCACGCACTTGATTTTGCTTGCCCAAGAGCTGTTTTGGTGAATGAAATGTATGTACAGAAATGCTCGCTTGGTGCCATTTGTATGTAAGCAGTACTTCCAATTTCATTTCCCTTAATGATGCTCATGGCGTCGATGCAGGCTCAGAGACAAATGTTCAAGCATCTCATTAGCTGTTTTTAAAACACGCGTGGCGCTTCTAACGAGTGCATGTGTGTGATGTACTGCTGAATGGCTGTGTGACAACATGCTATGCACAGCCCAAAAGAGTGGCAGTCAACGACTTGTGGCATTTGATTGCAGCAATGGCATAGCTCTCTACTTGGTAGCCAGTGAAGCTGATCTGTTCACCCTGCCATGGGATCTAAACAGTCACAGCGATATTTACACTTTCAAGCTCATAGATGTACTCACAGAGACAACAGCTAAGTGGAAGCTCTAGTGACTAAAAAGTGAGCTACTCTATACCATAACTTATGCTCAACACAAAATTCCTGCCAGGTAGAGTGGTAATTACTGTTATAGTTCTGTTCAAACACTACAATGTCACGAGTGCCCCTGGAAATACGAATAAAACCTGAAAATACATTATTTTCGGTAGCTGCATGGTTATGCTTTTATGGTTACACCTCAAGCAGTTATGTTAGATTAAATGAGAGGTTAGGTCTACTGTCAGGGAATCGACTGTCCCATCTGGACTAGCTTTATGGATGCAAAATGTTTAACTTGATAGCGTTAAGGCTTTGTTCTTCAGAAAATCGTGGCAGTGTTGTGAAATGTCATGGGCATGCGTCTGGCAGGTGGTAGTAGGCAGATGTGGCTGTGCACCGAGTGGTCTTCAGGCTGTGTGACAACTGTGTGGTAACAAGCATGCATGAGATAAAGGCATAAACAATGGATTAGCGGTTACGCTAGTACTAAATTTCATTTAGACGCACAAGGGATGATGGCAGATGGAAGCCATTAACAATGTTATGTAAGGGTATGATGCGACAGCGTTTTCCTTTCTTTTCACATCCCACATCTCATCCTGTTTAACCCGTGTGGCCCCCGAGTCAAGGTGAGCAAGCCATCTTGATATGGGCAGCACATACCGCCTTTTGCTATCCATGCATGATTGGAATATCCGAAATGAATGTCATATAATGTATAATTATTAAAGCACAGATCAAGTGCCCCATATTTTCGTTTCGTCTCTCTGGAATTTACAGTGCACTTTTTATAGTGCATTGTAATTTGTACAGCCCATATCACAAAGCAAAACGTTGTCCTGAAGGGTTCATAACAAGCAAGTTCACTCACAACACACTAGTTTATTATTTTATACAAATTCAAAAAACCTGGATAGGATCACTTGTCCTTGTTACCATAGGGCATGCCTGTCAGTAGCCCTTCCTTCCTCGAAATCTCTGTCTGTTGTCGAGCTGAAAAAAAGAAAGTGAATTGTGGTTTCACATGGAGGGCTCCGGATTAAACACAGTCTTCAACCTGCGCCTCCATCGACATGCGAAAAGAACAACTTAATGGAGCACAACCACCAGGTAAGCAATGCGACAAGCAAAAGCCTACCATAGAGCGCTTACACTCGAAGAAGAGAGTTTTCAGATTGTGACACTCCAAAGGAATGGACGGATGATGTACACGCAGACATTCCTTCGGCGTTAACATCTCCTGAAAAAAAAAAAAAAAAGAACAGAACACTGACATAGCGGAAATCCTAAAATCTCCCGCCCGGTTTCAACTTGCCTTTTTGACGCAATCAGTTGCTAACAAACAGCGCTTCAGGTCGTCTTTAACTCCTTCGCACGCTTTGTGAGGCGCTAAAGCGCTGCCTTCTTCTGTGTACACCGGCATCGCTCGCGCACTGGCAAACCAGATACGCACTACACTTTCGCAAACGAAAAAGAAAGGCCTAAATGAAAACTTTGTGGAGTTCCTCTGATTCCTTGCCTTTCAGCCGCTGCAAATGCCGCTCGATTCAGACTTGGCTTGGCTTGGCCTTCTTCGGATGGCGCACACAAACAAAACTGAAAAAACATCAACCAAGGCCCGTAGATCCATCAACTGTTATCATCATCGCATCACCTTCCTTCTGCATTATTTTGAGGTGAAAGCAACGCTACGCGAAACATGAAACATGTGCGAACCTGCTGTTGGCATAACCGGGAAGAGCGTTGGCCCTAGTAAAGAAACTGTCTTTATCTGTTGCTTTAACGGCTGCTCTGCAAGTTTCCCAAACGGAAAGAAATTAAAATGGCACATGCGAGTTCACTGCGGAGAGGTGAGGATGCATGCTTGACATGCCGCAAATAGACGATGCGGTCGTTCTAGTCAGTTTCTTTTGTTTCAGTTTCTTTCACACATATTGCTTATGAGCTAAGTGATTTAACATGGTTTTATGTTTCTTCCCCACTTATTTAGTCGAGTGGCTCTTTGGCACGTTGTGGCAGACTGCAAGTGTGGACTTTGGTTGTAAAGAGTTGCTCACGCGTCATGATAGGAATGAGTCAAAGACTGAGGGAATCAGAAAATGCATGAGGCCTGACTGCCTGTCGGGTTTAACAAATGCGGCAAAATGATCTGTGTCTTATCTTTCTGAGGGCACTAATGTCTGCGAAAAACGCGTGAAAGCAGCTGTGCAGGCCGCTGTCACTCTGCGCTTGTCATAGTTCAGTTTTTTTTTTGTTTTTGTTTTTTTTTTTTTCTGCATAAACACGTAATGCTAATGCTCTTCGAACCAAATTATCAGACTGAAGGGTAAATTGAACTGCAACAAAATGGAAATTAGAGCTTATTGGTGGGTCATTTTTCATAGGAGCAGCGCTGAAACGCGCCAGACAAGATGACTAGGCGAGCGCTTTCAAGCGCTTTTAAAAGGGAGTCGCGCCAAATATGGTTTTACTGCGTACCATATTTTACTTTTGACGAAACTGGCGAAATGTATTGCTATTTTTCAGCGACCTTTTAAGTGCGCGCATCCAGGCTGTAGCAAGAAGTACACTAGACAGTTTCATCTCACACGGCATGTAAAAAAATCGCACGAAGCCCAGAAGGACCAAGAAAAATCATTCAAGTGAGTTTCCAGCCCACACCCTTTTGCTCAAGGTGTTACAATATGAAAATTTCTCTTCTTTGTGCAGATGTACACAGGAGAACTGTGGCAAGATTTTTTCTTCTGAAAATACCTTTTACAAGCACATTAAGTATTCCCACAGAAAGCGCAAATTCCAGGCAAGTGTCAATGCAAGCTATTCCTTATTTTCTTGTGATACCTGTGTAGCAGTGAAGCCTAATCTTTTTTCTTTTTAATGTTCTTGCTGCTTGTAATCTGCTTCTTTGCACTGGTAAGGATGCATCGTTAACTGCAATTCTTTTCTTCCAATAGTGTGAGAATTGTCCAAAGGCATTTACGAAGCATCAACATCTCAGAGTGCATAGTTTCGAGCACACCAAGGTGCTGCCTTATTCGTGAGTACTGTTTGTGTTTCCACCTATGCAACACTTGCATTGAATCTGTGTGCTAACTCAGCTGTGTTGTTCATTGTCTGCCAGTGCTATACTTGTGTAGAGTATGGTTACTTCTTTGTCTCTCACAAACATTTCTAGTAATTTGTCGTGCCTAGCCATGGTCTCAAGTTTGTGCATTTTCTAAGGCCACATATTTCTCATGGAAGGCGTTATAGCTTTAGCTTTCAATTTTGGTACATATTTTAAACATTAAGTGGCTAACTATAATTGCTTGTTGATGTAGTGCAGGATTGCTGTTTCAACTTATTTATTCTTGTGATGCAATGAATATTTCTCACAGGAAGTTATACACAGATAAACTGTGGCTCTGGTCGATGAGGGGCTGCTGTGCCGGTGATGGTGTACAATCATTCCAAATGCATGTGGCCACTCTAGTGCCCATACCCTAATCACAGCGAGCATTATTCATCGTGTGCAAGCTTTAGCCGCTAGCAGCCGCTAAAATTCATGCTCAAGATTGATAGGAAAGCAAGTCCTAAGTCCTGCGACATGCTATCTTGAGTTTTAAAAAAATGTCCGTGGCAAGCACATTTTTTGCCAATGTACGATGCCATCCAGAAGGACGGCGCTGCACTTTCAAAATCAAACAGAAACGAATAAAAAATATGATATTGGTGGCAGGGGTCATATGGTGCACACAAACTCACACTCCAGAAAGAATCTCCTGCGTGCAAGGGTACAGTATGAATCTCGGTGCCACACACTTTTTCACTTGATTAAAAATAAAAAGCCCCGTGGTTGGTGATGAAATCGCATAGTCAGGTCTGGGATACGGCCCGACTCCAGTTACCACCGCCAGAAACCCACTTCCTTACCAGGACAGGATTTGGCCAACCTGTTCCTGTTATAGTTAATTGGCTACAACCTTCTTTATGAATACTCCAAAAACCCCCAATCATCAGTCTCCAGTGGCTGCAGAGCGACTGTCCATGACAACAGTCAAACCTATAGCACAGTGGACAGTGCTAGGAATCTGTGGCTCCAGACAGGCCGCCATAGGAAAAATAACCTGGCAACATTCTATGCTAGATCCCTATCTAGTAAGGCTAACCTAGCAGTGTTGTGTGAGAAATTAGCGGGCATTAAATGGGATATCATAGGGCTTAGAAGGGCGGGCACGTAATGTCCTATCGAAGTTTAGCTGACAGAGAAGAACCAGGTGTAGGGTCTCTTGTCAACAGTAAGTATATGGCTAGTAACATAGAGGAGTTTTGTAGCATTAATGAGAGGGTAGTAGGAATAATAATTAAGCTTAATAAGCAGTATAAATTGAAGGTTGTACAAGCTTACACACTTACATGTAGTCATGATGACCAGGTAATCGAAAGCTCCTGTGAAGACATAGAATCGGCAATGGGTAAATTAAAGATGCAGTATACTGTACTGATGGGTGACTTCAATGCCAGAAGCAGTCTGGAGACCAGGTAGTAGGTGAATATGGCATGTATTAGTTTAGCTCGCAGAACCTTCTTCAGCAAGCAAAAAAACTGAAAATGGACATGGGAAAGCCTAAATGAGGAGACTGAAAATTCAATTGGTTTCATATTGTGCTCTAACCCTGGCATTATGCACTAAGTAGAACCGACAGAAAGGTGTAATGCAATCACCATAGAATAGTGACATTCTGAATTAGTCTAGGTTTGAAGAGGGAATGGAATAAATTAGTAAGGAAGAAGCCTGAAAGCTTCCAACCCGACAGACGGGATAGAACTGGCAGAGCTATCAAGGATGATTAACAAGTGTAAATTGCTTGACGTAAGAAAATATAATATGTAGAGAATTGAGCATACTGTATTGAATGGTGGTAGCCTAAAAGCAATCAAGAGGCAAAAATCAGATGTGTGCACCAAGAGACATGGAGGGCAATAGCATTACCAATATGGATAAGATAGTCAAAGTATCAGGTCTAACTGATCAGGATGATAATGGGAATCCCTGTAGTGCAGAGCAACCATATATTCCTCTAGTAATGAAGAAAGAAGTAAATAAAGCTTTAGAAGCTACAGAAAGTGGGAAGCATCCGGGGAGGATCAGGTACTGCAGGTACGTTGAAGGACGGCGGGGATGTCTTGTTGACTAAACCGGCCACCTTTTATTACGCAATGCCTAATGACCTAGACAGTACTGGCATTTTGGAATAATGCTGCTCTTAAATTAATCCGTAGAATCAGGGGTTCAAAAATTAGATTGATAGGCTTACTATCTGTTACATAAAAAGTATTTACTAAGGTGAGTGTTAACAGAATCGCCCTGCCGGGGTGGCGCAGTGGTTACGACACTCGACTACTGTTCCCAAGGACGCGGGATCGAATCCCGGCCTCGGCGGCCGCTTTTCGATGGAGGCGAAAAGCAAGGTGCCCGTGTGCTGTGCGATGTCAGTGCACGTAAAGAACCCCAGGTGGTCGAAATTTCTGGAGTCCTCCACTACGGCGTCTCTCATAGCTTGAGTCGCTTTGAGACATTAAACGCCACAAACCAACCAACCAACCATGTTAACAGAATCAAGGTAACGATAGGCTTCAGTCGACCAAAGGATAAGACATGTTTTCTCAAAGGCTACTGTACAAAAGATCATATCCATACTATCAGCCAGGGGATAGAAAGATGCTTGGAATATAACTAACCCCCTATACATAGCATCGATTGATTGCGAGGAAGTATTTAACTCTATTGAAGCCTTAGCAGTCATGAAGGCTTTGTGCAACCATAGTGTAGCTTTGCCATATGTTGAAGTAATGGAAGATATCTGTTGTCTCTTCACAGCAGCCATAGTCCTCCATAAAGAACGTAATAGAATTTTGTGTTAGACAGCGAGGCACAATTTCTCCAGTACTATTAACCACTTGATTAGAGGAAGTATTCAGAGAGCTCAATTGTGAAGTTAGGGATAAGGGCTAATGAAGAATATCTCGGTAATCTGAGATTCGCTGATGACATTGCCTTGCTAAGTAGCTCAGAAGGTAGACAGGCGAAGCAGAATGACAGGCCTAAACATTAATGTGCAGAAGACTAAAGTAATGTTCAACAGCCTCGGAAAGGAACATCAGTTCACGATAGGTTGTGAGGGCACTAGAAGTAATAAGGGAATATGTCTGCCTAGAACGTAGTAAGGCACTGGAAGTAGTAAGAACAGGTAGTGGCCGCAGATCACACACACACAAAAAAAAAAAGATAACCAGAAGAATCAGATTGGGATGGGGCGCATTCGGCAAATACTGTCAGATCACTAATGGCAACTTACTTGTATCTCTGAAGCTGAATCTTACCGGTGGGGCAGAAACGTGGAGGCTGATGAAGAGACTTGAACTTAATTTGAGGACTGTGCAGAGAGGTATGAAACAAAAAGTGCTAGGTGTAGCATTAAGAGGCAGGAGGTATACCGAATGGGTCAGGGCACAAACACGAGCTAATGATATCTGGTAGAAATCAAGAAGAAGGGATGGGCTAGGGCAGGTCATGTAATATGAAGGCAAGATAACCAATGGTACCCAAGGGTGACGTGCCCCATGAAGAAAGTGATGTATCGCCCTTCTTTGCAGTTGTCCTGAGCCAGGATGTGACAGGGCATTCCTGCTGCCTAGCAGGCTAAGAGCTCACCAGAACACACACAAAGGTGCAGTTATTTTCTTTTTCTTCATTGCTACAAAGTGACATACATAAGGTTTTTGTTGTTCATGTGACACAGACTGCATTAGGAAAAGTGCAGACTGGTGAAACTCTCCCTTGTAACCCATACAGTGTGGCTTACTCTAGCATTTGTCTGAAGGTAGCTACAGATCTGGCAAAGACTGCCATAAAAGCTATGCAAATCTCTGGTCCATGACGAGACTGCTCTGTTACTTTGGTAAGGACGAAAGTAAATTTCAGGCATTGTCATATATAACCACTTTCCTTAAGTGTTCGTTGATTTTAGTTTTATCGGTGTTGCTGGACGGCATATTTGGACAGTGCAAATATTGTTGTGCATATGGGGAGCTAGGATTGGTAATATGGAGGGGATGCTGCTTTGTCATGTTTTTCCCAGGTTACCCCTGCGGTACTGAAGGCTGTGAGGCGGTATTCACCAAATGGACCCTTCTGCTGAAGCACCGAAAAGTGGAACACCAAAAGCGTGGGTTTCCTTTACCCTTTTATCTTTTCTTGCAACTGATGAACAAAGCACTCTCCATATCAGTCTAGAAAAATACAAATTGTATAGCTGTGTCACTTAATTCAGGGCTGTTGTTCATGGCTCATTTTTAGAGGTGCTATATAGACCATCTTGCAACTTATGGTAAGTTAATTGCATTCGTTAGTATTGTTCAAACTAAATGCCTTTAGACGCAACCCAAGCCACTTGTCTGTACTGTCTCATCTCGGGACCTTTTAGTAGGGAATTAAGAAGCCCTGAGAGCCAGCAGTGGATTGCTTGGATGTATTGAAAATTGTTGTGAAGTTCAGAGCCCAGAAGCTGCCTCCAATGCATGGATTGCAGTGTAGCACCTCATCAAAACCTAGTGCTTCAAAGCCAAACTAGTTGCAGCAATCATAGTAGTTATACTAGTTATTAAGGTGAAAGCCTTACCTGCCTCATTAGTGGCTTGAGAAGGAAGTGTGGACAAGAAGCAGCAGCAAAAATATAACGCGATTTCATATCAAAATTGAGATTTAACCGTTCTTTATGCAGTGTTCAGGTTGGTGTCATGCCATTTTGCTTCCCATGTAGCACCTACCTGCTAGTAGATGACAGCAGTGGAAGTGCTGCTTGATTTGCGCCATTCTGCTCCAAACTCCTTTTCCTGCTCCATCCTGCTCCAAAGCACAATATTCCTTCGAAACGGGTCCAAACTGCTGCCTCAATGTTCTGCTGTCAAATTTAGCAGAACACAATGTTTCCGGTGGCCTATTAATGGTATTGCCTACAAAAATTGCGACCTGATGCATTACGATTAAGTGGCTGTGAGAAATGCAGCAGGGGAATGGCATGTTGTGCGCCATGGTTGAAATGATCGTAACACACTGTGCCTAATAAATAAAATCAATAAAATTTTGATAAACCAGAAAATTATAGAGCTTGCAAATGTTCATTTCCAAGCAAACTAAAAACAAGCCAAAAGCTATTCGAGGGTATTTATTGCAAAAGAATGCTCTGTGCACATGATATATTACCATGATATATTACCATGCACATGATATACTACCCTGAGCTGCTCGAAAATGCTCGACCCTGCTTCCACCCCTCAAATGATGACATGTTGAGTGAGATATGGGCCTTGTAGGAACTCTGCTAGTATAGGCCATCTGTGGCATAATCCGTGGCATATTGTAACTGTTCTACACAGGCACTTGGAATGTCTCATCATTCGATTCAGCCTCCTGCTGCTACGTAAGGTTTTTCAACATTTTCTTGTAGTGTCATTGAAACACCTCATCACTACCATCATTAGAAAGCAAATATTTACAGCTAGTTCACAAGTTATTAGGTGCAGGACATGCAGTGAATTTCTTTCCTTTAGTTTATCTGACCAATGTACTCGAAAGTAAGGCCGTCTAGAGCAGTGAATTAGTGGTATGCAGAACCAATGACATAAATCTTAGTTTACATTCACTGCTCGAGGCTGCTTCATGTATGTCAATGTGGCTTCTATAGAATGCATAAACATTGTCTGTAGAGCCAAGTACAGCTGCCCTAAAGCTGTGCTTTGCTCTGCACAGCATTACTTGAGCGCTCTACATAAGCCGGCTCACAAATGTAAGCTTCACACCATGATAGTTCCAGCCATCACCCTTGATCTTGTCAACTTCGGTTATATTGGTCCTCATGGCCTTAATTCAGAGTGCAACTACGTGAGAGCAGCCATCGTGGAGCACTAGCTTTCGTCAACGGCACCTCTATCATTGTTAAACAGCAGAGGTAACAGATATAGTACAAAATAAGTGAATGGACAAAAAATGCAGAGGTGCACAGTGATTAAAAGACAGTGTTTTGAGTCAGTAATGCAAAAAGTATAGGCACATGGCTAACAGTGCAGGTTTTACGGGTACATTGTGTCGGGCAACAGCAGGATACAAAGTAAAGTCTAAGGAGCGCATCACTGATGTATCGTGGGGTGATAAAAGAAAAAGTCAGTTCATGTCTGTAACATTTCTGTTATTATTGTCGATATTCCTCGAATAGCCCGTGGATGATATTGTTAAAGCGTGGGCCACCTGTACAAGAGTCAGATGCTCAGTCATTAGGCCACTGTGACAACTACAGGCACGGAAATTCCTGTCTTTTGTGCTGCCAACCCTTTAGCATGCTTTCATAAACAAGTTGGATACTGTGAAGGACCATTACGCATTTTATGTTATCGATTGACCCTGACATGTTTCACTTTTTATTTAGTAGTGAAAGGTAAGTTGCACATATGTACGACAAGGATTGTGTCCTAGAGCACCATATATTTCTATGCATTGACCTGTTCACATTTGGGCCCTATTGTATGGTCTAGGCCTTATATTTATGTCTGATTCTGCAGCAAGTTGTAGGCCTTCTTTGCTAAGACTGATAGAGCAGCAGGAAATGACACACACACACACTGGTATCTGTGTGCGTCCTCGTCTCGTTCATATTGTTTCCTGCTGTCCCACTCTTCCAACTTGCCCAAGCATGCATTTACTTCCTAGCAGTAATAGGTGGTGTCATTTCATAATTAGTACACTGCTTGCATTTACCTTGCTTAAGGCTTGAGAGTCTGGCTCATTGTCACCACTGGATGCCTGCAGAGTTCTCCTGTGGCACATGTGGGCGAGTCTTCTTCTCCAAGTGGAACCTGACCACGCATACAGAGACACACAGCAGTGATCGGGAGAGCTTCTGTTGCCCACACGAAGGCTGCGGCCGCTTCTACTACCAGGAGAAAAACCTTCGGCAGCATATCTTAAGCGCTCATGAGAACAAGCGGTTCTCCTGCGACTTTGAAGGGTGCATAAGGACTTTTTTCTCCAAGGTGAGCCGGGCATGTTTGGTGTACCTTTGGAAATATGCTGCCTTTGCCTGTTGCGTGCTGTGCTTTGCTGGCTGCGGTGTTGGTCCACTTGTGTCAGCTGCATAACAGGGTATGTTTGCCTGCACTGCTGCAGCTGACCTTGGGGTGCACGGGGTTAGATAAAAAAATTGAGCAGGTCTCCCTTGTCCGGCTTCACTATTTGCTTGTCGGTTGCATGTGTAGCATGTGCCCCTGGTTCCAATGCGAACACAGCAAGGCGGGGCTTGCAGATTAGACAAAAGAGCAGTGACCTGAGCTGCTCACGAGCAGGACCTCCATCCCTTCCACACTCCCTCATGTCAGCCTGAATAAAAAGTGCCAGTTGTGGAGTGCCAGCCCGAACTTAGCTTTCACAACAACACAAAACCTACTTAGCCTCCGCACATCAGTTTTGTACCTTCAACCTTCCGTGATGAGCCCAAAATCAGTGAAACGTTGGCACGAAAAAACCAAGGTGCGACAGTGCAACAACAGCTAGGTTATAAGTGATGAAAGTTGACAATGATAAAAGTGGTTGCCGTGAAACAACTGTGGTATTAATTATTTACTTGCCTGCTTACTTGTTTATGTAGTAATTTATTTGTTTTCAGACCTGTCTGTCGCAACAGTGGCCTTGGCAGCCTCAAGGTGCTGTGCGCCAATAATACCTGGGTGTGTTTATCTTCTGATGAGATCTCCTACAGAAGGAGGGGGGAAGGATAGGGCCCCTGCAAAGTTGGCAGAGCGCCAACTTTTAGACTTTTTTTCAGGGCTTTGTTGAGTATGCAGAACTCAGCGATGAAATCGCAACTCATCTCTGCAAGTTTAAGAAAAGCCTGCTTCTAGACCTTGGGGAAAAAAAAGTCCAGTTGAAAGTGACAGATTATCCAAAACGTAATATAATAAAAGTAAGTTTTATGCCAAGTGTATCTCATTCACAGCATTTTGGGGCCTGTCCTGAGTAACACGGTTTTTGAATAATACATTTTAATTTTCAAGTCCTGTGAGAATTGTATCAGTGAGATTCTGCTCTATTCAGTGCTGGTATGCCAGCTGATTCATAGCCATTGAATTTAAGAAACTTTAATATTTTAAAAAGAATGCAACATGCGGACTGCAACTTTGCCTCTTCCGCTATTCTCCACAAGCTGGGACACCTCTATTTGCGCACCTATAGTAATTAAACGACTTCGTAGAAGCCTCATCAATGAAAAATTGTGTCTGTCATAAAATTCGTTCATTGTCTGCAGAGAAGTGACGTCACTGTACTAAAAGTGGCAGCGAAATGTATTGCATCAGTGACACCACTTTAAGTCACCAGCTATATGACCCGAAGAAATATATAGTTGTTTGCAGACAGATGTGTTGGTGTCTGCGAACACAACCATGAAAGAATAGCACAAAACTCAATCTAAAGATGGTTAAAGGCAACAACTTCTAATGCTGTTGCATCGCCAACACATCACGCAAGTATGTGTCCCTGTGAATTTTTAGCGCAGTGATCTAAAATGACAAGACTGCTCCCCTTTCTCTCTTCTACTTTCACTCCCGCCTTACTCCCTTCCCTTATGGCGCGGTTCAGGTGTCCACAGAAACAAGTGTGACAGATACTGCGCCTTTGCCTTCCTGTGAACCAATTATTATTATTATTATATTAAAGCAGCCTAAGCAGCCTACTTCTTGTTCCCCAGCCTCATTCAATTAGTCAACTGACCACTTATATTGCCATCACTACCAAGTTTGTGAGGTGTAGTTTGTCTCCCTATCCCACCTGCCTTTACGCATTCGTGCAGGCAGCATGTCACAGCCAACATTCTTCGATAATAGAGCTTGATAATGGAGCTTTGATAATGTGTGTGGAGCTTTGCGTTATTATAAACATATATCATTTATTAACAACCACCCTCCCCCTCTCCCTGCTCCCCATTTAGGCCAAAGCGCCAACCTTGTTCAATAAACACTTTTATCATCATCATTTATTAACACACCCCTTTGGTTTTGTGTGTTTTCTTGTATATTTTGTGAGCTGTATTATTATTTTAGCTTAAATCTTTTATTTCATATGTACTTGTATGTGAAACAAACCTTACTTTTCCTTTTTTCAAGATATGCATTGTTTGCTGCTTCCATGGTTTCTGCTTACTCATGCCACTGCCATAGAATCTTTCATACATACCTAGTGGGAAAGCTGGGGGCGCTGTACTGAATCCACTATAGGCTCACTGGGAAAATGAGGTTTTGTATTTGGCTTAGGTAGTGTTGGGTGGAAATATAGATTCAATTCTATATTTCCACTGTTCTAGATACCACTGTTCTTGAGGCAAAGCTCCCAAGAAATGCTGTTGAAGTTTCCTGCCACCAACAGTGACTGCTGTGCCCGCGCTGCCGTCTTGTAGCACATAAGCTGGTGGATTCCTGTCCATGCAGGCTGCATAGAACTGCCTTTGCATGCTACCAGGGGATGGGGAAGTAAGGAGCAGCGTTTTCCTTCAGAGACTTCACCATGCACTTAAACTGCTACTAGTATCACCATGCTAAAGAATATAGCATATAGGGTGCCATGTATCATGATGACCTAAGAGTGTAACTTTGCCTTTTTTTTTTTTAGCAATCGTTGAAGAAACACAAAATGTGCCACGACCCAAATAAGCCGCTGCCCCAAAAGGTGCGTATATTTCCTCCACGTGTAAATGTGCATGTGTATGATTACTTTAATAGGGAGCTCTAAATAGGAGGATCCTACTTGTTAGGAGAATAGGGTAATTGTCGGTTGAATGCTGCAGTGAATCAAGGGTGGGGGTGTTGTGTTGTAATCACTCCAAGCAGCGTGATTCCGTTCCCTCAACGGTAGGGTCCTCTGAGCAGCGTCACCTGGCGACAGATAACGGAAATATTGTAAAAATGAATAATATTGTCGCGTAAACAGCGACCCTTATAGTTGCGTCCGAGGTCCAAGGCGTGGCAAAGGTTCTACGAACAGCGTCGGAGTTCAGGCTCGAGGTTAGCACACTTCTTCCTCTCACACTTCTGCGCTTCTTTGTCGTCAACGCATGCTACAATATTGAATTTGAAGCTTTCCGTGCTCGCTGCTTAAGTGGCGCAAGGGATTGACACTACTTACCTCAGCACTAAACGAATAAAGCATGTTCGAAACCTGTAAAAACAAATTTTTTCTTAAATTTTTTTTTTTGCATTTTGTTTTAACTTCAACAAAATAAGCTACCAAGATCATTCCTGGGGAGTGTTCCCCTTTAGGTTGCAATATGTAGTTTTTATTTCTTAATAGCCGCAAAACCAACCGTGAACAGAGCCACGAGGTGATAGCATGACAATGGTAACACTAATCAATTACCTTCACCGTAGTCATTTCCTGCCTTCAGTGAGCGTATGCTACCTCTAGGTTGCGTTCAGAGGCACCTTTTGGTAACTATTGCCGTTTAAACCGCTGAGAGGCAACCAGTGAGGAGAAAGAAGTTGCGGACCCTACCGTTGAGGAGATGGAATTACGCCCTCAAGCATGTGTACTCACGACCTGCTATTACCCTATTCCCCTAACCGATAGCAGCTCCCAATTCTAAAGCTTCCTAATGATCATGTAGGGTTAAGGCTTGAAATTGGCTCTGATTGTTCAGTTAAAATATTTCAAGTGCACAACTTCTGTCATAGGGAGACTGCTGCATTAATTTGGCCGTCGGCACTCAGCCAGAGTTAGAGGATTGTATGCATTTGGCAACTGCTACAAGCATGCATTTTTGTATCACATTTTAACAAAATGATTTGCAGTGCATTTTGTTGCTTAAAAGTTGCGTCTCATCCACCAGCTTAACTTAAGGGGGATTTCTTTTTTTCCAAAAAACTGCTGTTTCCTGGTGGGTGCAGCTTATACACCAAAAAATGTAGTGTATTATATAAAAGGCTACCTGCCCAAAGGCACTCCCTTTCTTAAGCCTCAGCTACTGAAATATTACACTGTTGCCTCACCATATGTTTGATACTGCAGTTCAAGTATTTTATAACTATCTTGCCACTTTAAGGTTTGCACAAATTCAGTAGCTACACATCTGCATCTTCTTTGCACATCCAGAGTGAGAAAGCTTATGAGGAACTTTGTGCGTGCTACAAGTTAACAGTTTAGGGCCTTGCAGTTCCACCACAGGTTTAAATTCATCTGCGGGCGACCTTTAGAAAAAAATTCAAGTAGAGTGCATCCACATTCCTTGCATGCTAGGAAAGGTGGGAGACATTTGTGAATCCTTCCAGCTGGATAAATCCTGCAGTGGCTTAATGGCTTTGGTATTTATAGCTGCTGATCCCACTGTTGTGGATTTGGTTGCAGCCATGCTAGCCATATTTCGATTGAGGTGAAATACAAGAATATCCACGTGCTGTGTAATGTCAGTGCTGGAATGGGTCTAAATTAATTCAGAACCCTTTATTACTACATCCCTATAGCCTGTATGGTGCTGCACAACGTTGAAGGGAACTAAGATAACTTCATTCTGTTATATAGTTCTCAGTACAAATTGATTCTCGTGCTCTTTCTGGCTATGTTGACATTTGTGTGGCAGAAAAAGACGTTCTTCGGTGAGAAAGTTATAGGTGTCTTCCCTCGTACCAATTTGTACCCTTGACACTTCTTTACCTAAAAGGAGTGTTTGTTACCATTTTGAAGTCAATCAATGGAGGTGCAGGTAAGCCTTGGATTGGTGCTCCAAAATTGATGTCATGAATAAATAAAATCTTTATTTAAGAGTGGCCTCTGTGGTAGACTGTGGTATTCTATAGATACAGGTCAACTTATCTCAGTGCTCAGTGTTCCTTTAAACCCCACAATTTACAATTAACCTTTCAGCCGGTAACTTTGAAGAAGCAAAACACCTGATTTTTTGTTATAGTAAGGCGAAAGCATTTCTAGGCTCATGGTGAAAATATCGTGTTCGCGAGATATGTCTGAGAGTTGTTTCTGCGAGACGTCGTAATAGGTTTTGAGATCGATATAATTTCCCCTTTTGGGTAGTTAGGCCTTCATTCTCGTGTGTCAAGAGGAAGAGGCCTGAGATGCCGATGTCACCGATCCCGAAGCCAAAGAAATGAAAGAAAAAATGAAATAAATTTATGACAAACACACAAACACGCAAGATAGAGGTTGAAGAGAAGGAGGAGGAAAAGCTTTTACCATTAAGTTCTTAAGCGAAGCTAAGTGCAATCGTGTAATTTTTCATGCTTTCTTCCTCCGACCGTACAGGTCAACATGCTTTTGTTTTGAAACTCCAAGCGTTTTCTCAATTGCAGAGGCCTAATAAATCACCAACTAAGGGCCGCAAGAAGAACTTCCCCACTAAGAGTGCAGCAGCAGTCCTGTCGGGACATGTGCCAACAGAAGAGGATGAGAGGAGACTTTTGTCCAGTGACACATGCCCGCCGCCAACCGTGCCCGTTTTGAGACAGTGCAACACTGTGGCCGACGAGCCTGCACAGAGCCCCAGCAGCTGCACAGAGCACAACTCCAGTGTGCAATGCTCAAAAGAGCCTCCCAGGCTGCAGCCAACTATGGAAGCGTGTGACAATTCATCACAGATGCCAGCGCCACACACAATACAAGACGATATATGTCTTACAAAGCAAACTCTGCAAGTGCTTCCTCGCTTACAAGGAACACCACAAGTGTTGAGTGGCACAGGCAGCATGAACTCTGGCCACGAAAACTCGGTTCATGAGCACAGTGAAGTTGCTGGTATGCCTGAAGTTGTGCATGAGACTTTTATACAGCCAGCTGTGGCACTACACCATGTAACTGCATGACAGAAATGAAGAATGGTTGTTTACAGAGCTAGAAGTGTGCTTACAGCTTTTGTAGTTAAGGTTTAGTCATCACAAAACAAGGGTGCAGATATGGGTAAATTAACCCGCAGTTGCTAGACAGCTCTGTGCTGCCTGAATCATTTCATATGCTGTGCAGATATGGTGTTGTATTGTAATCCAGAAATAAAACATTGATTTTCAATTTTATTTTATTTATTTTTTTGCAGCATTAGCAGTTGAGAGTAGATTGTAGGAATGACACAACAACGGTGTGCACCCCGACTTACCTAATGCCATGTACACTGACCCTAGCAAGCTGTCTATACTCGTTTGTTAGTGTCCCATTTCAACATGGCCCCGCCGGGGTGGCGCTGTGGTTAGGGAGCTGGACTGCTGTTCTCAAGGATGTGGGATCAAATCCTGGCTGCGGCGGCCGCTTTTCAATGGAGGCGAAAAGCAAGCTGCCCGTGTGTCGTGTGATGTCAGTGCACGGTAAAGAACACCAGGTGGTCAAAATTTTCCGGAGCCCTCCACTACGGCGTCTGTCATAGCCTGAGTCGCTTTGGGACGTCAAACCCCATAAGCCAAACCAAACCATTTCAACATGATGGCATTATAGGCACTGTTCTCAGTCAATGTGGAGCTGTAAGCTTTGTGGGTGAAAAATCACAAGCTTGGTCAAGCTCTGGTGGCTGGCAAGTAACGTGTCCAGGCACTGATTGGAGTTTCGTGATGTCGCTAGACAAAATAACATAGCAGAAGCTGCCGACTTGGGTTGTTCCTTTGCAATGGGAATCGAACCCACTAGGACCCTTGGATCCCGAGTCACGCAAGCTACTCCTAGGCCACACAGGCCGATTCGTATGGGTTGGTTAAAGCGGGGCCTTATATCTATGTCGGGGGGGCTATTTCACATAATTTGGTAGCTTACAATTGTACGCTAATGAGACGTGAGATAACAGAGAGGCAATTAAGAAATTTGTGATTAAGTGTGCAGCAAAGTGCATGTACCGTCTGTTGCAGAAGTTTGCGGCCCAACGCGCCGGGCAGAGGAGCAGTATCGCTCCCGAGAGGCGGCGCTGCGCACGCCGGCGCTGCCTGGTGACGTAGCTATAAAGAGTGAGGAGGCTTGTTCTCTTCTCCTCATCCCGCGGTTGAGAGCAAAGATGTGCGATATCAACCGCGGGATGAGGAGAAGAGAACAAGCCTCCTCACTCTTTATAGCTACGTCACCAGGCAGCGCCGGCGGGCGCAGCGCCGCTTCTCGGGAGCGATACTGCTCCTGTGCCCGGCGCGTTGGGCCGCAAACTTCTGCAACAGACGGTACATAAACGAGGATCCACAGATGGGAACCATTAATGCTACCGCGTCATACCCAAATGGTTATTTTCAGTTTAATTTTGTTGCAACTGCTCAGCACCACGGGTAACTTTTGTTGCCACTGTGTCATCTCAGGATAGTTAATTAGCAGCTTTAAACATACTTGACATCAGCACTGGAATGGCAGCCAAGTGATTGTTTTTTCTGGTGTATAATATGAATTTCATCACCTGTGCACTTTTTACCCTTGGCTCCTTATTGGGTATAAATGTAAGTGGCGCTGCTTTCAAATGTGAGAGTTTTTGTTACAAACTTTTCGTTGCCTGCACTATTCTGCTGCTTTGAGTGAATTATAGCGAGGCCGAGAAGTGCAGTCCAGTGCGGGAGCTCATGCAACCCAGTTTGAGAGCCCCTTTCACATGCACAAACAGTTGATGCATGTAAAACGAGCCCGAGTGCTCGATGTGAATTCAGCACCTCTCTACGACAATGGCCAAGCTGTTGCCTTGTCATGTGTAACCATGGTGACAAACTCTGCAGGCTGTGTACAAACACTTCATTTGTGCTGCGTAAAATCTAATAGCAGTGAAACATCACAGACTTAAGTTTTGATATTTTACTTTGCTGCGTGTTTTAGGTACATTGTGCACTCTACCAAAATCCTTGCAAAAGAATTGTCACTCTTCCGAGGCTTCTTGCTGCTTGGAAGGTTGGAACTTCTGAGAGTTCTTTTTCTCCGAAGGTGGCATGATTACAAACTTTAAGACTCCATTTGTGATCCTTTTCTGCAGAAACCGTGCTTCACCAGCTAAGTAATTCTCAAATTTCTCATAGATGAGTTCCTGAAAAAAGAAAAAAAAAAAGGATAAAGTGGTGGAGGTGAACATTGAAGTGGAGACAGTTGATTAATGGCAAAAGAGAGAAGCTGACAATGGTTATACGAAAAAAGTACAGTTGATAAGCACGGTGCCGGTTTGCTACACTATCCAGCTACTCAGAAAAAGCTTAGACAACTATCATTTGCTGTTGCCTTTGCCAAATTTTGTCACAAAACCTTGTTGTACTGTTCTTACACTGACAGATTCCTGACATTACCTCACTAGTCAATGCTCTTGAGTCTGGAGGTTATTTTCTGCAGAAAGTGCAGGTGGGAATGCTGCACCAATTTCACCAACATGCACCGTTGCATTAACCCTACTACATCAACTTTATAAAAAGATGGTTTTTGATGAAAGTCTGTCAAGACTGTTTCGAAATGCTGTTCTAGGAATACAAAGCCATGGCACATGCAAAGAGGCTGAGGCTACTCCTCCAGAGTTCCCTACTCCAGATGAGCGACGATAAAGTCCAGTTGAATCCAACCCAGTCCCATTTCACTTCCTAGCCCTTCACCGCTTAATATTAGCGCATGGCGTGGATACATTTTTCAAATCTGCTTTGGCGATGCCGCCAGCACTGTCCTAAAGGAATATGGCAAATGCACATGCAAAGAAAAATTGCTTTTAAAAGACTTATGCTGTGCAATGTTTTTATCTTGGTAGAAGGTCGTTTAAAACCGCGTGAATGGTTTCAGACGGACTCCAGGTGATAGCTTGATTGCACAGACGCCATTTGCACTCTCAGTGCTGTCACATCAGCTTCCATTTTGTTTTTACAATAGTGCCACATTATTCAAACCTTTAATGTAGAAAGCCAGTTCGAAAAAAAAAAAAGAAAAAAAAGCTGTAACTAAATTTTGCCACTTCCAGCAATAGAGTGGCATTCTCTATGCATCGGCGTATGGTTACCACATTGTGCACCGCATGCGATATCAAGTCTGCGTTGTTGCCAGACATTGGGAACTACCTGAGCTTGAATTACATGTAAGGTGCCAGCAAGTGTGGACTGTCCTGAAAGGTGCGGCCATGTTGAACTGCAAGAAACCTATGCTATGCCATGCGATGGTGACGGTGCAGTCTCATTCCTGCTATGTCATCATTGCTCAGCCACTCATCGTTACTACTGGCTTTTCTTAACAGAGTTCAATCAGAGTACGTCTGTGGGTGCTAACATCATGACATGTGCACAAGCTCTGGAGGACACATCATTATAAGAATGAGAAAAGAGCAGATGAAACCGCAGGCATGTCAGCAAGGTCATTGAGGAAAAGTTAATATCCAAGGAGCCAAATGGCACAGTATGTCATGGCAACTGCATTAAATTCAGTATTGCACAAGGTCATAGTGCTCCTTCCTTTCTGAGTTAACATCTCAAAAGTAAATGGCCTTTTCTTGATGAGCTTGTATGTTAACAAGGGATAAATCTTTTGTGCACCAAATTCACCTCAATCCTGACATTTGTATCTTGAAGCCAGTAAGTTCTGCCACAGTTACAGGTGTGAGCAGTGCTAAAGGGAGAATAAGTTCACATTTGAGAATAAATTTATTCAGTTCTACACAGAACTTTTACACACTGTGCTTTCCCTTTTGTATTCTCTAAGCCTGTACGTATTAAGCCTAAAAATTCTAGTGCTTAGATAGCTTACCAACTGCTTTGTTGATTCTGGGGTGCCTGTTATGCCAACACGAATCTCGCACTTCTTATCAAGCCACTTTTTGATGCCCTTGAGCTTGGTGTTCAGGTCGTTTTCTGTGATCTTGCTGCTTGCAATCACATTCTTCACAAGGTGCTGTTTTGCAGCAGTTGAGTCACGTTTTGCTCCTGCAGCATTTGTTTGCCTTTCCTCGTGGTCAAACATCTGCTGGGGTGTCATGATCTTGTATATTTTCCTCTTTTTTGCCTCAGCATGCCTGCTATCTTCTACTTGGACCAAGCTATAAATATACAAAAACAATAGTTAGCTGTCATCAGAAGCTAGAGCGGGTGTAAATGTAGTGTGTGGTATTTTTCTTTTTTTCTAGTGCTACTGCGTTCTGTGCTGCCATAGCTTTTCCTCAAGGATATTGGCGGAGACCAGAAGATGTGCTCATATGCATGCATGCAATACGAGCTGTTTGCTTCGTGCTTCTTTGCAAAGGTGATCCAACAGGACTTGCCACAGGCAAGATAATGTGACTGCATGCGCTACAATACTATAATCTGCTTATTGAACAGATAACCTACAATTTCAAGCGATAACTTACTAGCAGGCTCGCCAGCCGGCCAGCAAGCCATGCGGGACGTTCCATGTAAACCATGCTTGCACGAGACAAGCTTGGGGGTGGAAGCAGGCTCGAGCATTTTGGAGCAGCTTTGAAGCAACAAATTGAGAGTTTGGAGCATTCAAATTATGCTTAGAAGCACGTTTCTAGGATCAAACGCTTCTAATAATTGCAAGCTTTTGTTCCTGACATACAAAAATACCCAATTTGATTCCTTTCTGATCAATGCTTTGCTGACTACACCTGCATCTCTGACGAGGCAAAGAGCCGAAACATGAGCAGATATTCCAGATAACTCAACTGACCTATGCAAAAATTTGGAAAAGACTAGCAGCAAACCAAATGCTTGCTTCAAGTCTGACTATTTTGACATGACTGAAACGTGGTCTATCACTTTGATGTGCTCAAGCACCACCACTAGTTAGGAGTTCACATCAATGACCAGCGCATTTCCGCTCTCCTTGTGCACATCCTTTTGATCGCATGCTTATGCTGTAAAATTCCAGGACACTTGTCAGTAGTGCCTTCAGGAAAGATACACTGCACTCAAGGGTAGCATTTTCCTCCTCCAGATTCTTTTGCTTCCTAGCCTTCTGTCAGTGGCTCCTGTTTTCACCTGAGCAGCACTGGCCCTTCCTTAATTTAAACACATTGGCAATAGGCCCTGTATAGCTTTCCAGCACTCTTGAGAATATGTCGAGTGAAAGGTAACTTTGTGATGTACCCTTACACTTCGAGGTATTCTTTTGTCTAACGTAGGCTTGACACACTTGGTACTAACACAGGCGCGATGGTGAAATACCTGTTTGTTTTCACATTTGAACCCATAGAACAACTTGGACTGTTCTGTGCTGTCGGACAACTTTACTAACAACCCGAGGTACACTCGATGGTTAGATGGCATTCTCGAGGCATTGCAGATGAAGCTATGTGATGTTAAGAAGATAGTGAGAGACCGGAAAGCGTGGCGTGACATGGTCCATAGGGTCACGAAGAGTCGGACACGACTGAACGCCTGAACTGAACTGAACTGAACCGAGGTACACACTCTCACCACCGGCGATTCAAAAGGCTCGAAGAAGGTGCTACGTCAAGTGCACAAAACATCTATCGTAATTATTTCCCTCCTGCTCCGTGTTCCGCCAAGTTTGATAGCAGAACATCGAGGTAGCCGGATTGGAGCAGTTTTGAAGCAACATAGCGTTTTGGAGCAGGATGGAACAGGAAAAGCAGTTAGAAGCAGAACGGAGCAAATGGAGCAGCACTTCCACCCCTGCAAGTTTGAAGACGCGACGAAATTATTTAAATTTATGAGAACCAGTAACAACAGGTTGGAAGCTGTATTAACCACACAAGCTACGTTATCTGTTGAAAAGATTTCAACGCGCGCACCGCGAACGGGCGTGTGTGGCAGGGAAGATCATCGTCGTTATGAAGTCGATCACCAATTACTATCACGTTGCGACACGGCACTGTCTACTAACAACCAGCTTTTTAGGCACTGCTGAACACGAGAAAGGTTTGTGACTAACTGCGAACATTGCTCACTCATATGAAATGCCATCGTGAGATACGCACGTCCATTGCGATCCGCACCAGCAACATATAACACTCACTGGCAGTCGTGTTTCTTCGCAAATGCCAGCGCTTCATCTTTTGTCTTAGTTCCAAGAATTCTGTCATCCGTGTTTATCAGCAAAACAAACTCAGTTTTTTCTTTTTCTGACTTCGTCGCACCTTTGCAGTATTCACGAATGGACATAAGACTACCAGCAGGAACTTTTGGTGGGGCTTGGCCAAATGACTTTGGTTGTATGGCACAAGTAATATGTGTAGTGTGCAGAGCAAAGCACGTGCGCAGTCGCACAACTAGATGCCTTGCTAAGGACATAACCACAATGAGATGAAAAGGGTGAAACCCTGCATTGAGGTTACTGAACTACCGCGGTTCGCGAGTCGCGTAGACCTCCTTCAGTGTTTATTTTGCCGTTGAGGGCGCTTAACTTAAGTAGTTTTTATAGCGTACTAGAATAAAATGAAAAAAGTATTCTAGTTCGCTGTAATCAACAGCTTAGCAATGCGAAACGTTTCTGAAGCAGGGTCATCACTTCTTTTTTTTTCTTTTTTGCGTTCACGTGATCACGAAACGATACGACCAATGTGACCTTGGAAGAAGAAAGCTCCATGGAAGTGACAAACAAAACCATATGCTGCGTAGTAGATTCTGTCTTGTACTATAATTCTAGGCACTATACTTATACCTTATACTCATAAAGGAAGGTGAAGTCCAATCCTTTCTTTTTTCGTGATTAAACTATAAACTTAATTCATTATACAGTGGGCGCGTGGCTTTGAGGTGTTTGAGGTACTTGAAGTCTGAGGTCATAGACATGACCGCGTGAAGAAAGGAATTTAAAAATTCACAACGCGTAAATATTAGTATTCTCGCAGATTGGACGTACTAGTACGTACGCAGGTGTACATATGTCCCATATTTGACCAGATTATTTTTTGAACTTATGTGATCACCAGTATGAAAACACCATGAAAGCTATATGCGAATATGCGTAACTTATCCCATGAGGGTCACGTAACAGTAGCAGCATCGGAAACTTCACTGTGGGGTTATTCTCCACGGCCAAAATGATTATAGTTAGGAGATATGTGTTTTTACTGTCAAGAGACCGATAATGGCCAGCAGCGAAGCGAAACCGAAACTGAACGCACTTGCTTGAGCTTGCCCATGATGCATTTCACTAGCTTTCGACAAAAATGTCAACAAAAGCGCACAAGCGGCGAACAGCGGACCCGCCGAAGCAGTCATGGCGGAACACAAGGCGGCGGAGACGGCTGAAAAAGCTGCTGCGGAAGAACTGTCTTGGAGCGGGCTTTTGTCAGAGGTCTTCCTCAGTCCACTGAACGTGGTTCTCGCCTCCATATGCATTTACCTCATATATAAGATATTCTTCAGCAGACAGCACAGCCGAAGCACCGATGTCAAGCGTGAGCCCGAGCTTCCTCCTATGAAGAGGCGGGACATGACTCCTGAGGAAATTCGTAAATACGACGGTACGGGTGAAGACGGCAGGGTCCTTGTAGCCGTAAATGGAAAGGTTTTCGACGTCACAAGAGGACGGAACTTTTATGGACCTGGTAAGCGGTGCTTTTTGCCCTGGTCAAGACACGTTGGCAGATGGCCCTCAGTTATGTTTTCTGGTGCGCATGAGCTTCGCGATGAAGCTGCACCACGCGCAGGCAGTGAGGAAATTCTGCTGTGCGCATGCATTGTGATTACGCATTGTGACTTAGGAACGTGAGGTAAGTCAAGCCTGTATGCAAAAGCTGCGTTTTCCTTCGACTGACTGAGCTAGGTGCGCTGCTTTATAACGGGCATTGTCTCTACAAGGAAGCGAGAAAGACGTTGACAATAGGCTCGGGGAGAAAAACTTGGCCCTCGGACTTTTTACCTCGTATTTCGTAATCTGACAAGTGGTAGGGAGGGCAAAAAGTTAAGCAGGGTTCGTAAAAGCAACGTGCCGATACTGGTGAGGTTTTTAACCTTTGATATCAGCGGGTTGGGCGTGCCGTGATACTCGACGTCTGGTATACTGACGAATAGCAAATCAGTTTTTTGCAGTAGTGTTTGTCGGCTGTGGCGTTAAGAAAGTTTTCAGAACCTCTGTCAAACACAGATTGCGCCCTACTTTGACGGAATGCATAAATTTCCAGTGCGTGATGGTGACACCCGTGGTTTTCTGTTCCCAGCGATGAGTGTAATAAAATGGCTTGTAAAACGAGCGATTCATTTTTACAGGGAAGCTTAGAAGGACGTTGCCGTTGGCTATCTTTTTTTTTTTTTTTTGCGTTTTGTTATCGCACGTACTTGCTTATCGCTAGCTTCAATTCTTACAAATCTACGGGAGAAAGCAAAACAAATACATCCGTTTTTATGTCATGCCTTGGTACATAAGTGCTCAAGCTACTTTGCACAAGCGTGCACAGAAGGGTTGTTGCCCGTGAGCATGAAAGACAGCCTGTCATACATAGTGCATGCATGTGTACAAGCTGAAATCAGATGGTGGCAGCTTGCATCTGCCAACATAGAACTGGGGGTGTGTGTACACTTTACGGTAATATGGAATGCAACAAACAAATGCCTGTGCACCATGGCATTCCTTTCTGTTTTTCTTAGGCATGTTGAGCCTTTATGTGGTCATACTTGGGTGTTGAGGAGTTTTTGGTGTAAACCGAGGAGAAAAAAAAAGCATACAGTGAAAAAAAATGTTTAAATTTTCTTTTAACAGAGAAAGGTCAGCATTCCTTAATAACTTGCTCTGACTTTTAAAAAAGCACAAACTGAGAACAGTTGGAAATAAATTGCAGAAGTTGGGAGCACCGTGAGAAGCATTTATGTATCGGCAAAAGGGAAGGGAAGTAGGCAGGGTAGTAGTCATACTGGTAACCTCTATGGCTCGTTTCACTGCCTGGAGTTGGGCGTCGGGAAGCATGGCTTCTCGCTGCTCAGTATTATGGAGCTGCATAAGGTCTGGAAGGGGGTGTGTAAGGAGGGGTGAGGGGGTGAGGGCAATGTGACATGGCCCAACAGCCACATCTAATGTACAAAGTAGGAGTATTGACCAGAGTATGTGTGAGCATATATCACCATGCAGGGGAAGGAGTTTGTAGCTGGTGCCAGATAATGCCCTGGGCTTTGTTAATTTCACTGTGGTGGGGAGAATAGTGTAGCATGTTAAAGTGGTAATGAAGAGTGATATTGTGGTTTGAGAAGAGCGGTGGTTCGTTGTAGACTTCAGGTCTAAGGTGCTCACTGCCCGGGCAACGAAACCTTAGGCATATTTGAACATCCTGCCTCCCCAGGTTGTAGAGAGGCTGGAACCCATATTAGATTCATTTGATGGATAGAAGACAGGATTGGCCAGAGTAGGGAGAGAGGGTGGAGGGGGAGGCCCTGTTTAAAGTAGAGTGAATGTGGGGAACTAATTGGACCAGGTCTGGATTCGAGAACTCAAACCCAATGTTGAGGCGGAATAGGATGGACCAACCTGCTCCAGTGCAAGCTAGTCTATTGTACTGAGATGTGAGGTGGGCCTCACAGAGTTCTGTAACTATGTTGTGGACTTACAGAGCTAGAAATCGGGATATAGATTAGCCATGGGGGAGATGGAGAGCTGACCTATATTCTTGGTGGATAAGATTTTATCACATTCAGGCATTGTGAGGTAGAGCTGGGGGAGCACATAAGCAAAGTGGCTTGGGATAAGGGCTTGCGTCAAGTGTCCTGCTGTGGTGGTGATTGGCAACATGTCTGACATGTTGCCCTCCCCTCTCTTTGCCATGGCCCTGGGTGCCCTCCCATGGGGAGGAGTTCATTATGTGTTCCAAAGGAAGGTTCGGGAAGCTGTTAGCAGTCACTTTCACCAAAAGGACCAAAGATGCCTTAAAATAGCTAAGACAGAGGAAAAAAGATTATGCGAGTGGTCAAGACTAGATAATCTTGCTAAACAAATCAAGGATAGCAAAAAATTGAGCTTACATGATTTTTAAAAGGAGCATTCTAACCTGGCCCTGGATACTTGAGGTTTGGTAATGTCTACAGCTCGCTGTAGTGTTTCCTCTACTTTCACATGATTAACTGAGGTGACCCATGTGGCAATATCTGCATAAAATATGATGGAGGTGTGAGATAGTGGTAAGTTTTGTCAGCTGGTTAATGAGGATCAGGTTGAAGAGCAATAGTGAGAGCATTGAGCCCCAAGGGGTGCGACTGTCCGATCGGAGAGGAAGGTGCGAATGTAGTGGAACATCTGCTTTCCTGGATTTAAGCAGGAGAGGTTGGTGTGAATGGCTATATAGGAGATATTGCTGAATGCCTGCTTCAGGTCTAGGTCGAGAACAGCCTTGGTGCCAGTTTTGAATGCATGGTCTAGGATGCTCTATGCTAGCTTGATCATTATGCTCTACAAGGAGAAGTGGTGGCGGAACCCAATCATGGTGGAAGGAAAGCGGTTGTTATCGCCAATATAGTATGTAGACTGCTCAGAATGGCGTGCTCCATTGATTTACCCACAAAAGAGATGAGGGTTCTTGATAGGGCGGTTTGCCTGGCTTTGGAACAAAAAGGACCTTTGCATGCTACTATTTCCAGGGGATTTCTTTATTTCTGGAGGCTCTCTCCTTCTTCCCAATATGTGTTCATAAGGTCAGTAAAAGCAGTGAATGATGTCAAATATAGGTTTATGAGGGTCTTAGCTTAGTCTAATTCTGTCCAGACCTGATGCCAAATTAGGTCGCAGTTAGCGCGGGGCGGACTGTGACGGAATGGGATCATTTAAGTAATGCAGCTGTACATCCTGAGACATTGCCCTGCTATTTTTGCTCCTGGTGCGTGTACACCAAGAGGTTCCATCACCTTCATCAAGCTTTGCTTACTGTCTTGGATACAGATGAAGTCTGCAGTAACTGCCATTCACAGTTCCTCCAGGACTCAAAGTTTGCTGTTGAAGCTTTCTTATCGTACGAAATTATAAGCTCAATTTTTGATGCCTCCGACGTGTTTGGCGTACTAGAATGTACTCAAAAATTTGTTTACTGTTCAGCAGAGCAATACATAGGCCACAAACCATTGCTCACTGTTAGCAACTGCTGTTCTTTCTTCAGTTGTTTCCTACTGTAGTGGCATCCTTTGTTTATAGACTGTCCTTGCCTTATACATTAAAGAAATTACTTGTTAAGGAGGCTATTTCGTGGCATATTAGGGCACTGGAAACTTTTGTAATTTTAACAAGCCACTGTCAGCTTGAAGCAATGCACAAGCGACTCCATAATATGTCACATTTTGGCTTCCATCTGCCATCATTATGCAGACTATGGGATCTGAGGCCCTCTGGCTCTTTATTCATTTCTGCTGCGATCACTTATGTTTCTTTTTTTTCTTTCTAATCCAAATCTGCAGTTCATTCGAGTATGGAAGGAAGGAATAGTGTGCTGCAAGCAACAAATACGCTTTTATTTAACATCCCTCTATACTTTTTCCGAATAGCCATATAATATTGTTCCGACATGGATGCTAGGCACTGGCTGGTTGCACTTACCTAAGCGATAAAGCATACAGCAAAACCTTTCTCGCTGCCTTGCGTTTACAGCCTGCTAGCTGGCATGTGTGCAGTGATTCTTTGTATTTAATGTTTTTGTCTGCTGTGCAGCTGTGCTCTCCGTGCTTTGTTTCCTCATGTATATAGCTGGCGAACATGTGTGGTCATATTTCAGGGGGTCCCTACCATGCTTTTGCGGGCCATGATGCTTCGCGTGGTCTGGCCACATTTTCCGTGGAGCGACCAAAGGAAGGCTACGATGACCTCTCCGACTTGAACCCAATGGAGATGGAGAGCGTGCGCGAGTGGGAGATGCAGTTCACAGGCAAGCAGCTTTTGTGCTCTGGCGTTTAAACATGGGAGGGGGATTTGCCTCCCCTCTCGGGGGGGGGGGGTTGAATCATAAATATGACTGCAAGCAGTGAAGCACAGCTGCAGAGGAGCACACCACCACTGGCGGCAGCTGCATTTACTGTGCTTTTTGGAACAAAACGAAACGAGCAGGTGGAAGTCTCTGCCATTGTTACACAAGGTCCTTGATTTTACAGTCACTGGCATGCATATTTTTTATCATTATTATTTTTTTGCACATGCTGTTAATTCGATATGAGATTTAACAAGGAAGGGTGCATGTAAAATAAATGTAAGGGATAAATGAATGAGGCAGAGGTACAAAAAGCAACAACACAGTGTTCTGGTAGTAAGTGCGAATTAGAATAACCAGTCTGTAATAAAGTAAACCACTGAACAGTGCTGCAAATAAGCGTAAACATGAGTAGACCTTATGCAAAATTGCTGCCATCTATCGGACCTTCAACGAACCCCGCCATATGACGCATGTTGAAGGTTTGAATGAGTCGGCAGTGCGCCGCGCTGCTGCGGCTGCTGCTGTCGTACTAGCTGCGTCTGTTTAGTGCTGTAGTTTTCGTGCTGTTTGCTCACGTTCAGAGCAAAAAAAATGATGGAATAATAGACTTGTACACGCTGCTTACATTCCCACATTCCCATTTTACTTCGTAAAGCGGTACTGGGCTGCTAAAGCTTCTTGGGAATGACATCAGAGTAGCTGCAGAGTGGCAACGCACTGCTCAAATGCGTGTCCATGAATGAGTTTGATTTTGATATTGCTTCCAGGTGCATAACAAGTTTACGATATGGTTACACTGCACCGGCCGCCGCAGAGTGGCAACGCACTGCTCAAATGCGTGTCCATGAATGAGTTTGATTTTGATATTGCTTCCAGGTGCATAACAAGTTTACGATATGGTTACACTGCACCGGCCGCCGCAGGAGGATTTCGAGTCCTGTGCAGGCCAGGTTCAGCATTTATGTAGGGATAGGAGTTTTCGGTTTTTATTTTCAGAAAGTTCAGGGACTTTTATTTATATATATATATATATATATATATATATATTTTTTTTTTTTTTCGGTGAGATAAGAGGCATTTGTTCACAGTTAAAAGTGGCATATGTTCATTTTACATTTTTTTTTCTTGCATGTCGTTTTATGCACTTTTATTTAATGAACAGTTGGTCATGTATACAGCTAAGATCGTGGAAGAAAATAATATTGCATTGATGAAACTTAGCATTATGACAAAATGCATATGTGAAACAAATTCACAAGTTAGACAAAGGAGTAACTGAAATATTATTACGATCATTTGCGTAAACCAAATCACTTAAAAACAAATGCGCTTCACTCGGCTTGTGTCTGAAAAGTGTCACGTGGCAAGGAACTGGTGGGCTTTGGTCTTCCCGATTTCCGGGAAGTACTTGCGCTGCAAATGCCCTGTCATGTCAAGTGTCCGGGAGCGGCGTCTACGTCAAATCAGGCACTTCGCCCCTCGAAGTGCCTGCCTTGACGTAGGCGCCGCTCCCGGACACTTGACATGTTTATGGGGCTCAGGAAACACGGCTGCCATACTTTCCCCATTTGTGAGGCCATGAACAATGCCTCAAAATCCTCAACTGCTGTACTTAAACCAACGATCCCACTGTCTGACATCATACTCCTGGATTGAACATTGTTTTAATTTTCTCCCGTCATCGAGAGTTCGCAGTGTGCATGAAAATGATTGACTTTTTTCAATGAACCGAACCTTTTAAAATGCTTTCGGCGTACCTTTATTGGTGTTTTTCGGTTTAAACCGAAAAGTCCGACCCCTACATATATGTTACTGCACCCTGCGCTCGGCCCTGATCGTTGGCGTTCCATATAGTATGTTGTACGAATACGCGTTAACAAATGAGCATGATATTGCTTTTTTTAAATATGGGATTGGTGTCTAACACTGCGCTGCGATGGATCTGAAAGCATTCAAAATACAGTGTGCACACTACTGTTCTCATACCCTCTCTGGACCTTTAGTGGCAGAGGTATTTGTGTGAACAACCAAACAACGATTTCCAACAACATGAATTTGCCGGCAAAACGCAACAGGTGAACGAAGTGATTCCGCGCACGCTGATCCTCCTCAGATAGTTCCTTTTGTCACATTGTGGTTAAATTTCGTGAAAGTGGATACATTAGCAGATACATTATCAATACAAAATTCACACCTTAGCCTGCATAGTAACATCACAGAGGTCTGTCATTATACCCAGATGCAATATCAAGCGTGGACGCATATTCAAGTAATGTATTGTGGAATTAAAATTTTGCGTATGAATTAAAGAGAGCAGTCTGTCACATTTTAAGTGCGGCAATGCTTTCTATCTGGATACCTGGGCGTACACAATGTGGAAATGTCGGGAGAGCTTGCATGCTTGAAGCAGTAAATGTTGGGATGAGTTGGCACAATAAACAGATCAAGAGCAGCACCCTTGCAGATATTGCGAAAAGGCTATGTCAAATCCTTCTACAGAAAAACGTAACACACTGCGGGCGATATATTTGTCTGCTTTGGCACTGAGTACGAATTTGAAATCTTTCAAAGCAGGCTGAATAAGATACTATTTTGCAATTGAGTTGCGTCGTTGAACGAAAGTGCGCCTACAGCGCAAGAACCATGGGACAAGGCCACAAAGATAGAAAATTGCGATGGATATAGCTTGCTGCTTCTTTTCTTCGACAACCTTATTTCAGTTTTGCGTGCTGCGAAGGACACAACATTATGTCTGCATTATCGGCGATAACGAGCACTAACCTAGCCGCCGTGCAACTCTACTATTCTGCTTGCCGCTGCTTGGCTCAGCTACCCTCTAACATGGCGGAAACGCGTGTGCCGGCCACTAGATGGCAGCACTTTTGCATAAGGCTTGTATTGATCAACAGATTTCCAAAAGCTGTGCAGAATGTTTTAGTCAGCTGTACATTTCAGTTGCGATTGTTGCGCCTGCAGTGCCATATTTTTGAGACTTTGAACACCTCCCAGAGATTCTAAGCACACCCTCGAAAAAAAAAAAGGAAATTAAAAAAGTTAGCTTAAACCCCCCATTTTTGAAAAGGAGGTAGCATATCCAAGGCCACCAAGTGCGCTTGCGTACTCTGTCATAGAGCCGTTGCTGTCAGAGTCCCGAGGCGGAGACGGGCTTGGCAATGTCTCCGCTGTGTTCCACATATACTGTGTTCAGAGATAAAGACGATTACATTATGTGCTGTCCATGGCAAAATGCGGAAAGGAGTGCATTGTTCGCTTTCTTCAAGAAAACAGGAGTCCCCCATCTATAGTTCAGTTCAGGACGTTGCCTACCCGTGCAAAAACAGATATTATAGAAAGGAAGTTTTACGCCTTTTTTTAGTTATTCTACAGGACTCAGATCTGGGTTCCAGATGGTGACAGCAGTCATGATTTTTATCTGTTACATGTGATAGTGTGTATGTGCCTCACTTGTGGTCACTAATTAATATTTAAGGGGTGTTAAGGTGGAGCAAGTCCCAGCAGAATCCGCAAGGCTAACCCCACCTGTAGCCAGCAATAGCCTCAACATCTCCCAAGGTAGCATGGCATCATTTCTGGCTTCATGTGTTGCTGTCTTCTGGTACTACATGATAGACAGCGGCACAGAACGCTGCAAACCGACCTAAAGTGACCCCAATAACTCTATCAGCGTGGTCTCTCTTGGACCTTCCATCGGCTGCGCTCTGAAGGTTTCATAGGCATTGCGGGCGTGTGTTGCTTGGTCTGTTTTGAGTTGGTTTAAAGCTTTAACAGAATTTAGAATGCATATGTAGAGGGCTCCCTACAGCTTGAAGTTTAAGATTACTGTAATGGAGTTTGCCAAAGATGTTTGCCAGATTTTTTTGCCAATATAAGTTGCTATTTCTCGCACCCATCTCTTCGAGATATCACCACAAAAAGGAAGGAGGTTGTGTTAATTTTAGATTGTTTGAATCTAAGCACCCCCCTCAGTTTGGGCATCACGGTTGTGAAAAAGGGGTGCTTAAAATGGAGTAATTGCGGTACTTTTTTTGAAGAGCGTTCCAAGGTTATTTATTGTGCAGATTACGTTTAGAAGGTCATTCAATATGGTTATTGAAAAAAAAAAAAATAAAAAAAAGTGCTACATGAAGCAGTCAGTTTGGAGCACATGTGTGTGTCCAGTGTATATTACTAGGCTTAGGCAGGGGCAACATTTTGCAGTTTTCTTTCGAGCAGAACCTGGACTAAACATTCCTTGACCCATAACAGGAGTTGGGATGGAAGATTTTATATTGCCGTCCTGGTAACCTGTACAGTCTACTACGTGGCACGTTAGGCTAAAGTGGCACTTCAAAGAAAGCCTCGAATCCGGATCTACACAAGTGCTGCTAGGAGGTCCCGTTATTCTGTGTAGAGTGCTGTTAATTCATGGATTATGCAGCATATTCCTGTCAGTCTTTCAGGCTTTCTTTGCCTATGGGAAAATCGGTAGTTTAAGGGTGGTAAAGCTAATAGTTTTTTGCATTTAACAGATGTTTAATACAGTTTGACAGGAGAAAATTCTCTTTCCAATAGTATTCGTTGCACTCAACATATTTATTCAAAAGGATGCTAAGAAAAAAAGTTACACAACTTTGAAAGGGAAAAAAAAAGCCTTTGCAAACGCCTCTCACGGCCGGAGGGGAGACCTATGTAGATGTGGGTGTAGCCTGAGCGGCCGCTTTGGTGCGAGGCTTCATTTGAAGCGAGCATTGTGTTGTTCACCTGTCCTTGCTGCAGAGAAGTACCACTACGTGGGGCGTCTGCTGAAGCCCGGCGAGGAACCAACTGACTACTCGGATGAAGAGGAGCCGTCTGCAACGGAACCAGCCGCGAAGAAGGATCCATCCGCCGCTGCCTCGGGGGGTGATGCCAAGGCGCACGCAGACTGAGGGGGCCATGTGCTGCAGCCTCTGGCGCTGCCCAACTGCCATGGGAACACGTTTTCATTTTGCACCTTTTTGTTTGCCTCTCCAACACTTCTGTGTGTGTGCGCGTGTGTGTGTGTCCGTGCGGCCAAAGTTTTTTGCAGTGTGCTTAGAAGCGACTCGTGCTGCCTGGAATCGAGATGGCGGAAAATGCGCCGAATATTTGCTTTCTTTTACTATCGCACAGTTAGGAGAATCGGTGTCACGGCATTACTCTGTGATCCAGGATGTTTGCTCTGCTCAAGCATTCAGCATTTGTCAAGTACAAGTCGGGAAAAATGTTTTGTTTCTATTCCTTAGTTTGAGCTGGGCTCTTTGGGTTGCCTTGCGTTGCCGCTGTCTGAATTGTCGAGGCTTGTGTGCTGCATTCTTAGTTGCAACTTTAGTACGACACTGATCAAAAGCTTATGAACCCTTATGGAAATACGATTCCTGGGTGTAACTTGATGAGCCCCTCCACCCTCCCTCCCTCACACTTACTTTAATAAGCCGGAAGCTATAGCTCAGCACACTGATGACAGTTTTTAGGCTGCCTTGGGCCACATTACATCCCTCTAACTGCAGCTTGGGGAACTGCGCCAGCTTTTTGCCAACTGTCCTTCTATTTTTTTTTTTTTTTCATCGCCACAGTGATGTATGGTTTTTGAGACTGTGTGTGGCAGGAGTGGCTTACTGCAGCATGCAAACTGTAGTGCAGGAGTGATGACACTGTTGGAGATTCCAGCCTTATATTGCACGGAAACCAGCGAAGTAGTCACAGCCTGCCACAGCTTTGCACTTTGGGTCACACAGGACAGTGTGTCAAGTGTACCCACATGATTCGGCGGCTGGTATGAACAAAGTGCAGCATTTTCTGCTACTGCAGCCATCTGTGGTCTCTACTTTTGTGCTGAGGCACCTTGGCAGCAGCATCCAGCTGGGCTTCATTTAAAATTCTTTTTAGTGAATGTCCTCGTTTGTTTCCAAACTGATTCCAGGGAACTTGTGCTAGGATCACGCTACACATGGCAAGTTTGGTTCAGTTGTTCATGCAGCATGGCAGCTTCTTTTGTTTTTCTATCTTTGCACTGGGCTGCACCACTGCAGCCCCACTTCATCTTTTGCTTGAGTGCCCTCAAATGTCAAGTTTTGCATATGAAGAGTGAGTACTTGTGTTGTTTTCTTGTCTTCCTCTTTCCACGCACAGACTTGTACATAAATCTGTTTCTTGTGGGCATGTTCTCGGTTTCAAATCTTCTCTCCCTTTTAGATGACAGTGGGTACAACTGCAGTCACTGTCGGCAGTATGTATAGAGAAGTTACTTGTGTGCATGGTGGGTGTTTGTGTGATTAAAGATGTGGGATATTCAGTCTTGTGCTTTCCTTCTTACTCCATCGTCAGTATGCAACAGCCTTTTGTATCACATCACCGTCTGGTGGCCTTGTGCACGTTTCAGCTTATCGTCTATATTGCTAGCAAAGCCGTCATGAGTGCCTTTCATTGAGATGACTTCATGTGGCGAGATGAAATAGCACGCAAAATGCAACTGTAAATGGCCAGCGCATGATCTGGTGGAGTAGTGTTTCTGTACAGCATTGTTCCAGGCTTGCATTAAAGTAGGGGTACCAAGAAGGAATAAACACACAAGTGGATGATGGTTATGCAAAATACTGCTGCTCATGATTGCATGTACATCTTGGGCTGTAGAAGTATTTACTAGCTGTTATGCTGAATGAAGAAAATGCCACATCACGCCAGCAGTGTGCATTGGGTTAGGACAGCCATAGATACATGTATACAAGAAAAGATGTCAAGATGCAAGACCAGTCAAGTGATCTTTTGATTAAGATAAGTACTAGTAGTGCAGACACTACAAAAGGAAGGAGACACTTATTTCAATGGATCACTAACTAGCCCTATAAAAGACTTCTAAAATTTCTTTTTATCACGACTGGTTTATGATGGAACAGGCATTTATCAGATGTTTTTTTGCCAAGCTTTGAATGCTGGGCTTGAAAAAAAGCCTCGATTATGACATATTTTAGCACATCGGATGCAGGCGGAAGAAGGAAAGACTGAAAACTGTGCATCAGTAGTGCTGATATGGTTGGCTCGCTAATGATGGAAGCACAGGAAATGGCTCTAAAAGCATTGCTCTTTATTCAGACATTGTACTGCACATCAAATGTTAAAGCTACTGATTAAATTCGATTATAGTTCACTGTGTGCACCACCTTCAACAGCTATTAGAAAAGCATGTAATTAGGCTGTTGCGACAAGTCCCTTTTATTGCACGGAGAGTTATTCTTGCAGGCTGAATCATCGCCTTGGAAAGTGTTGTCCTAGCTCAGTCAGGCTGTTTGATCTGTTTTCCTTTCTTTTTGCTACCACAGGGAGCCTTTCAGTGTGTAGAACAGTTTGTCAGATATTTTGGCAGCTGTTCCAACAGCCATCATGTAGCTTATAAAAAAAAAAACTTTTCTCCACGTGTGGCCATGAGACGCTGTATTCACAATCCTCATTTTATGTAAGAAAGGCAAGATTCCATATGGATCTTTTATAATCAAGCTCTTATTGCATAATGTGCTTTGAATTAAATGCAGGTACCATATAAAGCCAATTGGAAGGCCATACAGATAAATTGACTATTGAGTGGTGCACAAGCTGTGAAGGAGAAAAAAAGCAGGTACATTGCAGTATTATGCTTCGAGAGAATTGTAGTTATACATACACACTCATTTTCCTTCCAAACCGCCAAAGGAGCTTCACCTTTGAAATTTTTGTACAATATGTCTGGGGATGTTAACCAGCAAAGTAGAATTTACTTGCTTTTGTATTAAGTATGAAATGCATATGCACCCCCTTCTTGTCACCCCAGGTACTGCTGGGATTGTGGAAAAAAAGTATTTTCTAAAAATTTGGTTTGTTCTTCACTATTCTTCCACCTATTCTTACTACTATCCTCCTTTCTGTAATGCCTCTGGACTATTCGGATCCTGAAATTGTTTCAAATGCAGTGAGCTGTAGTATTGGCTTAGGGATTTCAGCAGCTGTCCCAATATGCAGGAGTGGCAGGTCACCATGTTGCTAATAGGAAAAAATACTGCACTGCATAAAAGGAAAGCTTTGAGGGTGACGCACCTGCAACTGTGTCACTCCTTCACTAGTTTAGCTTCAAGATGACCACCTGGCACACTGCACTGCTGCCGGTCTAAGTGGCATCCTCTACAAAACCTTATTATAACCGAACGTGCCTAAAAAAAAAATGAGTTGAGAAATTGCTTTTGCTGCAAATATATCACATTGAAAATGTGTTGTATCACATATTTATTATTCTTAAAAGAGGAAACTGTTGGGACTGCAGTATACTAATTTGCTGTGCAGGTAGGAGGGTATATTCGAGCTCTGTGGCTTCACCCCGTTGACAAGAAATGTTTCGGAGTATATATGGGGCGCAGACCGTAGCACTGAGAATAAATGGATCACTTGATCTTTCATGTTTAAAAATGTTGCAGGTGCCGTTGAAAAATTGTTTGGCTTTCACATCAGCGCAAATTGCAAGCAGTGTGGAACTTGAACATATAGGACAGAATGGCATTGGGGAACAGCAAGAGAAAATCGGAAGGAAGTGTAGTGCACCTGTAAAGAACGATTGTAATGTCCTTAATTGAGCAGAGCACAAGCACTACTCTGCGACTAGTGCATCTTGAAAGTTATGTGGTAAGGCGCAACGTCTGGACACTACATATGGGCTGTGAGAGATGCCATAGTAAAGGACTTCATTTACTGCACCCTAACTGTTGCAAGTGCTAATAGCCTTAATCCCTTTTTTTTTTTCTAACACTGATGAAATATACACAAACCTTAATGTAATGTTTTTCATACATTATCGACATCTGTATGTGTAATTTTGAAAAGCCGGGCCAAGTTGTATTGTGCACATGCACTGGGAGCCTCAATCAACTCTGATGAAGAATGCTAAAACGGCAAGCGAGCAGTACAGCTGAACACTGTAAAAAGGCATGCCACTCACCTGATTTGTGAAATTCTCTTGGGCTATGGCATCACTGTTCCCCAAAAGTGTTAAAGGTGAAATGTTTATGAGTAAAGCTCGGTAAATTTATTTCAGCAGTATATGCATAATCTATGGCTGGCGCTAGCTAAGGCATTCAGTAAAGCTCTGTTGGTTGCAGTTTATCGTTACCGCCTGAAATATAGAAAAAATTTTTGAAACAGTGCTTAAATTAGGCGATTGAAGCAAACTTTATTTTTTTTATGGTGCAGTAACGTTTGTCTAATATAGGTTAGAATTTCATAGACGTTATCGACACATAACTGCAATATTAAAGAGTTCAGTCCTGACTTCCATTACAATGGGTTATTGTGCTCAGTATGAATTGTAAGCAGTACAAGAAGCTTCACGGGTTGCGTATTTGCATGTTACACAACATTCGTTTCTAACGCTAATTTCAAGTCCTTGTGGAACATTTCATAACGTTTTAAACATAAAAAATAATTATGTGTCAAGTTACATTATGGTATACTAATACTTGATTACTAGCAGTATTCACTTTTATCTAAAATGTTGCACGAGCGTTTTGGACATGGCATACCTCGTATGTTAAATTTTAATGCTAGGCTAATGTTATCCTAGAACAAATAATGTTATTTCAATGTTCATAATGATAAGTGAATAATGCTAAAATATAACGTTTTCTGCTACCTGGTTAAGCAACTTTTTCATCTGCCAAATTACATCATAAGGTACAGAGTGACCTGCATATTTCTGCCTCTTTCCTGCCTCTTTCAGACGTTATGTTCTGCTACAGAGGAAAACGTGAAAATTTATGTGCACATATTTGAACCCCCTATTTTGCAAAAATAACATGAGTGGCTAAAAAACTAAGAATTCACGCACGGTGCATCCTTCCATGATGATGGAACTGCAACTCTGTTCTTAAAAAAATGTCCAATTATTTTTTTTATCATCCAAAGATGTTTCCACAATGAAAACTAAACTCAGCTGCAATGTCCTTTGGTAAAACCTTTCTCTGTGTAACAGAATAAAAAAGCTACAACAGCCGAGAGCTCTTCCTAGGCACACTGCAAAGTTCCACAGTGTACATATTTATTTACTGTTTTTTTTTTATTCTTCTTTCTAGACATGAAGTGGCTCTACTTATTCTGTCTAGTAGGTATTCCAAAAATAGCCACCATCACTGAATTCATAAAGATGGGTCTAGACGATTCTAAAAGAATTTGAAAAGTTACACCCACAGTGCCGCAAGAAGCTATTGAAGCAAGATCGGGGCAAGGCACCATGTAACAGCACCAGGTGCCACTTGTCAATTCTCAGCGACACTCTAAGCAATACATCAGTGCAATTGCATCCTATCAACACTGTTTCATGCAAATAAGAGCTGTGTCAATGCTATGGCAGTAAGCACAACACAAGGAACCGATTCTGAGCATGTGTATATTTACAAAGCAGACCAACAGTGTGATGGGAGACCAGCATGGACTCCAGTCAGCTTTGGCTTGCTCTAATGAGGACAGGGGGGTTTTTGCCGGACTGCACCTTTGCCTCAAGGGCCCTCTGGCGTTTTTTGGCTTCAAGATTCCTCAGCAACTTCTCCCGCAGCACCTGCTCCTGGTGCAACAGATGCTCACGAAGGTTGTCTTCCTCCGCTTCGCAGCTCTTTTTCTTCTCTTCTTCTTCCTGCAATTTTTGTGCCTGAAAAGAAAGGTCAAGGAATCATGACAAATACTTTGAATCAAACCACGTTGTTGAAAAAGAAGAATCCAACCACACTCGCAATGCGACAAGGAATGTACAGGAAACAACCTTATCATAAGTATAAAAAAAAAAAGAAAAAAAAAAGATGCGTCTAGCATGTTTGCGACCCACAGCAGTGTCATATATTTTGTACTTCCACCTTGTTCCACCTCCCCTACTATTGAAAAATGTTTTCACAGGCCGCACAGCAGCATACAGCTTATAAAAACCCATTTTTAACACCTATCAAAATAATGTGATACCTAAGATGTGATGCGTGATGCTTGCTTTTTATCAGAAACTAATTGAAATAAATTACTAAGGCTTCTCTTGACATATAGGCATGTCATCTACTTTAAGGGGATACAGAAGATGACAATGCCAAGCAATTACTGTTCTCAGTGAAAATTCTTTTGGCCCTTTTGGGTGTGCTGCCATTTCTTCAGCTACATTATAATGGCACCCTTAGCACTCGGGAAGTCGGATTTAAGAATTCCCCTGCAGTCGCTTCACACTTGCAACTTCGTTACTGGCCTTTTTGACGCAAATGGTTGGTTTAGCAAAGCATCTGCAAACCGCATCCAAAAAATCAATTCGCAAGCATTTCACTTGCAGACTGGACAGTGATAATGACACCTGTATTCAGTTAGTGGTCTTTTCTGGCTTATAAAAGGTTATTTTCAGTGACTGTGCATCTTAGTGACCAGAATGCAGAAATGTATCGATACAGGCTAGCTTCAATTTGCATTCGGCGTCTCAGCACCCCTTTAAGATGCTACGTGCTCGCAAAATGGCCAAGCAATCTGCTCAGAAAAGAACTTGCGCAACACTCTCACTGAAGAAGTTTTAGCGTCATTTAAGATGGTGGCCACTAGTTTGAATTTTATATTTTAACTCCCTGTGAACTCCTCTCCGCAGTTTTTAGATCTAAAACAGTTTTTTAATGATATTCACCAGTGTTTGGCATATATTCCAAGGACAACAAGGTTCTGTCGCCTTATCACTCCTGCCACTCAAAAAAGAGTCAAGAGGGGAATCTCATCTACCTGCGTTGCCTCTAGTTAAAACGTGTTTGCACCCATGGTGGAGACTAGTTTTTTTTCTCAAATGTCTCGCCTACGTTCCGACGGCTTCCCCTGTCCTCCTCAAGGGAGTTGCAAGCCTTTGGCCTATGCCACAACACACTGGTTCACGCTAGATAACCACCAGTGGCCGAAGTATGAAGTTCTTATGCATACAAGGTCTCGCATGGTCTGAGGTGGGCGAGCAGTAAATTCGATGTGAGCATTTTCTATTTGGCGCACAGCAAGCTGTGTTGTCTGTGCCAACTGATCAAGAATGACAACTAGCTAGCTAGCTAGCTAGCTGTGGCATCAGTCACAGAACTAGGTATGTGCCCTGCAAAACAGCAGTGGTATATGAAATCCGCTCATCTGCAGCTTAGTTTATATGGGACAGACGGGACGCTGCATCAACAAGTGTTTATAGGGGCATAGCAACTCCCTAGGCTCACACTGCGGATGGATGTTTAAGTGTAAGTCATTTTTCAAGGAAACCAAGATGATTAGCAGCGCCAGAGACAAGGTGCATGATATTTATGAAGCCTTGGACATTCACAAATATGGTTCCAATAACTGGGTTAGCGAGCCTTCTGTGCACTAGTAAAAGGAGGAATTTAGCTTCCTTGGCTTGATAAGGTAACCATGTTTTATGTAAACAGTGGAGTGTTTGGCACGCGTGCATACTGTTGTTTGAAGGAAGTATGAGGCATTGCTTCAATAAACTGATTGTAATTCTGTGCTCGTCCTGCCCACTTCTCTCCTGTGTCCTGCCCTACACGCAGTTTGATGCTTCATTATGCCCTAAGACATGTTTTGAATGTAGTAAACACTCTTTCTCAATCGTTAGATTGTGTTGTCATGAATATCTGAGCCAAATCATCCGTGCTTCTGCACAACATAAAATACATTACACTCAAAAGTTAGCAAGCTCTTTCCAGTGATACTATCAAACTCGCTCCCTTCTTCAGCATATGCCTACACATGTAAGTTAAAGAATGACTAAGAGTAGATTCTTTTAGCTGTCACATAGCTACTGTGGCTGTGGCCAGCCAGCCACTTTGCACCCGCATATCGGCAATGTACGCATCCCTGGGGAATTTCTGTGGACTTCGGAAGTCCTGCAGTGGGGCCAAGTGGATGAGGTCAAAGGCCAAAGGTTGAGGTCAAACCAAACTGTTTGGTTTGGTTTGGTTTATAGGGTTCAGCATCTCAAAAGCAACATCAGCTACGAGGGGCAGCATAGTGGAAAGCCTGGAAATTTCGACCATGAAAGGTTTTTTCTTTAATACCCCTGCCACATAAGCATTTTCGATCCTCATTGAACTCAATCTGCATTGAGGTTTTTAAGAAGGATTGAAACATCTGGTGCTACACGGTCGTTTTGAATGACAATTGAGAAGTTTCCTTTTTGTGCGCTTGGTGACGTCAAATGTGGCGGCGCCCGCTCTTGAATGTGCTTGAAAACTCAAGAGCGCTTGAGGAAGCGACTTCGAGCCAAGCAGACTTGGGCTCGATTGCACTTGAAAGTTGCCGTGTGACAACCTCGATCTACATTGAGTTGAATGCAGATGGAGTTCAATGAGATCGAAAGTGTTCATGTGACAAAGGTATAATATGCATTGACAAAGCATACTAAATGGGTGTCGTAAGTTTCCTTGGGATCAACATTCGAATGCCCCAATAACTGAGTCCCCACAGCGAGACACATGCTTGTAAAAAGGGGTGACAAGTGAGGAAAAAACATTTTTCAAAATCTCGGGTATACTGCATCTTTATTATATTCAAATATTTAGGAGAATCCCCCAAGGTGGAGTAGATTTGTAATAAGGGAGTAATTACTCACTGACATCCACTCAAACACTCAAGACATCCACTCATACGGCTACAAAAAAAGGCTATACAGCTTTCTCAGAAACTATGTAGTTAAAGAAAAATTTGTCCTGGTCTGGGGATCGAACCCGGGAACACCGCCTTTCCGGGTCAGTTACTATACTAACTGAGCTAACCAGGACGGTCAGCAGAACAGATGGTAGGGTGAGAATAAATTTACCTATAACTCGAAGTGGGAACTCGAACTCCACCTTGGGGGATTCCCCTAAATACCTGACCAACACCATTCCCACTTCGAGTTATAGATCAATTCGCTCTCGCCCTACCATCTGATCTGCTGACCGTTCCGGTTAGCTCAGTTGGTAGAGTGACTGCCCCGGAAAGGCAGTGGTCCCGGGTTCGAATCCCGGACCAGGACGAATTTTTCTTAAACTACAAGTTTTTCAAAAAGCTGTATAGCTTTCCTTTGTAGCCGTATGGGTGCGCTTGGGTAGATGTCAATGAGTAATTGCTCCCTTATTACATCTTTATTATATAGCACTGCAATGCCCCTTTAACGGGAACCCTTTTTTTTTTTTCAATTCAGTCCATGGGAAACTAACTAAGCATTTTTTCACGCATTTTTTCACACATGAGAGTGTCATTGAATAGCAATTCATTCACGTCATATCTTGATTGCTAAATAGTTTCTTCTTCTCATACACACACACACACGAGCTGTGGCACAACTTCAACACTTTGCTGAGTGCAGCTTGTAAAGCAAGTGCTCTATTATGCAACAAGAGTCGGGGAGTTATCTGAATGTTCTGTCACATGAGTGCAATGAACTGTTGGGAAAAATGGCATGTGCAGCATCCTATTTCTTCCAACTGTCAACATCTCTTTGCGTTGTTTCCACATGCATGTGTTATGACTTACTTTTGTTTACCAGCAACCACACCTGCCATGACTACATTTCCAACCACAGTATTTGTCAATAAACTAATAAACGAAGTACCAAAAAAGGAGCAAGCAGCAAAAAGTGGAGGACTGCAGGTGACAGCAGAGGCCTACCACCTGTGCCACAAATACAAAAAACAGGCAGTGCATGTAGTTGTGGAAAATGGTGCACTGCACAGCTCATGAACAGATTGCACAATTAGGCTTGGCCTCAGCAACTAGGGATCAGTTGCGTGCTGATGATGGAGGTGATGCTAAAGTGCAAGCGGGATTACTATTGCATGAATTAAGTTTGCAATTATTCTACCTGCCCCTAGAGAAAAAAAAAAAAAAGAACAGTGCACTTTCTACTACAGCTCCTGAAAGTCCTCCAAAAGCTTTGCAAGTAGCTAGCTGCTTTATGTATCTTAGACTGCTGACCTGATGGTGCACAACTCAGTCTACCCAGTGACAAAAAATATCAGACTGGTGCACTCATCAAGAAGTTACTGGCTTACCCGAACAAGATCGAAAAGTTCCTGAAGCAAATGAGTTGCCTGCAGCTTGCGTGTGGCCTCTGCAGCACACTCCTGCTGTCTTGCTTGAGACTCTGCTACCTGGCGCTGTTCCTCAGCTATGCGTTTCTGCTCTTCAATGCGTTCCTGTTCAGCAATATACTCCTGTTCAGCTATTCGTTGTAGTTCTGTGATACGCTGCTGTTCAGCAAGTTTCTGTTCATCAGCGAGTCTTTGCTGTTCTGCAGCACACTGTTCTTCTGCAAGGCACTTTTGTTCAACTGTATGTTGTAGATCTCCAAGGCATTGTTTTGCAGCAAGACGTTGCAGCTCCTCTGACTGCCTTGTGGAAGCATCTTCAACACCAGAGGAAAAACAATCCTCTTTTTTCCTGCGTTTGTGCTTAGCCTTTTTCCTGTCACTGCTCCGCTTACGGTTGCTCTCGTGATGCCATTTAAGCTGGGCTTTCTGCTTCTTTCGTTTCCTATGTTCCTCTTCAACCTTCTTTCGTTTCTTACTTTCCTCCTCTTCCTTCTTTCGTTTCTTACCTTCCCCCTCTTCCTTCTTTCGCTTGCTGTCTTCCTCTTCTTCCCTCCTTCGTTTCCTATCTTCTTCCTCTTCTTTCTTTCGCCTTCTGTCTTCCTCTTCCTCTCTTTTTCTTTTCCTGTCTTCTTCTTCTTCCTTCTTTCGCTTCCTCTTTTCCTCTTCCTCTTTCTTTCTCTTCTTGTCTTCCTCTTCTTCCATCTTTCTCTTCTTGTCTTTTTCTTCTTCCATCTTTTGCTTCCTCTCTTCCTCTTCCTCCTTTCGCTTTTTCTCTTCCTCTTCCTCATTTTTTCTTAAGTCCTCTTCTCTTTTCCTCCTAGCCGATTCCTCTTCCCATTTTCTCTTCAGCTCCTCTTGATACCTAGACACAAGAGGAAGCATTATAGTATCAGAGGAAAGGCTACCATCAGCAGAATTATGGTTTGATCTGCCACCAAGTGTTGCGCAGGTCTATGATACTGCATATTCTGTATTTATCTGCCTGGGCTGCAAAAAAATATTTTCTGCAAACTATTCAACTATTTGTACTCGGCCACCAACTACAAGGTAGCTTGTGATGACTTAAGTTTTTCCATAAGTCGCCATCAGAATGTTGTCTGTATTTTCCAGATTTGGTGAAAATATGGCAGACGGCTGTGGCAGAGTTAATTCGCCGAGGCAAACAAAGCAGCAGTCTCGACCGACTGCGCCATCTGGCTAGCTATGAAGCAACCAATGTCCCATAATCTGGCGCATCCTAACTGGCTGCTTTACTTACCTTAACAAAGCATTCTGCAGCAGCATTCTGTTGAATCAAGAAAAGTCAGGCAAGTTCCAATGTTAAATTATATCCCTGCTACATGGGCGCTTTGAATACCTTCAACATAATACCATTCCACTCAACTGCCGAGCATTTGCTGCTACATGATGTTTTTCAAAGGCATTCGGTTCAAATGACATTCCAGTCAATGCAGCACTATGAGATTTTGGAATGCCTTTGACTTGTAAACTCACAAAGAGCATTTCAGTATCACAGGTTGGGCACAGCCCAAGTACTATGCGACACCATAAGAGGTCTGTGTCGCGAGACAACCTAGCATTGTCGGAGCTGTCAGTATGTGCATAGTTTGTGCTCAAGTGTAATGTGACCAGTGAAAGCGTGAGGCAGCGGCAGCTGGTGTAGGCTCTGCGCAGACTTAATATCTATTACTTTTATTGCATGCATCTTTAAATAAATTGACCACATATAATACAATGGTGAACCCATAGTAGAAATGGCAAAAGCAAAGATGGCTATGCTGCCCAAAGACCAGTTTTTATCCCCAATTTAAAAACAAATGCATTTTATTATTGAAAACAGCAGTCTTAATGAGATATGCAAGAAGAAATAAAATGTTGCAGCTAAAATTCTTATGTAGCCTTTAAGTTTGAATGCCATTCAAAGCACCCATGTAGCAAGGGTATTATTGAAAGACTTAGACCATCACAAGCTTCTTGTCGATCACGTTTAAGTCAAAACAGTCCAGTAGTTTGCAGGGCAGAATTTTTTACAACCTGGACAGATAAATATGGAACACACAGTATAACAAGGAACAAGGCATCCTAACACCTTACCACGACTGCATGCTTGTTACAGTAACCAAAGATGTATACGCAAACATTTTACAAGCAGCACAGCTGCAAATGAACCTGATGTGGCATAAAGGTTGCTTTTCCCTTTAAACATTTCAACACAGGTTTACTAAGCCAGTACCCGGGCACCCCTCCTCTGTAGTTACAGGCATGGTGGGATCTGCACCACTGCTAAAGAAACAGCACCGACAGCAATGAGCCGACAAAAGCCTTGCTCTTAGACCTAATGCATCCCAAAGCCAAGCCATACAGAGCTACTGCAATGTTAAGCTGTGTCAGGCAAAGTGAAGAAACTGCTTTCTCCAGAACAGAATGCCAGCTTAGAGCCTGCTAATGAACTGGCCTAGACTGATAGATGTTAAATTCCTCACAGGCACCTCTTCATGGCTTCCTCCTCTTCCTTCCTTCTTTTAGCTTCGTCTTCTTCCTCGCGCCTTTTGCGCTCTTCGCGTCGACGCTGCCGCTCTTCGCGCCTACGTTCCCTCTGCTCCTCTTCCTCCCGCTGACGCCGCCTGCGACAAACAGAATCACTTGTGCTAAGTGAAATTAACGCCCTGGACAGTTCCCTTAAATTCACCCAGTGAACCAGAGCACCAACAGGCTTCTTGCCATACTGTACCAAAATGCATGTCATTCCTTACAGCCCCTGATCAAAGCAAGCTGGATTTGTTCAGTACATCTCTCTTCTATGCCTAACGTCTATGCCTAATGCCTGGCTTCAGCAGAAGGAAAAGAATAGCCCATATTGTATAATAAAAATTCTAGACGGGCACTTCGGACTACTAAAGTGCAATGAGGCGAAAACCTTTGTTTTAAACGCTGCTGATTCCTGCCTTACTACGTCTGCTTCTGTGTGCAGTGTGGTGCGGCCTTTGAAGAAGCGCCAAATAAAAGGCGCAGCACGAACACGAGTATCAGATACTTGGCGGAATCAGCTTCACATATGCATTATGTGACGTCAGTTCTGGTTATTAGACATGACCAGATGTGACGTCATGACGGTATCACATTCGCCATGATATCACATCCGGTCATAACCGATAATGTCACCAGGTGATGACGTCACAATCAGTCACGAGTGCTGACATCGCTATCACTATCATCATCAACTGTCACTGCCATAACCAGGAACTATCACTGTCATCATCATTATCACTAACTGTCGCTACCGGTCACTATCTACCAGTAACTAAAGTTCCTCACTGACAGATTTAAAGGCAAACAAGAATCTTGCGAAGAAGTGTGACACTTCTTGCGGATGCATGAACGGACAGACACATTCATGAGCTCATAAAGGCTTTCGCCTTAAAATCTGACCTATTACGTGGCGTCTAGGTTGTTTCTAGACATGTCCAACTGACCAGTTTGCTCAGGCTTTCATACTGCAGTGTAAACCATCTGTTCAAACCAAAGGACAAAGGTGCGTGCTCTAAAGGTCTCTCATGTAATAGTCATGGCACAAACTGACTCCTAGCTTCAGGTTGCGGAAGCATATTTCATACTGCATATTGCAACTGGAATTGCAATGTGCAATAAATGATGTGTACATACAGTTAAGCCTCTATGCAACAAACCTCCATGTAGCAAATTTCTCAATATTACGAACATTTCTGATTCACCAATGCTGGCCCTTACCAAGTGCATGTATTTGAAAACTCCATGTAACAACACGTTGCGGTGGTTGACCTTGATATAACAACCTCGTGACGCTGACTATCTTTTAGCTAGTGCTGAATTATTGAAAATTTCACAGAACCTTGCAAGTTTCATGACGATGAAGCAGAAATTGACGTGTGGGGAACATCTACGATTGCAACAAGCAACCACAGTTTATACAATGTGCTAAGTCTCAGCGCTGAGGGCGCATCTATGTGGCAACACAGCTGTCTCCACTGCTTTTTCTTTTGGAACAGGTATGCTCAAAAGCAGTGAAAAATAACAGATTAAAGAAAAGAAATACATGGGGCGAGCTGAGAGTGCCCACTGCCGCTACGCGGTTGCTCATGAGATTCCGGCGCCGATAGCTCATGCATGATGATAGTAGGGCCAAAACGACATCCTTGGGGCAACTCTGCCTGGTATACACATACCACCCTTACCCCGCAACATGCATGCATGTTGAGGGGTAAGTAAACCATGCTAGCCACATGAAGCCTCGTATCTGCACATTTCTCTACCACTACCCAGACCCAACAAAGATTATCTATACACACTGTTATGTCAAGACTCAGCTAGGCACGGTGACTACCACAGCCCAAAAACAACTCCCTGTTGTCACCCACTTCTCCCATGTTCCCACCCCCTTATCTCTCGAGACCCAGGCCTTAGTATCCGTCATACTTTGCCATATCATTCCTGGCCATCACATCATAATTACCGACAGCCAAGACGCACTTAGTGCTTTTCTTGACTACGCGCCTACCCCCCCTCGGACCATGCGGCGTCAACTCTCAGTTCACAACTCTTTAACAGGGCATGACCTATACACTAGACACTGGGTCACGACAAAGTGCTGGGCTGATCAACTCTTCATGCCACAGATCTTCTGGGAGACTCGCGCACTCCTTTGCTCCCCCACTATCACCCCCCCCCCCCCCCCCACAGACTGCCAAAAACAAGCTAGGCACCTCAAGACGCCATGGCAGACTGCTTCCTACTACCATACCTTTACAAGCCCTATCCCCATTGAGATACCTGCTCTGTCCGACAAACACAGACACAAAGTCTTCTCTACCCTCACATCCTTCGTTACCTCGCTGGTCATCTTTTCTGCCCTAAATGGGCTTAATGCTAGGGATGCCCTGATATTGTGAATGTGATGTGGGACTGCTCACACAGCCTCCAATGTTGTCAAGAGCATCAACTCTCCCACCCAATTATCCACCTCAATCATGTCGATAGTGGTTCGCTCCACCCGAGGGGAAAGACACGGTGACATACTGGAAGGTTCTCATGTGCCAGATTTTCAACAGGGCCCTCCCAGATGTGCAATCGTTTTTATTATTGTTTTTCTTTTTGGCCCTGGACTAAGGGCCCACTTATCTTTCTTTTTGTTTTAATGCAATAAGGCTTGCTCACTTATTCACTTTGCAGCGCGAACAGCGGAGAGCGACGACGACGCGAGGCAGAGTCGGTTTGAAATGGTGGCAGGCGAGCAGGAACATGCGCGAAGACACAGGCGCCTTCTTGCCTGATGGTGGCGCAGCTGCACTCTCTCTCTCCTAGCCTGGCCATGGTGCCTCCAGCAGACTCTGACTTCTCCACCATCCCCTCTCCCCACCCTCTTGTTTCGAGGTTGAAACCACGGCAGAGGTTGAAACTAGTTTTGCAGTCATGTCGTGCCTTTAGCGCGATCACGAAATGTTTCACTGCCTCTGTAACTTACGAAAATGGGCATTTACTATAACCACTTTCAAGGTGGTTTTCCTTACATTCACTCCTCAATCTCGCTTCCGTTCTGCATTGTCATTTCGAATTTTGATGTGAAAACTGCATAACGGAAACCTGGATGCAACAAAACAAAAGTGGCCATTTTCCAGTTTTGTCAGAGCTAGATTTACCTGTGTTCCTGTAACAACAAAGTATACCAACCTTTGCAACACTTGACAAGACCGCAGCAGACAGTAACTAACATGGAAGCTCACGATGGGGGTAACCAAAATATCACTATCATCATCATCACCAACCTGACTATACCCACTGCAGGGCGAAGGCCTCTCCCATATTTCTCCTAATATATATCTCCTAAAATATCACTATAGTGGCCACAATAAAGGGCACCACCACTGTTCCTCCGAAGGTAATCATTTCAGGCTTTAAGGGGTGTAGGCAATAAATTTTTTGTGCAATTGTTTTTAATGGTGGCGCGACCACAATGCAGTAAATGACACATACGTAGTAGCATTGTTTATTCAATAGTGAGCCATAACAAGTAATAATTCGCTCTGCTGTATTTACTCAATTCTAAGAACCTTCATTCTTCAAGATCACAATGTTGAAAGTGAGGGGGGGAAGGTGTTTAGGTCCCCCCCTCCCCCCTTCCTATTTTCAAGGTAAACATCATTGGCAAACGCAATTACAGTTCACTTGAACTTCGAGCTGGGGCTGCCCTCTCCAAACTCATTATGACTTCAGTTACGGCTGTCACACACCTGACATCAAACAAAGCAACACGGGCCTGTGATGTCTGCAAAACCTGCTGGCTTCCGTTGAATGGCCGCTGATAGAGTTATCGGGGTCACTTTTGGCATTCTGTACCCCCAGCTATCGTGTAGTGTCTGGACACAGCAACACAAAAAGGTAGAAATCGTGCACCCGACGCCGCGCCACATCGGCACTCAGACAGTTCAGGCTTGAAGACTAAGTAAGTGCTGGCAGGCTTGTCTATGCACTCTTCCTTAGTAAAAAATGGGGTGCTCAGATTTGCATGGAAGCTGTTTTGACAAAACTTTTTTGCGAAGTTAGAGATCAAAGGGAGCTAGTAGAACCCCTTTATAGTAAAGTCACAGGGACCAGTAAGAAAACCTTTACTATATAAGAATCTTTACGAAATCTGTTGTTGGTGAAAATCCATGGTCTCGAAGATGCTGTCTGGTAATTAAATGGCTACTTACTGAACATGTCTTGTTGCTTAATGAACAAACAACTCTAAAATACCTTCCATAACTCTCTTATTGTCTCTTCGAGCAATTTTATTTTTTCAGTTATACAAAATTTTTTTTTTTTACATCTTACATGAGGGCAATGTGGTTTCAAATATGAAAGCTTAATTTCAGGTAAATACCAAGGCCTTGCATGAACACGGCATCATTTTCCACTGTTTCTGTCTTTCTTTTAAAATGCAATAGATGAGAAAATGAAAAATCTGCGTGGCAATCAAGCACTGCAAGACCGCATACGCCGCGTCTCCAGTTCTTGCCAGCACTGCCTCGTGCTGCACAGTGCTACGAATGTGCGGCCATTTCTTCCTCCCCTTATTTCTCGCTGCATTTTTACTCTCTTGCTTTCTGAATGGAGCGCGCTGCCTTCTTTCCATGTTTGTAGACAGCTTTACTTTTTTCTGCCCCTTACACGCTGCATGCTTTTCCTCACAGCTCCAAGACCTACGTGAAGTTGGCTTCTTCTGAGTGCTGTTAAGCTTGGTAGCAAAGCCATTAAAAAAAAAACAAAAAACGATGTTTCTATTTCTTAAAAAAAAAAAAAAAAAAAGCCTCGCGATTTTAAATAGCGCTCGTGCGGCATTGCCATTTCGTGGGAAGTCGTCGCCGCGGCCAGAAGCACTTTACTATAACCAATGCCAACGACTTGCCAAAAATAATAACGACCAATAACGACTTGCCAAAAATGTCCTCACTATAAAGGTGGGAAAATGTCGAGCCGTCTGTGAAAAATGAACTGGGACTTCAGTTTCACTTAACTATAACAGAGCTTCTACTATATCCGAGTTTAGTATAGCAGCGTTCTACTATGATCAACAAGTACTTTCTTTTGAGCAAGTTGGCTTATTTTTTCAAAGGTATATGCACTTTCAAAAAGCAAAAAAGGCTAAACGAAGTGAAACATGTATACTCTGTGTGTATTTTACGTGTTACTTAAAATACAGCATGAACATGCTTTTTATGCTGTGCAGTCTTAGGTGCTCTGAACATAATTTATGTGTTTCTTTACTTTTTTTTTTGTCCATCTCCCTTGCGCAAGTATGCATCTTTAAGGCAGAAGAAATAATACGAACCATACCAAGCCTGAATAGATTTGCTGTTTTGCCATTCCGACTTACTCCACCTCTTATGCTAGCCTGTTCCAGAAGCCAAAAGAACAGCAAATGGTCAAACGGTTATTATACCGCAGTTTATGTATGCCTTGCATGGCCTCATGTATGTATTTGTGACACCATAAGTACCTCTTGACTGTTAAAACGAAATCAAAATTATAAGTAAAAGAAAATAACAAATTATTTACCGGGCATGAGCCAATATCACATGGTATCTATATTTACTAATGTCTTGTCTTATACAGAAGCCCACAATGAACAATTTGTTTCCCGCACCCTTTGAGCAAAATCAGTAACTCCATCTGTCAAAGCTTATTGCTGAAGAGGAAAGAGAAAAAAAAAAAAAAGAAGCATCAGTGTAGGCTGCCTTTCAGCTTGTATGCCCCGTTCAAGAAGCCAGACCAATGTCACACTGACCTTCTTTTAATCAGCATGCTAGCGGTTGATCTTGCGCCACTTCAGAATGCGCCTCCTAGGGCTACTTACTATTCTGCGGTATGGATATTTCACGTCCACAAAGCTTACAGCCTCAAGCAATGGACTGTAATTCAGTCAGGAGAGTTATGCACTGCCATGCTCACCTTTCTGCCTCTCGCATCCGTTCTTCTTCCAGACGTTCCCGCAGAACCCGCTCCTCCCGCTCTTTTTCCAGGACCTCCAGCTTCCGCCTCTCCTGCTGCCGCCTCTGGATGCTGTCATCACTCAGGTGCCTCGACTTGTCAAAGTCCACCTGCACCAAGAGCAGCAACAGGCACTCGTCAGCCCTGCCCTCGAATTCTAGCAACAAGTTTTGCCTACTTGGCTGTAAGTCTTTTATCGAGCAATGTAAATTAGGCTGCTGCAGGTACCCTCAGAGTTGGTTACCTCTTCTTCAATGGGAAGAAAGTGCACTTTGGGAGTTCCTTTTTCTTAAAAAACAGCCAACACTGTGTGGTGTAGGTCCAAGCTGTAGGGTGGCTGGTACAGAACAGACACTTTGTTCTTCTGCTCGACAAAGGTCGCTGCAATGGTGGTGAAAGAGTGTCGATTCTGTACTGTGCCAAAGGATAGCATGCTTTTGGGAAAGAGGGCACTAGGGCACTGCTAAATTTTATTTGGATGTAGCAATTTCAAATTCCACTTTAAAGTGGAAATCAGCTGCACTAGAGTTCAGTTCACCCCAACTTTAAAAAATGTCTTCATATTTATGCTCACCTTTCAGTAGTTTTGTCTGCATTTCATTCAATACCAGCACTACCTTCAGACCATACGCCTTTCTTTCACCACATCATAGCAATCGACACAGCAACCTCGGAACTGCTGTTGAAGCATCTGCTGTTGAACCAGGCAGATGAGTTCTTATTCAACCTCAGAAACCAAGCGGACCCAGATAATGCATTGCACATGCGGCCATTTCCTCCGCCTGTTCTTCTCCATAACCAACGATGGTTAAGAAGAACCATGCTCAGGGCAAGGAGGTTCAATAAAACTTCTCGAGTGGCAGTCCCCCAAACGCACCAATGTGAGTGCGTTTAGCCTGCGGCAGCCAAGTTGCAAGGGGCAAACGTGGCACTGGCCAGCGCAAGTGCACCACGCGAGTTTCATGAGGATTTGCGTGCGTGCACAGTAGAGGAAGTCGTAATGAAGTCATTCAGGTGTTAAAATCCTTTATTGAGAGTGCCAATATTATGTTTCTCGCACCTCATGTTGCGATAAGACTAGATACAACCAGTGGCAGATTGGCATGTTCTGTCAATTTTGCCAATGCTTTCTGGACTAGAAAACATTCTCCTGAGTTATCAAATGATACTTGCGTTGCAGATATTTATTACAGACTACCAGTCCTTTCCAGAACTAAGGTAGGAGTGGAGTCAATAGATGCATAATGACAGAATCATCATCTAATAGATTATAATCATAGTGCAATACAAATAGTCATCTAGCGGTTTACATTTGTGTGATAGTAATGCACGCCGATTTATTGAGGTTCAATGATATTTGTCATAATTTATGCCAGTCGCTTATTTTATCTATGTACTGATTTTTGTAGTCTAATTTCATCACCTACTGTCTGAATCCTAGTGTAAATGATGCAGCAGACTGCAAAGAAACTTGAGGGAACAGGGTAGGCACTATTCCTGCCATGCATTTTAGCTAATGTTTGTGACCCTTTTTCTCATGATCTGCTCGGGTTAGAGCATTCATCATTATAATCAGCAATCGGAGGTAGTGATACCGAACTAGGATTATTGTTTTCTGAATGTTGGATTTTTTTTTTCTACTAGGACTACCAAATTTTAAAGCCAAAATCCATGTAAATTACCTTTAAATCGAAACTCTCGTGATGAATGTTGATAATTCTAGCTTAGCACACTGTCAGTAGTGTTTACTCAATAGCTGTAAATTCTTATCCCCCTAGCTCCAGTAGGTTTTGAGAAACAGGGTCAAATGCTGCAAAACTTCATGTTTTGAGATAATTGCCTTTGAAGTTGAAGAAAGAGCTTTATTACAACATAAAACTCTAGAAATACATGCTGATTAATTTTTTCAATAGCCACTGGCCTATTAGTCACCTCCATTATGAATACTTCTTTTCTGCGCTAGCTTGTAGTAACCGCGGCATTCGACGCTGGATTGTGTTGCGGGGATTTGGTGTCATTGCTGATCGATTTATGCTGGTTCCCGTCGAAACGTCACCTTCTCAACCACTTCTTTGTCTTCGTCATTAGATGAGCGCCAAATATCCAACTTGAAAAATAAAAAAAATTTCGGTTGCCCTCGAGAACACGCCGAGGCGCAAGCAAAATACCGCAAGTTGCTAGTAATCTGGCTGCGTCTGAATATTTGTTTGACTAAACAAAATATATGGGCTAGCTTTTCATTGTTGTCGGATGACTGACAACCATTCCACTAAATGCGAACAAAATAGGTACCGAGAAAAGATTAGGAGAGGCACAGATCTCAAGCAGGTGTGTCAAAGGGGGACGTGGATGGTTGCCGCATAGGTTTCGAAAAATGTTGATTTCAGAGTAAATATTATGTGTATGCATAAATGAAAGACTGGATTATGTAAAGGATAGAGTAGGAGTTTTGAATTACCAAAAAATAATCAATTCTTTCTGAAGTTTTGCCTACCCTGTTCCCTTAATTCAACTTGTCCATCATAATCTACTCAATGTAAAACAAGAACAATTAAGGTCCAAGTACACCTGATCTTACTTTTCATGTGCTGGATATGGTTCCTTTAATGAACACTACTTGTCGGCAATCGCTCAAGAAGCTTTCAATCTGCTGTACCAGCGAATAATTTTTAAGAACCTGCCTCATCTTCTCTGCGGTTTACTTTGTCGAAGGCGTGTGTAAAATCAAGAAATATAATGTCAGCCTGTCCCTTGAGATCAGCAATATTGCAAAAATCAAGCATTACTTCCCCAAATTGTGTTACTGTTGATAGGATGCAATGTTGTTATCACTTAAGCACTGTCAAACATGCCTAGAAATGATGTGCTTTAATAACCTTTCAAGCTGTGCATGCCAAAGCGATTGGCCGATAATTACAAGCAAGTTTTTAATCGCCCCCTTTTGGTAGCGGTATTACCTTACTCACTTTGCTATCTTCTCCAATACACCCATAGTAAGAGGTTTTTCAAAAATCAATAGAAACCTTGGAACAGCAGCTTTTTAAATTCGAAAAAAAAAGGCAGTCACTGCCAACTACAAGCATTGTAGCTCAGCCACTTCATTACAAAAGAGCAGTAAACTTTTCTTTTGAGCCATATACAGCAGGTGTGGGGCTTCCTTTTTTTGTATTTTGTCTACATGCAAGGCAGCGCTGACCGCGACCAGTGTTGCTGCCTCGCTCTCCCTCTCTAAACGCATCTCTCGGCCGCTATTGCAGCATACGGGGAAGGGGACATACTTTTTCAGAAATTCACTTGGAATATCGTCCACGTCAGATGATTTTCTCACATCAATGTCAAGTAACAATTTCGTAATGCTGTTACGGTAATATTGTTACTGATGTTGATGAGTCCATGGCATGATGATGGGCGTGTCTGGATGCTTGAAGAAGAAGAAGGAAGAATAGAACGGCTTGCCGGCACGATGATTCCCGATGAACCTTAGTCCAGGACATTCTCGGGCCACACGTTGCCATGACTCAATGGGGGAGGCCAAGGCATGCACCGCATGGCATGGGCAGGGGTCATGTGTTCATGTGCGGCGGCATCTTGAGTCGGTGGGGTCTCAGGTAGGCAAACTGGTTCAGTAGGGTCACATAGTCATCGGCTCTCTCAATGTGTCTTGTGGTCGGGGCGGGGGGGGGGGGGACGGGGCGGAGGAACGGCTGAGTCTTGCTGGGTCCGGCAGGCTTGGGAACAGCTGTGCGATGCCTCCTAACCTTCAGCTGACGGCGCAAGAAGTCGCAGGGCGCCGAAGCTCTAGACCAGGATGAGGGGGTGATAATGAAGTACCCCACACCTCCACCAAATGTTACGTGGCGGCAAGCCGGTGAACACAGGAGGACAGAGAGATGTTGGATGACCGTGAGATGACGTTTATTGAATGGTTGGCGGGCCTAGCGCGAGCGCTCCTGCCCGCGCCACTGCCCGCTTCTTCCTCCTTGCGCATCCGTAACAATATCTTCCACTGAGAGTTTCAGGTTTTCTATTCTAGGAACATTTAACAGCGCTGCAAAATCAGCTGGTTGGTTATCACTGGCTGCAAATACACAAAATAATAATTCAATACACTGCCAACCTCGAACCTTTTAGTTATTATGCCTTCTACCATGTTTAGTTCCGTAATTGGCTTCTTCGTTGGTGCCAAGTATCTCCAAACTTTTGTAGTGAAAGCTACAGTACGCTACCCTCGAGCATTTTGCCATTGCCTGAAAGAGTGCCAACTCTGATCTCTCCCTTTATGTAGGGGGAGGGGGGGTGGTATTAGAATCAGCCTGCCATGACTTTTGAATCCACGTTATCCCATGCCATACTATACTATGCCATGTATATTCATACAGCTTGTTTAAAGTGGGGCTTTATATCTGGGCTGGTAGCCTACGCGGTTGCGTCTAAAGGCGGAGTTTAAGTGTGAACCATAATTTTGTAGCGAAAGCTACACTCCGCAACCCTTGAGCATTTTTCCGGTGCCTGAAAGAGCGCCAACCCGGGCCTCCCCTTTCATGTGGGAGGATGACATCAGAATCAGCCGGCCATGATATTTGAATTCACGTTACCCCTATGCCACACAGGCATGCCCATAACAAGCATGAAAGTGGGTTCTGCACAGAACGCGGTGAACTTTGATGAATATCTGCTGATGGAATGCTGGTTGTGTTTGATGCAACGCTCTGTCGCCTTTAGCCAAAGCTTTCGCTCCGCATTCGGTTCAGCAGCATTGAACCCCTACAATTTTTTGCGCTGAGTCACGACATATCTTTTGCAGTGTAAAATCATAACACTTTTGCTTCAACTCATTAATCAGTAGCTTAAGTTTCCGGCTAAGGGCACTTATTTTGACAGAGATTTCTGTGCTAGGCATTCACTGGTGTTCCATTATTCATCTTCCTAATTTTCTTTTCACGTGTAGAATATTTTTTGTAACCAAAGGATTCAGCATACCTTCTTTCCAGGTGTTTAACGGCACTTGATGAGATATGCATTTCTGAACTAGTTTTAAAGTATATCCAAAGGTCATTTACACTAGTAGAGCCCTGAGAGCATAGTTCTTCAAATGGGCCAGCACATATAACAAAATAGTAAACAGGGCTCCAATATTAGCGCAAGTCAACTGATGACACAGTTTTGGGAATGGTATATGTATTAAGGCCTGCATTGTGTGGCATATGCTTCACCTAGAGCACTCAAGCTTTCCCTGCAAATAAGCAATGTTCACTGCCTGCGTTGCCAGTAGTGTTACAGCATAAGCCTGTTATTTTAATGGCATAAATAGCATTTGAATACCATATTAAGCTGTATGAATAGTGCGAGTAGAAGAGGAAGAAAAAAATTGGGCAAAAGCACTTAGGACTGCTTACGTCTGGGAAATTGAAAGCATCACTCTCTGTGCAGCTGAAGTTTCACTGCAAATGTTTATCAATTCATTAAAGTTCTTTCTTATAATGTGCTCGCACGTTTGTTGCACACCAGACTGGCTATATTCAGACCATGCGCAGCCTGGTAGCAAGACACGGTCAAAGTGTATTCGAGGTTTCATCTGTGTTTAGTTCACGCAATGCTTCAGTGCAATGAGACCTGTTATCATAACAGACTACTGCGTTCCCTGGTTGTATTCTACGATTACTATTGCTGTAACATCGGTACACATCCCAAACACATGTTACGTAGTAAGTTATATGCACTGCACTGTATTCACTAGAGGGCCCCTCTAAAATGGTTGAACTTTCAACTACATTTCATGGCCTATGCATTTCGCGCCTGCCTGGTGTGCAGAGAGCCTGGGTTTAAACCCCAATGCAGACCAATTTATTTCATTGAATTTATTTTTCTGACTGTATCACTCGTCTCCATTTTTATGGGTACCAATAAGAGTTGACAGCATCTAAAACAACAACAGAAACTAAACAATGACAGACAAATTTTAGCATAATAGGGCTAGTAATGCTTTCATATTAAAAACTGCCAAAGCAACAGAGAAACTACTTAGGCCCTGTTGTTCTCATCCTATTTGCATAGCTCTGCACCACTTAAGTAATCGAACTATGAGAATTTATTAGCTTGTATAATTAATTATCTTCATAAGTTCTTTATGTTGTTTTCAATTATTTGATTAGCTATACTCAGTGGCTGTTTCAGTTGATATCTGACTGTAAAATGGAGTAATCTTAACAGAAATGTTTCGGGTGGATTTCTCTGCAAGTGCATGCTTCTTGCTTGCTTCATGTCTTGCTGCTGTAAGTAATCAGATAACCTTCTTTTCAATAGAAGTTTTTCCCCTGAATAATGTGATTTGGCAGTAAAGAATGCGCAATATGTCAGGGCGTCATATCATGCATCACTTGACTTCGCCTTGGTACTTTATAGAACTAAACTGCCTTATCTCGAGGTTAATCTACTAAAATGTTTCAGGTTCGACACCACCAAACCAATTCGGATATTGGTAAAGAATTTCGTGCCCCTCCTATGCATTCACAATTAACACTTTGCCAAAATAATTCAAGCAGAATTCGATCCTTGTGCACTGTAAGTTAGGATATTGATTCACAAAGAAATGTAATGATTATTCAATAATTTGTTGACCTGCAGAGCTAGGACATTTGCTACACAATTAATATTTGGGGTTCTAGACAAAGAATTAAATTAAGAAAAAAGAAAAAATTTTGATTTGTACCTCTGCACATACTTTGTGACAAAAGCTAATATTGAAGAGGTGCACCAAGCACATCACATTGTTGAATTTTTTTTACTAGATTAGTGCTCAGCTGTAAACATTAAGATGGCTCAAGCAATCCAGACAAGTTGTCAAAAATTTCTCAGTAAAGTTTTACTCAGCATGACACAAAAAAAAGCATAAAATTTCCAGGCAAATGCTAAATAGCCTAGACTCACAAATAGAATGTTTGATATAGAAGGATAATTTGGTTATTCATCTTTTGCCCCTTGCAAGAAGGCAGACACCGGCTTCACTTTTAACATATCAACTCCACTCCTTAAGTTCTATATGACCTCCTTGGCTCAGGGTAAGGCTTCTGTTCACATTCCAACTGCTTTACAAGTTATAGCAAGTTGTGAGGACATTCCATGTACCTTTCAAGTTACTCCTTCCCCCATTTGATATTCTTTTTTTCTGCATCCTTACATTGAAGTACACTTTTCTGTTTCACCAACTTGACTGAAAGTATGCTTTGCTAGAGTGACTAACAGAACAAAAACAGGAAGCAGTCACTGAAAAGCAGGCCACTTGCTGCTACTTAATACTCTCAGTTCACCTTGGAATACGAGCTTAAATAGGTTCTAGTGCGTAGGCAAACCAACTGACATCCGCACTCTGCTTTGCAAGTACTTCAAGTGCTGCTGGCTGCTACAAAACGTTGTCCAGACATTATTGGCACCGGTATGTGGCGTTTAACATCCTGAAGCTGCATGTGGGCTATGAGGAATGCTATAGTGAAGAGCTCTGGATTAAGAAAACGAAAAACATGTGGTTGTTACCATTCTGTTCATAATGAAAGACTAGCTACTACCATGTAGCTGCTGCTTAAAACTGAGCCCATGCAGCACAGTACGCACTTTGATGTTGGCTGTGAAGGCACGTCCTTCAGGTGTCTTGAGCATAAGCTTCATGCCACGCAGCGAGTCCATGGCTTTTACAAAGCCCATGTACTCCATGTACTGGACATACACATCGAAGGTCAACTCCTGGCTGAAGGAGAAGGTCGAGATGCGTCCCACTGCAGCCTCTGCATCTTTCTGGTATGGATCGAGCAGTGGAATGTCCAGTCGCCGAACTGGCCCAGGTCCGCTGAACGCCTGTCGCACCAAATGCTCACTTGGCCGGTCAGCATCGCGACGCTTGTCAGCAAACCACTTGCATGGTAGGCCCTGTACAAAGGTATGCAGGTTGTGGAAGCACCACCATGGCACCTGAACATTTGCACAGAAACTGTACACAGCTGCCTTCAGTGCGACAGTACATTGTACATCACTATGGCTAAGGTCCCATGAGAATCGACATGAAAGATAAAATAAATACTGCTGAATTATAAACAATCAAGATTGATGCAAACACTGTCCATTGATAGTAACACTACGCAATGCTCCTAGATCTCATAAAAGTGCAGCTGAAAAGGAACGTTGTAATTTTTTACCACAATATCTCAGTAACACCTTAATAATGAAAGATATGCAAACGCCCAAATGAATTGTATGGAATCAAGTGTGCTATAGGTTTCATTCTCATTACTGCCCATGCAGCAATCCTGTCTCCTGGGATCTACTTGATAGCTTAACACATTCACAATTAATATATGTGCACAACGCATTTGCACTGAACCCGGAGGGCCCAGCGTCACACATGATGCATGTATGATCAAAACCTGAAAAACAGGGACACTGCGCGTCTGTCATCGTTTTGGACACGTCGCATGGATTCAAGCTGCGCTCAAAGCTCTTTCATTAGCGCCAGAAAAACCGTCGTTCGAGAACCGAGGACGTAGGAACAGTGACAGAAGCCGCACGAAAACACATAAAACTGCCACGAAGCTCAGTAGATGCACGCACGGGCAACGAAACCCAGTCATTCCGACCCCGTGCGCAGTCTTACCTGCACATAAATCGTGTCCGGCCGCTCACCGGGTTTCATCTCGTCCATGCCTTTGGCGTCGCGAAAGTACGAGTCCCAGTCGTGCCGCGTAGGAAATGAAACCTTAGCCTCTGCCGCACGAACGCGTAGGTTCTCTGGAAAACCGCTCAGCTTGACCGTGCTGTTTTCAAGCCGAGCGACAACCGCCTTTAGAGCATTGCGATTTTCCACTTCACCTTCGAAGCGGATGAACTCAAGAGTAGTTTTACTAATTTTTAACGTGGTGAACTCATCGGGCTTTATGGCTAGTCGCAACTTCTCCATCACTTCCCAGCTTGAAATGCTCTTTCCAGGAGTCTTCATTTGTGGCAGCTGTATGCTGACGTTCAATCGGGCGATAGTTTTGAGGTAAAGACCAAGAGAAGGGCACATTTCCACGGCGTCCGAAGTGTCCCGGCACGTCTGAATTGAGGACATCCTTGCAGAGATTCCAATTCATCTATATTACTTTCCAAAGCTAACGCACGAAGGAATGAGAAAGCGTTCGCTGGCCGCAGGACATCAATTAAAATATCGCCACCCAGATGCTGTTAAATGCATATTGTAAAAATACTTATGTTTTCACTCTCCTAAGAGCTGTAGCTTACAAATGTGTTGGGGATATTTCCTATGAGCAGCAAAATGCGTGAACTACATTGCAACGCTAATGCCACCGACTGGCACCATCCCCAACCAATAGGAACGCCGCCATGTTTGATGTAAACTAGAAACATAGTTGCTTGATCAATCAATTTCAACCCGCTAAACTGGCTAAACGCCGATGATGGCGCTACAGGCATGGTAGAAGAACAAATGGTAGCGTAACTCCCATAGAAGCCTGCGTGTCGACTCTGAGCGAGGATGGATGGATGGATGGATAAGGCTGAACCCTTTGAATCGGGCGGCGGCGCCACAGGCCGCCTAGCCGTGAATAGTAATATATAGTGTGGACCTATTCTTGCCTTAGTTTCCCAGCGCCCCCTGCGAACTGTGAGGCACAACAAACACGTGACGTTGCTTGTGACGTCACAGGGACGTACTTTTGGCGGGGAATTTGATCGTCTTTTTACTTATAAACGAAAAACAAGGCCAACAACGACGGAGGCAGAACGATGCTCGGATAAGGCAGAAAAATGGACACCGTAACTGTTCAGCCAACTTGACTTGACATGGATTTCTACAGTCAAGATTTACGTTAACTGAAATTTTACGGCATCTTTAACCACCTTATCATAGCATCGTTCTGCCTCCGTCGTCGTTAGCCTAGTCTTTCGTCGCGCGTCATGTAAACGCATTCTGGGGCTTATTTCTTCGGGCACGTTTGTGAACAAGGGCCTTCAAGTGAATTCGGCAAGCACATGGATAGAATCACATGGCTTGAGGCATTTCACTAAGGGCATAAATGAGTGAAGCTGTGCTGCATAGAAAGCCAGGCTTTATTAATTCACGATTACTTACGTAGACGCTTCACGAAAATGAAATCTTTAAGTGTAGGAAAGCGACCACCGCTCATTCGTCACGGTCTTCATGAAATCCTCGTGATAACAAAATGACCTCAGCGTAGGTCTCCTAACGAGACGCGGTGAGATTATAAAAGGGTAAAAAATCTTGCTAACAAACAAAGTACATATCAGTGTCAAAGAACAACAAAAACAAACGAACGGAACAACTAACGCTAGCGCTAGAACGCCAACCTGTAAGAGCTTAGGTAAGCAATTCAAATTGGGATTACTAGTATTTAGAAGTTAATGCGTCTGAGAAGTCAAAATATCTACGATATAGCTTTTCTCCAATAAATCTCGCCCTGTTCATGATTCCATTATTTTACTCGCGCTTCATTTGCCACTGAGAGGAGTCAATGTGAGGTTACAAATTTACAACTTAAGCATTTAACATGTTCATGAGAAAGATCCCATTGACAATAGGAACAACACTGTAATAACAGCTAAAGCACGTTCAGCGAACGTTGGTGCGGTAATACGACGCAGTAAGCAAAACACGCAGCAAAGGGAGCGGAACGGAAGGCTTTGAGCAAGCGACACGCATCTTGGGGGCAATAAAATCTCACCTTCACCGTTCAATTAAAACATGCAGCGATACGCCGCTCATGCAGACGTGTATCCGTAAAACAAGCCACCACTTTTGCGACGTGCCCGGGAGGCCGAGCCGAGCCGCCGAGCTGTGACGCAGCATTGTCCCATCGTCAGGAAATGCGCACATGCAGCGGCAATCAGTTTCTCATCGAGCACAGACAGTCTTCGCCTTGCTGTAAAGCTCTACCACAACCAGCATAATAAAATACTGACTGTTTGTTACAGATAACCCACTCTGTACGCAGCGCGCAACGATGAACGTTGAACCGGGGCCGATGACGCACCCATCCCGCGGATGAAAAAAGGTTTGGTCTGAGCCATATCTGAGCTTTGGGCAATCTCTTTATGCTTTGGGCAACTACGCAGCGGATAATAAGTGGCCGAGAGAGGCCGTTAGAAACAAGTTAAAATATTATTAAAAATGTGACACGTTTTTTTTTTTACGGAAGAAACAAAAACTGCATTCATTCTTGAGCGAGAATATTATGTTTACTTTCTAGTTCTTTAGAGTTCTGGCAGATCTTATTTTCTGTGCGCTAGTAATTTGCCTCACAGTTCGCAGGAGCCCTCATCATCGAGTTGATGCCGCTGGCAGTAGGCAGCTGCACGCGTTTTCTTCCAAGTTGCGCGACCAGTTGTACATTGACCTTGCTACAGGCTTGAGCTTGATAAAGAGGGACTTTAGAGCTTGAGTTCTGAAAGTTCTTTTGAACAGCAGTGCGCAGGTGGAAAAGAGAGGGTTGCTTCAACCCCAAGATGCAAATTCAGCCGGCAGCTAGTCTGGTGCACCGTGGTCTGGTGGTTTGTAGAAAAGAAAAGGCATAGTATCCGTTCATAGCCTCCGAGGTCACCCCCTTACGCGCGCGGGGGGCGGGGTGATCCAACACCACCTACTCATGAGGCCATGGGGTGATATAAAAAGAATTATCAGGGACTTTAGCGACTAAAGTATTAAAAGGCGAAAGCTTCAAAAGCCTCATCTTGTCTAGCGTTCCTGCCATCTGCAATCTCACACTTGAACGTGCGCGAAGGAACGCCACGCGACACCCGCCGCAAAAGCGGAACACACTTCGTCCACGACAGCATGAGCCATTAAAGCAATTAAAGGCTGCCTCTTGTGGGCATCCGTTGCAGTGTGTGATAGATAGTGTGTTGGACAGTACACCATCGCTCCTGTTGTGTGGCATTCCTTGGCGCGCGTGGTGGTGGTGGTGGTGGTGGTTATTTATTGTATATACAAAAGGAAAGATGTTTGCCAGCCCCGGTATCTGTTATCTGATATCTGAAGCACCTGAACTGGGGCGGCGGAAATAAAGGGATAGAGAGGAAGTGGTAGAGGAAATCAAAGAGGTGAGCGATAGGGAGAAAGAAAAGGGTCGGTAAAAATAAAAGAATTATATACACTATGGTACAGCTAGTATACAGTAGTTTGCTTGAGGCCCACCCGCAAATGTCTTAGGTCACCGAGCACTCGGCACAAGTGTGGCATTGCAGATGGCAGGGACGCATCCCGCCTCGGCCAATCAGAACGTCGCAAAAGCGGGACACACTTTGTCCCCGACAGCACGAGTCATTAAAGGCTTTCGCCTTAATAAATAATTGGTTCACAGGAAGGGAAAGGCGCAGTATCTGTCACACTTGTTTCTGTAGACACCTGAACCGCGCCGTAAGGGAAGGGAGGAAGGTGGGAGTGAAAGTGGAAGGAGAGGAAGAAAGAGGAGTGATCTCCGAGGCCATGATCTGTTACTGCTGCTCTTGCGATGCTAGACGCGTCACCGCTGTTTTGCATGTTCTCCCGGTCATGTGACTTTTTCATGTAATTTGATGACGCCATCACGCTTTGTAAGTCCTCCTGATTATAACACTCACGTAACTAGAGGGCAATTTTTTTATCTATTCCAGCTACACTATAGTGTAGCAAAAAGCCATTAGAGGTATTGCTACACTACTGTATGGGGTGTGTTAAAAAAAATAGCCCTTAGTTTACGCCATCGCTGTTTGCAAGTGACCCTGGTCATGACACGGAAAGCGACGATAACGTCATCACCTTTTTGTAAGTCATTCCATTCATGTGACTGCCGACTATGCCATGTGACGATGTTATCCCTTTGCAAGTCACCCGGCCATGTAGCTTTGTCATATGACTTAATGACCAGCGCCTTTTTTGCTAGCCATCCTGGTCATTGTGACTTGGTGACATCATTACCTTTTGCAAGTCATCCTGGTCATGTGACCTTGTCATGTTGCGTGATGGCGCCCTCCTTTTTGCAACTCGTCCTGGTCATGACTGTGAGGTGACTTGAGGACGTGCACCACTTCATTTTGCAAGTCAGCTGGTCAAGTAATCTGATGACGTCATCCTTTTTATTTATAACACATACCACGTATTCACTGTTTTCAGAATTCACCTTTGTCATTCATGGCTTTGCCCTGAGACTATTGACATCATCACTATTTGCAAGGGATGACAACGAAACTTCGCCTGGCAATCTGGTGGCTCTCGGGCACGTTGCGGCGGTTTTTGATGACCGTTTTCGCCGCTTGTATTGACGCCATCGTTGCAATCCGAACAGACAGTCTATATATATAATTTCTTCTGTTCTTTTTGAAGCGAAAAACTTCACTAGGCTAGTCAACACCGGGTCTGGCGCGCGTGTGATCACTTTTAGCCACAGCTGCCGCGAGTGACGTTACTGGGAGAGGCGCAGGTGTTTGAAGCGAAAAGCTTCACTACGAGGGTCAGAGCCGATGTGATAACAACTTTATTATTCCACCAAATAAGGAGGCCCCCTAGTCCCCGCCCCCGGCACGCAGGCGTAAGGGACGGGAGCCGGGACCTCCGCGATCAGAAGCAGGCAAAGAGTTCTTCATTCTTCACGGCTTCTTCCGCCAGGCGGATGGCTTGTTGCTGTGAAGCAGGGACCTCGTTCCGCAGCAAGGCTTCCCAGGCTTCTCTAAAATGTATATTTGATTTAGCCCCTGGTGAGCTAGCACATTCCCAGATTATTTGGTCGAGGGTCCCTCTCTCCCCACAGTGCTAGCCCAGACCGGGCTTGCGAACTTCCTAGCTTGCAGGCGCCGCCATATGCGACTGCCTCCTTATTGTTTAGGCTTTCATTCGGTGGCACCACTCGCGTATGCCGTATGCCGCAAAATATCAACTGTTAGCAAATCTTTTCTTGCTACAAATCAACCTGTGAAATTTGACATCTTCGAAGCAAACCAAACACAAGGCGCGACGATGTCAGTACCCACCAAACCACTAGATATAGCATGGTATGCCGTGTGCCATATGCCGTGACGTAACAGTCAAGGCCAAATGCGTATCCCCCTCACATACCCTCACCAAGCTCTGCCGGCGTTGCCTAGCAACGCTTAAGAGGTGTGCGACTCCTCCTCATTAAAAAAATAAAAAAAAATAGTATCCATCCGGGAATCGAACATCCATCTCTTGGATCCCCAACCGAGCGCTTTACCGCTGTGCCATAGTTTTTTTTTCTTTATTGCCGACTTTGACATTCGAAAGTGAAATCAGAAATACAGTGCACAAAACGCGTAAGCCAGGCTTCGGTTAACACGGATTAAATTTTTTTGAAAGATTTTGAAAGAATTCAATTGTAGGTAATAGGAAGATGATCACTGCTGGTTCCGCTATATATGGTCCCCCACGATGATATAAGAAGACCCGCAGTCGAAAAAGTAAGACCCAGAGCTGGGGAGTAGTGTTCCCTCATGAAGGTGATATCCTCAGTGTTGTGGCAATGGAGGCCATTATCCTGAATCCAGTCCCATAACTTACGTCCACAAGAATCAGTTTTCACACCCCGAGAAATATGATGCGAATTGAAATCACTAGCTAATATCAGGTTTTGAGAACAACGAGTTAGCAAAGCATCCAGCTCCCAAGCATTTCACCCCAGAGGAGCCGAGCACCAGGCTGGGGGAAAGTTTGTACCCATTGAAAAGCCGGTGGGTAACCGGCGCCACCAGGGATCGAACCCGGTACCTCCCGAATGCGAGGCGGATGCTCTACCACAGGCCACCGCTTCGCCGTTTGGGAAGTACGCATTGGCCAAAGTGAAAGGGGTACTACCGGGCAGCGTAAACTCCAAACCAAGTATTCCACATTCTTGACAAACGAATTCATATGAAACTGAAACCTTATGACACAATTTTGACGAAACTAATACCAGCGCCCCTGCCTGGGCTATCTAATCTAAACACCCGAAAGTATCAACTGGGCTTCGGCTTCACTTCGTCGACCTCTTCGATGTGTCGGGTGAGCTGCTGTCGATTGGCATTACACAGTATATACTCCTAAATTAACCCTGATGTGCACAAAGACGAGGTGAACGTTGATTCATGCTCGTAGCCATGCACCCAGTGAATCCCTTGGCCGCCCTGTTTAACCTGTGGCCACGGAAAGCATGGCATCATAACCATTGCTAAAATTTGAACGGATCCGGTCAAAAAGACACCTAGCTTTGGCTCCCTCCTCAAAGCGGAACAGACGACAAGTAGACGCAAATTCTCTGCCAAAGACAAGCAAGCCATAATGATAATTCATTGGTCCACTAGCTGTTGCTGTATTTTTCAAGTTTCACAAGTTGCTAGAGCAATAACGGGAGTGAGTGAGTGAGAAGACTTTATTTACACCGACATGGACCTCGGGGCAGGGGCTCAGCCAGGGGGAGGGTCTCCTTGCCTGCTCTCCATGCGCCGTGGCCACAGAGAAGGTCTTGGAGTAAGCCTCCTCCGCCAGGCGTAGGGCGATCTTTTGTTCATCCGCATTTGGGCTGCGGATGTAGGACTCCCAGGTAATCTGATCAAGGGGATCAGTTTCTTTAGCTCCCGGAGAATCGGGGCATTGCTAGATTAGATGATTTTGACTCAGAGGTACGTTGCAGAATTTCAAAGGAGTTCTCAGCACCAAAGAAACTGTCAAAAATATGTAGCACTGTTAAGAAAAAAGCAGTGAAAAAAGTCCGGGAAAGAAACACGTGTCGGGTGAAGTATGAGTTTTCCTATGTTCCATGTAAAGTAGGAGTGATATGGAGGATTCCGCTATCTTGTGATAAAGTGTATGTTGGTCAAATGGGCAGATGTATTAATGTTCGGTTAGGGGGGAGCACGAGAGATCCTTAGAGACTGGTAGAGGATCTAATCTGATTGCACATTGTAAGGGGTGTGATGGCTGTTATCGTTTTCTAACACAGACAAATATTTTGGATGCCCATACGGCACAGATTAACCGGGAAATCATTGAGGCCAGGCCACGGTGGAAGAATATTGGACCAGGCATATCATGCGATTAGGTGAAATATGTGTTAGTGAACGGTCAATCGCTTTAACAGATAATGAGGTTGGGTTTCTTGAACGTGGTGTGTGTGCTGGGTCATCATGATTTGGTTTCTGTTTAATGTGTGGTTTGGTGCGGCTTGGCTTGGATATTTACACTGTGTTTTTTTTTTTTTTCAATAAACTTCAATTGCGAGTCAGCGCCCATCCAGTTTGCTCCTTGATCTTCGTCTATAGTCTGTAGCGCTGTTTATTCATCATGTCCCCATACCAACTCGCCCAGATGTCTCTTCTATTACAGTATATTGCCTCATCATGTGCAGTAAGACAATATCCAACAAATTACAAGAGACCTCGTGTCATGGCCGCCTAATTTACGGAGTTCCTGGAGAAGCCAGATATTCCCACACGCGTCGAAAGCTTCTCGCCGTGATGCTGGAGATGAGGCTCCTCCCTTCATAGCGGGCGGTCCCAATGAGGGTATTCCAACCTAAACATAAGCTAATAAAATTGAGGTCGATTTAGGTTCATTTGCCAAAGGCGAAGCATGTGCGCGCAAGCACGTCGCGTTTCATTTCGCTTTCGGTTCGATGCTGTATGGAGGTTTTAAGGCTATAGGCTTCAGACAAAGATCGGCGAAATCGGGGATTCGGGGCTTCAGCAACTGCATGCTATAACATTTCAGGACAGCTTAACGCCTTCAGATGGTGATGTGATAGCGGTGTGATCTGGGTCCATCGTGCACGGACGGAAGATGATGAAGAAGACGACGCGCAATGCGCAGCGCAAGATACTTCATTTTCATTTGCAAACATTTTCATTTTCTAAATTATCGATCATTCCGGCAAGATCATCAGTCAAGAGGTGATGGGTTAATAATACTAGTTTCTTCAAAATTTTTTAATAGGGCTAAGATTTGTTTTCAATAGTCTACTTCAGTTTCTGAATTATTGGTTTTAGATTTTGAAATTCCAGGGCTCTATCCGCTTACATTATCGAATGTTTATTTTTCTCGTGGTGTTTAGGACACCAGATCGCTATACCTCTTACTAGTTAATGGTCGAAATTTGGTTATTTTGGCTGGAGACTTTAATTCTCACCATGTTTCGTGTGGTTACAGGACGGACCTCTGCGGCAAGCACCTGTGGGATTGACTTTCAGATAACCTTTATTGGATGAATTCTGGTTTGCCTACTTTCGCACGTGCCTATATTCTATAGATTTAACTTTCTCCACTTTTAGTGTTACTGTACTCAACTGGTCGACAGTTGATGGTGGCACCTTCTAGCGACCATATGCCCATTGTTTTTTATATTAACTGCCGTTTAACTCTGCCGACCTCTCAGTTGAAGTCATATATGTTAATTATATCCACGTTCAGTTATTTTTGAGTTATACTCCTGCGTCAGTGGTTAACACTACGGAAGAACTAAAATCACGCTTATGCCAGGCCATTGAATCTTCTCGTAAGAAGTCTCAATTCTTGGTGCATGCATCAAAAGGCAATACATCTACAAGATAATGGAATGCAGATTGTTCGCGTGATTATAGAAGAGGCTCCCTCACAACCAGTGTTCAAAAAATTGGCATGGTTATAAATTTTTTGCAGTTACTTTTAAACGCACCGTCGCACAAGCGAAAGACAATTATGATTCTGAGCATTTCAGTTACCTTTCAAAATAACCGACGTGCACTCCTATGGTTTTTAAAATCGCGAAAGAAAATTCCTGTCTCAGAAAATTTATCCGCATGTGTTTCGACACCTAAAGAAGCTCTCAAAATAATAGAAACAATTGCTACAGGTTTTGGAAAAAGCGTTTTTTGTAGACACTTCCTTTATCTCCTATGTTTGTAGGCCCAGTAGATATGGTTAAATATCACCCCCAAATTACACTCTCTCAGCTTTCTCCGATAGTGACTAGATTGCCAGCTGCTGCACCTGGCCCTGGTGCAGTAACATCAAAAATGATAAAGATCCCCTTTGAGGTGTCTCCTAATTCCTGGTAAATTACTCAATTAATCAATCTTGGATATCATGGTGAATGAACACTAGCCAAAGTGATTCCTTTACTGAAACATAATGGTGATGGCTATACTTTGGATAATATTAGACCAATATCATTAACATACAGCTTGGTAAAGGGTCTTACTACTATGCGTGCTACAGAGTTTGTGGAACAAGAACATATTCTTAGTCCCAGTCAAATAGGTTTTCGCTCAAAATGTTCAATATGGAATGCGCATACCGACCTTGAGAGTCGAATTCTTGCACGGCGCCAGAAAATGCATGCTGCTTTTGTGACACTGGACATAGAAGGTTTATGACAGTGTAGAGCGCAGAATTTTACTGGAAAGATTACAAACTCTGTGGTCTACGCAATATTTAATTGCCTGGATATCGGCATTCCTACAAAACAGACAATTTTATTGTGTAATAAATGGTGCGCATTGTGGCAGATATAAACAAACCAGAGGTGTTCCTCAAGGGGCAGTTTTCTCGCCCGTGCTCTTTAACATTCTATAGAGTTTGACTCCAACTCATCAAGAAGTTTGCACGTATGTCCATGCGGAGGACATCGCGTTCATTACGGCTGCACCTAACACTCAAACCCTCAATGAACGACTGCAATCGTACCTGAGCTCCCTTCAGAATTGGTTATGTGACTTGCGATTCATATTAAATGTAAAAACGTGGGCTGATCTTGTTTTAGAGATTAAGGATCCGGTAAATCTTTCACTAACATTTCAGCAAGAAACGATTTCTCAAGTTAACTCTTTAAAGCATCTGGGTGTCATTTGCAATGATAATATAACATGGAGGGATCACATTGACCATGTTGCAGAGAAAGGGGCTCGTGCTGTGGGCATGTTTCGCAGGTTAAGCAATCCCCGGTATGGAATGCGGAGATACGCGTTTTTAGTGATTTATGTTATCTATGTCCGACAATTTGGATCTGTGTTGTTTTCTGGTTCTCCTGCTAACAAAATTCGTACGCTCGTTCTTGTTGAGCCGGATGCGCTTATAGGTTATGCCTTGGGCTCCCCAAATTTGTAGCTAACAATGTACTTTAACTTGAAGCCCTAATACCACCGTTGTTAGGTAGATTACAATTTTTGACTGTACAGACGTATCTAAAGATATATGAGTTACTTTTTCATCGTTTCCTGTCAATGTTTTGTTGTCAGCCAGCTTTTTTTTTCTTTTTTTTTTAGTCAGCTGGCCTTGGTTTCATACCCAGCAGGCAATACTAGTGCAAAATTTGTTACAACCTTTAAATGTAATCCTCTCTATCATCATTCCAACAAAAGCCGGTGGATCTTCGAGTCAAATTGTCTATGATGACATTTTCACCAGTAGCGCAAAACATTCATCGCCTCGTATTTTAAATGGATTATTAGAATGACATTTACAAAGTTTTCCGATTAACGTAATGATAGCAACTGATGCCTCTCAATGCCATGAAAAGGCAGACGTTGGAATATACCATCCGCTTCTAGACAGGGCTTTTTCTGTTCGGCTTCCGGAGTTCACCCCAATTTTCCAGGTGGAGTTTCTGGCGGTGGTGCTTGCTCTGCGCAAACTAGAGCCACCGTATTCAGCAGTGACTGTAATTACAGACTCTTATTCCTCGTGCTCGTCGTTTTCTCCGAATATCGATTCGCCAATTCTAAACATCTTGCTTTCTTTCATTGTTCCCTTCACATCTGAGCGTCATACATATGATGTGGGTACCAGGTGACAGCAATGTGACAGTCAATTATATGTCACTGATAGCCTGGCTAAGGAGTCTGTCAATGGCCCTGTGTTGGCTATCATTTCCTCCCGGCTAAAACATACATAGCAGCAGCGCGATTTCGCAGGTGTTCCTTATTAAGCACGCAGACTGGATCTATTTTAACATTGGATGACTACCTGCATCTGAAGTATTACTGGAGCAGGCAACCATGTCAATCACGGCAAATGGAAGTCTCTCTAACAAGGCTACGCTGCCGTATCCCGCCACCAACTTTTTATATGCACAGGTCTGGTTTAGCGCTTACTCCCGTCTGCGCATCCTGCGGGGAAGCGGAATCAATGGAGAGAGAGAGAAAACTTTTAATGAGCATAATAATCAGTAAGAATTCGCAGGAGCTGGGTGGAATCAATGGAACATTTCTTGTTGCTTTGCTACCGTTTCACCATGATGAGAAGACGGTATTTGGAGAGGCCGTTGCTACAGCTGGGACTTTATTTGTGAAGCCAGATTTTATTGTCGTTTGGTGCCACCATACTTGTGTGCAGCCACAGCTCTGTTTTTAACGCCATTCAAAACGTTTTAATAGAATTTAAACGTCTGCCGTGCTAATATGCTTTCAATCTTTTGATCAGTTGCTATCTCACAGTATTCACCTCCTGCGTGTGTTATGATTTGTCCTTTTAATTTTGGTGCTTTATATTTTACTTTCCTTCTCTGTTCCTAGGAATCTTTTTTTTTTTTTTGGCGGTGTAATTATACATCTAAAAAAAAAAAAATATCTCTTCTGCACCCCAATTTTTGGCCGATACCCCTGTATGTGTCATCAATTTAAAGAAGAAGAACAACAACAACGACTTGCAGATAAACGCGCGAAGGGATCGGTTGCGGCTATGTTCGCGTGCAGTGGCTAGCGAAACGCATCTGTTCGCGTTACCCCGAATTCGGCACCCAGGTTCAGAGCAGTTTGGCAATGTTTGTTCTAGCGAGAAAAGGAACAATATATAGTCACAGAGTGAAGCAGGCTGTTCGTCCTCAAGCCATTTCACAGTGGTGGCCGCAGGGTTTTGCCCCCCTCCGGGCGGCCGGCGCCCGATGGCGAACTGTGTGTTGGATTTCTTTGCGGCCTCCAAAGCAAATACTCTCTCGCACGACTTTGAGAAAAGATAGCATTTATTTCCGCAGTTCTCCACACGGCACAGGCCGCTTCGGTATACACAGCTGCGTAGATATGCCAAAGATACACATATATGCAGCTCCTGTTGGTCACGTGGAAATTCAGGAAAGACTGCCCACTTATTCTAGCGGCGCGGGGGCTGCAGCGGTGTCGCTGGATGGTTGCCATGTTCTCGTTGACGAATAGAGGAAATGAATCTTGTGTTTCCAGTGTTAGTATTTTGTTTCCTTCCCATGCTCGCGCACAATGCCCGGGCTTGGTTTTAACTGTCGTTCACGACAATTAGTGGCGCACTTAACCCGTGGTCCCTGACCTCACATCACAGCACGGTGCTGGATGACGCTTCGGAAAGCCCGTGACACGCCGCATTGCAACTAGCTACTCTGTTCATGGAAATGTTCAGCTATGCTACAGAAGATCGCGCCTCCTGTTATTACAGCGCCTGGGACATATTGCCAGAAATATTTATTTTTATTAACTTTTAGCCACTGTTAGCGATGCCACGAGCACACATGCAAGCACTATTGCTCACACGCAAGTTTTAACAGATACTGGAAAGAGAGGCGGCATTCTTAATAGCAACAGTTTAATGTGGAATGAGCATGACATTCGGAAGTGTATTTATCGGACACTCTTTGAAGGGTCAGTCCCTTTTGAACCATACATAGCACTGCTTTTTTTTTTTTTTCGTCAAAAAGTATCACTAAGCGAGGTTTTACCATTAAAAATTTCTCGTTTGGGAAAGGGGTTGCCACATTTTGCCATATACTTGCCTCCTTCCCTTTAGACAGTCAAACGCCTTTAAAAAGTCCCGAAGGCAATCATCACTGGTGGGAACGGTGATATGCGCAAACTTGCGGAAAACAAAAATATTAAAATGATCAAAGAAAAGACTCTAAACGATACCGCTGATAAGAGTGAGATGTGGATTTTCATAACCAAGAATAGCCACAAGGAATGATTCACCAATCCTTAGAAGAATGTGTCCAAGTATAAGGAGGACTTAAGGTCAAAAATAGAAGGCGCGCCGTATCCATACATTTATGCCGGAGATATTGTCGGTGACGCCAACATTACTAAGTTTTCCTTAATCACCTGGGAAATAAGTCTAATACCTAGCGGAACTTCCGATACAAGTTTATATCAGCGTCTGTGAGTTTAGGGGAAAACAAAGTAAAGCAAACGAATTCGGCGCAGTTTATTCTTCGTCTCGTACAAAAAGCGAGACGCTTGGATCAGAGGCAAAAGCCTTCGCGCGCGACCAGACAAAGTCGGACAGCGATTTCTAATTGTGGTCAGAGAAGTGCTGCATTCATAGAACCGAGGCGATCCGCGCCTGCAGCAGGAGCGTGAGATTTGTTGATGCCGTGCCTTTTGCTTGACGGCACAGTCTGTGCACGATATGGCACCGCTCGGGGATGGTTGTTTCGCTAGGAATCTGAGCGGGTTCCAAAAGAGGACTCTCTGGGATCGAGGGAGGTCCGTACAACGCGATCCTCTCCCCAGGGAGTGCTGGGTCGCCCACTGTAACGAGGCGCAGCTGCAGCACGCATGAATTGTTGGTCCCGAGGCGCCGCGTCCGGCCACGATATGCGTCGCGTCGTAGCGAAAGAAATCCTTCGAAGCTGTCGGATATCTACCATGTGCGCGCGTGCGCGCTGCTGCAACGTGCGGTAAGAAGGGCGCCATGTAACGCCGTCTGCACACTCCCCACAACTCCGAAGGAAATCGGGACTACATTCGGACAGCGATATCGCGAATGGCTCCAAGATCGATATACTTTAAGAAGCGCAACTGGTCCATCAAATACCGGGAACAAGAGTAAGGAGGAAAGTAGCACCAGTGCAAAAGAAACCTTGTCACATCTCTGGCACAGAGCGCTCTTCAGTCAGGGAATGGTGAACGCGTTTTCATTCGCCCTCTTGTGCACCTGCTCAACGAAACGCGATGTCTCCAAGCCTTCACAAATGACCGTTCGAAACAGGTGGGCTTGCATTCGCGAGTGTAAAAATGTACCCACGGAATGCGAGCGCGAAATGCACCGAGAGAATAATAATTAAAAAAAGAAAGAAAACACGAGGCTGTCATGTAGTCGTTACTATTGCAAGTGGTCCGCGTTCTTCGCATATTGGGGACACGTAAAACGAGGAGTGAGTGATGGAGGACGTGTCTGACCCGTTAGCACGGTGCAGGAAAGACCTGGTGTAAAGGGATCACTTTCCACTTTGGATCCTCGGATTTGTGCATAGGCGACTGTATATTTGGTCCACTCGGAGTACAAGCACACCGTGGCGATAGAGCCTCGCGGTAAATGCGATTTTGAGATGGAGAAAGAGGGAACACGTGTCGAGCGCGGTGTTGGAATCCCATACATGCGCTTCTCTGAACGAAGCGGAGCGCTTCCGTTTGTTTCAACATCTATGTTTCAAGAAAACACCAAGGAACGGGCAGCACAGTTAACTTTAGAATCTTTGTGAGCAGAAAAGGAGGTTCACGTGTAGGCAGGCCACGCAGAGTGAGCTCCTGCTGCTCCTCGTGCTCCGCTGCTTTAATGACGTCACAAATTGTGAGCGGGGACCGGGACATTGTGCGAGGGCGCACTGCTATTCGCGAGTAGCGAAAACCCTGTCATAAATTCAGTTCACCTCGATGGTGTGTGCCCGACCAATCAGGAGAATTAATAAAAAATAACGACAACAGACGCACAGTTCCCACCTTTCATAAACAGGGATATGTCAACGTTGCTCAATTGACAGTACCACGTGAAGCTGAGAAGCTGCAAAATGCAAGTTTAGTATTCCATCCTCGTTTTGTTGATAGCCAGTGACGCCATGATTGAGGCAACGCACAGCGCGGGGAAGCCAGCTTAAAGAAATTTTGATTAGCCTTTCTCCCAGGTGGACTTGCTCGATCAGAAGGTAATTCACAAATACACATACAACACTGCGTGAAAATTTACAACTAGGCAATGCACGAGGTTATGGGAGAACTATATAGTCGGATGCAACTTGAGCCTGCAGTGACCGTCATACGCAATTCTTGCCCGACAAAAAGCAGTCCTCTCTTAAAACTTCTTTGAAGTTAACCACCAGATGAAATTAAGAGCTCCAGAATTTTGATTCCTTTGTTTTGTTTGATAAGACATCAAAATGCTGATTTTGTTTACAGTTCGGTAAGCGGAGTTAAATAGCACTTCGCAAAATACTGCCCGTTGTTACTTCTGTTTCCTTGAGCTGTATCCTGTTTGCCCCCGTTCCTTGCAACCGCAGCAGAAACAAGACCCTAACCGAAGTGCGGACTGCGAGCATATTTCTGTCAATGCAGGCAATAGCTCGGCGGGTAGAAGTTCACAAGCAGGAAACTTTCCGAGGCCGACGCAGCTGTTCTCGTTCGCAGTTTGCCAGGTCCCCTCATTTCAGCGTCCTTGCCAAGGCTTTTCTTTCGGCAAGCGGTACGCGCTGTGCTCAGAGTCTCGGCATGATATTTAGAATGAGGAGTGCGCTGGTAAGGTACGGCATGAGTAAGCGAAGGTGCTTTATTCCCTATCCCCTTTGCATCGGGTGATGCTGGGACTAGTGGTGCCACCTGGCGGCGACAAATAAACAGCACTGAGAAGACAATCAAATTTTGCCTAGTCATTTGCTCTTCTGGTACTTCATTGATGGTAAGCAAAGCCGTTAGTTGCAAGACATCTGATAATGCCGCTGATCAAGCAAAGAATGGCTTGCATCTGGAGCTGTTTGATATGTTTATACCAATCACTCGCTCTGTTGTTCGAGGGAGTGGATTGTGCACAACAAGAATTCAAAGCCCCGCACTGTCCTTTCCCTCACTGGCGACTGAACTTGAGGTAAATTAACCTAAGATCTCTTCCTTTAAAACGTCTATTTCATTTGTTTTCTGCAAAAACTAGCCGGTAGTGAGGCCTACGCGCTCCTTTTCATAACGCGCAGCGTCAAATCGTGCATTACTGCTACTTTTTGTGCACCGGTGTTCGCGCATGCATGCACACGCTCGAAAGATTCACCACAATCTCGCATCGCAATGAGCTAGTTATCTTTGTCGATCGCCAATCACTTTCAAGGTGCGTGTTTGAGGGAATGATCCTTTGGCAACGTTCTCAGACACCACCGAAGTGCCAGAGGCAACCATATTTAAACATTTCGTACAATACGACGCTACTTTCAGCCGGCGAGACTGCGGAACGGAGAGGCCAGTCCACTCAGGATCATCACATTGCGCATGCTCATGCGCATGCGCATTTGGGCGACCGCTTCGCATGAAGACCGTAGATAGAGTAGCATTTCCTGCAGAAAAGCACCGAAATTTAGCGTTTTAACATACATAGCAATGGCTGTATACTAGAAATTACGACATTCTCTATTGGCAGCGACGCCAACTCGACGAGGGTAATATCTCCGCTCCAGTAAAAAGAGGCGAACACTTTTCGCCGCCCTCGACCGCTGGGCATCCCCATTCTGAGCTTGAATTCTTTGCACCGACATCATCATCATCATCATCATCATCATCATCATCATCATCATCAGCCTGATTATACCCACTGCAGGGCGAAGGCCTCTCCCATATTTCTCCACTTAACCCGGTTCTGTGCTAGCTGCATCCACTTGACCCCTGCGAACTTCTTAATTTCATCCGCCCACCTAACTTTCTGCCGCCCCCTGCTACGCTTTCCTTCCCTTGGAATCCAGTTTGTTACCCTCAGCGACCATCGGTTATCCTCTCTTCGCCCTACATGTCCTGCCCATGTCCATTTCTTCTTCTTAATTTCCACTAGAATGTCGGTAACTTGAGTTATTTCTCTGACCCACTCTGCACGCTTTCTATCTCTTAATGTTACCCCTACCATTTTTCGTTCCATAGCCCTCTGGGTTGTCCTCAACTTAAGTAGAACTCTCTTGGTTAGCCTCCACGTTTCAGCCCCATAGGTGAGTACAGGCAAGATGCAACTGTTGTATACTTTCCTCTTGAGCGATACCGGTAAGCTGCTAGTCATAATCTGCGAGTGCTTGCCAAATGCGTACCATCCCAATCTTATTCTTCTTGTTATTTCCTTTTCATGGTCCGGATCTGCGGTTACTACCTGTCCTAAGTAGACATATTCGCCTACTACTTCCAGTATTTCGCTACCTAATGTAAACTGCTGTTCCTTCCCGAGGCTGTTGAACATTACCTTAGTCTTCTGCATATTGATTTTCAAGCCTACCTTTCTACTTTTTCTGTCTAGGTCATCAATCATTATTTGCAGTTCATCCCCCGAGTTGCTTAGCAAGGCAATGTCATCAGCAAATCGCAGATTACTGAGGTATTCTCCATCTACCCTTATCCCTAACTGCTCCCATTCCAAGTCTCTGAATACTTCCTCTAAACAAGCTGTTGCACCGACAGTTTTGGTTTAAACAGGAGAGTTCACTGCCAGGCCTCGCTATGCAGGAACCTGCTTCAGGCGCGCGCTTTATGGAAACTCGTCGGCGACGCGGGACTCAGTAGTCGGCGATAACGCGACTGTGAGGTCCTCGTACATCGTAAGCGAAGAGAGAGAGAGAGAGAGAGAGAGAGAGGGAGAGAGAGAGAGAGAGAGAGAGAGAGAGAGAGAGAGAGAGAGAGAGAGAGAGAGAGAGAGAGAGAGAGAGAGAGAGAGAAAAGAACGTTGCACAAGACGGAGAAGTGCCTTTGATGCAGTAAGAGTAATACTAATTAACTCGCGACAGGTTGTTAATTGAAGGGAGCAACGCTTTACTGTCGTCATCTCGCGGTATACGTGCACGGCACCCATATGACCTGGGAATCCCTTCGTGCGACATGCTGTAAGCGGAACGGCCGCCCAGTTTGCGCGTTTGGCAGGCGGTCGCTCGACAGCAGCACTCTATAGAAAACGGCCTGGTTTGTAATACAGAGATTTTTAGCATAGCGCATGCCGCACTGCAGTCACTGTGGCCGCCTGCCTCTAAGGTGCATGTGTAGATGACATCAAGGGCCTACACCTGGCCTGTCGGCGCCGTCTGAGCATGCGAATGGACAGGTGTAAGCCGCGGTGACGACAGGATGGTATATACGCTATGCTAAATCTTTGTTATGCGATCACGGAGCAATATCCCCGGAGGACACGCAGCGACGCCTAATGGCGAAAGTATGCGCCTGTCTTGCCCCCACACATACCGGCGTCGCGACCGGTGGAAAGGCTCTGCTCGAGCTCTGGAGTGCGCGTACTGTCGAAAAACTGAAATATTGAGCAGAACACTTGTATTTGAAAAGAACCAGAAAACTATGCAGTCACTATTTCCTTCGACACACGCTCCTCATTACTGCTTTGGGCCATATCTCCGGAAGGGATTAACCCGAATTTGGCCTTTTCACTGGCAGCTTCGCATGCACTACCGTAAACGGGCAGTGACTACATTTGTAGGTACAGCCTTTGTCAAACATTTACGGCCCAAGCTGTTTGCTTTTAAGCCGTGGAACAGAGCTCGTTGGGCATATTCAGCAGTCGCAAAATCGCAGATAACAAGAAGTCTCGTTGAGCTGTACATTTCCCTTGCACAAAGACTGTACGTAAGCATCGATGCTCGAAACTGTCGTTTTTATTCATTGTGCTATCAAAAAATATATGCCGAAGATTTTTTAGTACGACGATGAAATGTTTTGTTTTAGCTAGTACATGGTAGCTAAAAAAATGCTGTAAAGATGTCTGTCTTGAAATCCTCTTGTTTGAAATTTCACAGTCATTTTGTGTAGCTAAACGTTGGGAAGTTGGGAAGCAGGCTTGCGCTGTTGGGGTTTCACACGGAACCATCCAGCTGTTTAACGGGAGTGATACTGCCCATGCCTTTTCGAATAATCGCAACATTAAATATGGAGATGGTGAGGTTATTTCATATACAAAAACAACGTTGTAGCTATTGCACTCGCGGGACAGACAGGTCGAGATGGACACTACGCTGCAACTGCGGCCACTGCGCGCTGTCTGCTTCAGACCAAATGCCTGAGAGCATGTCGCGCGGTTTGTCGAAGGTGATCCTATTAGACTGCAAAAGCATTTCTCTGCAATAAAGTACGGCTACAGCCGCGCACCTTGCCATCTCGACTATCGTGAACCGCAAAAAAAAAAAAAAAAAAAACGCTGACACGATAGCATGTTTCGTGCCATCAGGGAGCGATTTCTCTTCATCAGGGGCCAGCCTAGAGCCACATGCCTGCTTAATATTCTGCGGGGACGGCGCTGGAAGGTCTCAAGACGCCCCGCATCGTTTGGTGTCATAGCCGAAGAACTCTTTCGCAGTCTGGCGACAGAGCACGAACAGAAGAGGACTTCCTCGAAGCGTGAGCTTCACCAGCAGATGGTGCAATAAACCGCTATGTCATACAACACGATATGGCTACCACGGCTGGATGGGTAGCTGTGCCAGCCCGAGTAGTTCCCAGCTTCTCCTCTTCATGACATCGAATTCGGCGCTGTGGTCTGAACCCTGTTGCTATGGCACGTGTCGTTTGTTATTGGGGCTGTTCTAACACCAGTGGAAATTCTTCTAGTGGAAATCAAGAAGAAGAAATGGGCATGGGCAGGACATGTAGTGCGAAGAGAGGATAACCGATGGTCGCTTAGGGTAACAAACTGGATTCCAAGGGAAGGAAAGCGTAGCAGGGGTCGGCAGAAAGTTAGGTGGGCGGATGAGGTTAAGAAGTTCGCAGGGGTCAAGTGGATGCAGCTAGCACAGAACCGGGATAATTGGAGAAATATGGGAGAGGCCTTCGCGCTGCAGTGAGTATAGTCAGGCTGCTGCTGCTGCTGCTGATGATGATATTTTACACTGCGAGTGTCCATTTAAATAAACACAAATAATTACACTTTTGTTGATTGAGCAGAGAGAGAGAGAGAGAGAGAGAGAGAGAACGGTGCTTATTTATACTGTCTGCCAATACGTAAACGGTATCAGAGCTCTGAACGGTATGGCCAGCAATCGCAACAACGGAGGAAATGGCGAAAACTAGTCATAAACTGGCGAAAACTAGCAGGCGTAAATTTATGCTCTTGGCACAGCAAATTAATAGTTTGTTTTTTGACTGTTGTTGTATACTCAAAAACACCTCAACTAGCTGTTCATCCCGTTGATGTAGATGCCCGTTACGATGTCCACCATCACCTTATAAGGGATCCATATTGTTACTGCAACTATCATTTTGTTTTCAACAAGTCCACAAAAAGAAATCTTTTATTTGCCGACTGATAGATACTCTCTTCTTTTTTTTTTTTTTTTTGCAAGCAACTCCCTTATTGTAAGATGGAGAGTTCGACTCTTCCTGACTGTATCTAACACTCCACAAAACTGGATTGTTCCTTGGTTCATTAGTCTTCGTGACAACAACAACAACCACAAAATGCTTTATTCTTGCTTCTTTGAATAAATTTAAGTGAGGCAAGGCTACGGTTTAAGCGCAACCATTTGATCCTGGTTCAATGTATTTGCGAGTTATGTTCCTAGCTGCTCATGGTGTTAGCTCTTTCTAACCCTGAAAGCACAGTTAACCGATAACTCTCTTCCATCACGAAGTGCGTGAACATTTAATTTTCATCTGCTTGTACCGGCAAACCAAACGCTGCAGGATGACGTATAAATTCAGACTTCCGACCGTCAGAGGACTGAAATGAGAATGTAATTAGATAAGTCATGTTTGTTTACATCTATACTGAAGGCCATGTCTTGGTCGTAATTGCAGGCCAAGCTGAGTGACACTACTAGCGGACGACGAGCGCAACTGTGCCATAGGGCTGTTTGACCACAGCGCCCCTTTTGTTGTCATGAAGGGGAGAAGTAGTTAAAACTACGCTTCCCACCCCTGCGGTTGTCACACCCACTTATCTAGCCCCCGTATCACGGCGTCGCCTTTGAGATTTCACAGATCGGCTGACGATGATACGCACAACCCCGGAGAGGGGGGGGGGGGGGGGTTCGTCCACTCCCCGGGGACCTCTTCCCAGCGGCTTCCCAGCTGCGACTGCAGCTGACGATCGTTGGCCCCGTGATTCTTCATGTCGGCATTTACAGAGGTGGCAACCTATACAGTGCGTTTTGCGCGAGGTGAATAACAGTCACGTGGCTCCTTTTTCGGTTCCTCGCCGAATCAGTCAAGCGCCACTGAAGTTCGAGGAAGCAACAGCAACGTGACGCTGCGTGGACCCGCGTTTGCTGCAGAGCACGCAATTGGTCACTTTCCTCAGCCGATGACAGCAATGAGGGCAAAGCTTGCTGCGCAAGCCCACACTGAAGGAGCGTCCTGTGGATGGCGAGACACACGGCCAGTTGGCGGCGGCCCTCGTTCACAGCGCCGTGGACTGGGTGCTGGCCTGGTGCTCGATCTGCAGCACCATGGACTTGATGTCCTCGGCGCTCTTGACGCGCCTGGAGAGCGGCACCAGGATCTGGCTGCCCACGAAGACCGAGTTATGGCGCAGCCGCTGAAGCCGATGCAGCGCTGCCGCGCCTCCTCCGTTGGCGTGGGACGATAGGCGGCGCAGCTCACGCTCCAGCACCGCACTCTTCACCTGCGCACAAATGCCGCGCCATCTTGCTATCTTCTCACTATCCCTTTTCTTACCCGCCAACCGTAGCTTCGATGCTTTAGGTATTAGGTAGCAGTTGCCGCTGCCGGCAGCACTCTTTTACTTCCTTTTTGATTATTATTTAAATAAACCCCTACCACCACCGCTACCTGGACAGTGGTCACCAGCGTAAGTCTCGCGACATGCTAGCATCCCATTCGCTGCGTGCGCATGCAAGAATAATCACTCTAGCTTTCATTTGTTTAGTCGGCAGTCACTGAGTGGGGTGGCTGTGAATGGCGGAGCGACTCGCTGATAATCATAAGAGCATTTAAAACGTGTTCTCTTTGAAGCGTATAGTTTCTTACTCTTACCTAGAGGGAAAGCTGTGCCGTCATGTATGGGGGTTTGCATGGAGCTTCCTGACGGCTAGTTCAGCTACTATGGGCTATATATATATAAGCATCATGATGCGGAGAGCTAGCGGATGAAGAACTATAACTTTTTGCCAAAAATAACGCACAAATAAATGTTGTTCTACAATAAAAATTCTCCCAAAATTCAATATCCTGACTACGACTGACAAAAAGCGAGCGAAACAGCATTTAAGTGTAAAATTTGTCCAAAATAAGCGACGGCTCTCTTTCCTATCGGCTAAATATTGAGCAGTACGGAAAATAATATTTTGCACCTAATAGACACAATTAAAAAATGTTTTAAAATATATATGGTTGCTTTATCTCTTTAGAAAGTCTTTTAGCGGCATTTAGGAAAACAGAAACCTTTTATTGTCGTCATTTGCTGTTGCGCCTTCGTTACTATGGCTTCTGCGGTCTAAGTCCGCGTCTCGAGATGATGGTGATGGTCGTGATGAGACAGCTTAGTAACGCATCTCTGTGTTCCCGAAAAAATCCGACTGTCCCGCACCAATCGGCACACCGGCCCATGATGCTTAGCGCGCCCATGGTGGCTAAAGTGCAGCGCCCCCAGCTTGGTAAGAGTAAGAAACTCTATGGTTTGATGATGTTTAACGCCGGTTTTGAAAATGGTGGTGGTGGTAAAACTTTAATCTTCATATATACAGGGTCAAGCTATCCTCCTAGAGGGCGGCCTGCAGTCCTTGGACCCAGGCAGCCTATGTAGACCCGGGCGACGTGTTCGGCCAGTCGGATTAAAGTATTTTTAACATCTTTCAGAATGATTTCATGAGTGACCAGCGCATCAACGCGGACATTTCGCAACAGAGCGAGTACCTAATGGCCGTGAAGCTAACTCTCTCGTTTGGTTACGAAGGGCAGGTGCAGTATGGTTTGACTTGACACCGCATTGTCACTGTCTCATGCTACAACCCACCAGCCTGCTAGGAATTCCGCAGTGATGACCCGAGAGCATGGGCCTCACCAGCAGCAGCGCATTCATACCTGCAGCACGGGCGGCGAGGGCGGCTCTTGTTCCTGGTACTGTGGCTGGTAGGGCTCCAACATGCGGATCTTGCCCCACTTGTTGAAGAACAGCAGGATGACGGCCAGCCATACGCTGAGCACCAGCACCACGATCACGATCTCTTCGTCGCGTACCACGGGCCGTGTCGCAGTCGCCACCGCGGGCACTCCACGGCCACCCGTCGCCACCGCGCCGCCGCCGCTGCCGCTGCTGCCATTGCCTGCTGCATTGTCATCAGTCAGCATATGAGAGGGATGGACTTCGCCAAGGTCACCTGGGCAACGCTTGTCCTCATTTGAGCCAAAGGGCGTGACGACACACTTTCATAAGGAAACTGCGGAGTGTGCACGAGTTTCCCATTTGTAGGCGAGCTCTTCATTTTCCTAAACCTGAACTTGCGCACGTACTTGACGGTCCATAGTTTCAGAATGCACTGCAGCGCATTCGAAAATTTCAACATACAACGCCCATTCACGCTAGTCTTTCAAGAAGCATTAGTTCAGCCTTAAAGAGTTCCACAGATCTATCGCCAATACGCTGCACTTCTTGTTTTATACGTAAACTTGCAAGACTTCTGGTGTCTCTGTGTCAGGGCTCCTGGCCACAACCTTTGTCTCGTGCCACAGTGGCTAACACCTTTCGTATTGGATGCAGTGCTCAGATAAATGTTTCTCTCCTTCATCGTTTAACCACGAGCGAATGTTCCATTGCGCAGTCATTAGTGCAACGACCTGTCTTGGGTTTCCTACGCGTTCCTGCAGGCTGTATGAATTGCATAAATTACCCCACTGCCTCAATCGACGAACCGTCTGGCCTGTTTTTTCTTTCTCGTATTCACTCCTTCTTCTGCCGTATGTGATGCGCGAGCTAAGTTGGTCGAGATATTGAGGAGCAAGGAGCAAGACAAGAACACCGTGTCCGTTACACACTTTGTTTACATAATGGGCGATCTGATTTGCGTACTGCACCACTTAAGGGTTTAACAGCAGCTTTTTTCATCTCACATTGCTTCTCAAACGTGCCTATTTTGGTTTTAAACCATGGCTTCAGCAACTGGCGTGAATAGAGCGCAGGGAAACCGGACTGAAAGTAGCCGTTCAATTTAGCCAGCGAATCACGTGCGATGGAAGAAAGAACGAAGACAAGAAAAAAACAAACATGTAAAACGGTTCGAGTTCGTGCATTGCTGTGCTGGGTCGTTTATGCAATTCTTATGACCTGCGGGAAGGGCCGCGTAGGCCGGACGTGGTGTTGCATTAATGGCCGTGCAGGGTGAACATTCGCTCTTGGACGCAGGGAGGCATTTATCAGAGTATTGCGACACTGCAAACGGCGTGAACCCCTGTGGCACGAGATAGATTCTGTGTAGAAGCTTCAGGGACAGATGCACTAGCGGTGTTTGAAGCTTACCATATAAAAAGACTGCAAGTGAGTAAGTCAGTAGTATGACTGGGGGATATTTATTACTGGATGGATGCTTGTTGAACGATTTGGTCTAATATTTAGCGGAATCCCAAAATGTGGAGTACATTTGTAATAAGGAAGTAATTACTCATTGACGTCCACCCAAGCGCATCTATACGGCTACAAAAAAAAAAAAAAAAAAGAAAGCTACACAGCTTTCTCGGAGACGTCGCAGTCATAGAAAAATTTGCCCTGGTACGGGGATCGAACCCGAGACCGCCCCCTTTCCGGGGAAGTCTCTCTACCAGCTTCCATAACCAGGACGGCCAGGACCCGCTTTCCTTCACAGCTTTCCTTTCAACGGTTTGCGTGATGGGCTTTGCTTAAGAGAGTTCATACTGGGAATGTTTTATTCAGGATATTTTGCTGGTCTACTGAAGAGCACATGACCTAGATAAGAGTTAGCGCCCGCATCGTGTCCTACTTCTCTTGTTTGTATGTATGTATGTATGTATGTATGTATGTATGTATGTATGTATGTATGTATGTATGTATGTATGTATGTATGTATGTATGTATGTATGTATGTATGTATGTATGTATGTATGTATGTATGTATGTATGTATGTATGTATGTATGTACGCATGTATGTATGTATGTATGTATGTACGCATGTATGTATGTATGTATGTATGTATGTATGTATGTATGTATGTACGCATGTATGTATGTATGTATGTATGTATGTATGTATGTATGTATGTATGTATGTATGTATGTATGTATGTATGTATGTATGTATGTATGTATGTATGTATGTATGTATGTATGTATGTATGTATGTATGTATGTATGTATGTGTGCATGTATGTATGTATGTGTACGTATGTGTGCGTGTATGTATGTATGTATGTATGTATGTATGTATGTATGTATGTATGTATGTATGTATGTATGTATGTATGTACGTATCTGTGCGTGTATGTGTGTGCGTATGTGTGCGTGTATGTGTGCATGTATGTATGTATGTATGTATGTATGTATGTACGTATGTATGTATGTATGTATGTATGTATGTATGTATGTATGTATGTATGTATGTATGTATGTATGTATGTATGTATGTATGTATGTATGTGTGCATGTATGTATGTATGTATGTATGTATGTATGTATGTATGTATGTATGTATGTATGTATGTATGTATGTATGTATGTATGTATGTATGTATGTTGGTCGGTTGGTTTGTGGGGTTTGACGTCTCAAAGCGACTTAAGCTATGAGAGACGCCGTAGTGGAGGACTCCGGAAATTTCGACCACCTGGGGTTCTTTAACGTGTACTGACATCGCACAGCACACGGGCGCCTTGCTTTTCGCCTCCACCGAAAAGCGGCCGCCGAGGCCGGAATTCGATCCCGCGTCCTTGGGAACAGTAGTCGAGTGCCGTAACCACTGCGCCACCCCGGCGGGTATGTATGTATGTATGTATGTATGTATGTATGTATGTATGTATGTATGTATGTATGTATGTATGGTTGGTTGGTTGGTTGGTTTGTGGGGTTTAACGTCCCAAAGCGACTAAGGCTATGAGAGACGCCGTAGTGGAGGACTCCGGAAATTTCGACCACCTGGGGTTCTTTAACGTGCACTGGCATCGCACAGCACACGGACGCCACTCCGTTTCGCCTCCATTGAAACGCAGCCACCGAGGTCGGGTTCGAACCCGGGTACTCCGGCACAGTAGTCGGGCGTCTTACCAATGTATGTATGTATGTATGTTGGTTGGTTGGTTTCTGGGATTTAACGTCCCAAAGCAACTCAGGCTATGAGAGACGCCGTAGTGGAGGACTCCGGAAATTTCGACCACCTGGGGTTCTTTAACGTGCACTGACATCGCACAGCACACGGGCGCCTTGCTTTTTGCCTCCATCGAAAAGCTGCCGCCGAGGCCGGGATTCGATCCCGCGTCTTTAGGATCGAATCCCGTTGTATGTATGTATGTATGTATGTATGTATGTATGTATGTATGTATGTATGTATGTATGTATGTATGTATGTATGTATGTATGTATGTATGTATGTATGTATGTATGTATGTATGTATGTATGTATGTATGTATGTATGTATGTATGTATGTATGTATGTATGTATGTATGTATGTATGTATGTATGTATTATGTGCGTGTGCGTGTTTGGCGATGGCCACACATGCTGGAGGCAGATCATGTACTAAAAGCGGCTTACTTTATACGACTGCATACATTTAAGGAATGTCGAAAGCGAGTACTGAGAACCTCCATCACCAAATATCTGAATTACAAATCTCACGCTCATAAGAAAAGGTACAGCTTCGACAGGCAGATGTCGAGCACAAAAACAGAGGCTGTCCGACTAAGCACCGCGTCACAGTTTGCAAACACTCCAACAAAAGGTGAAAAAGAACGCCACTGACAGCGCAATGGTAATAAGTCACGGCAGCCCTCAGAAACGTGCAGTTATTATACGGCATGCCCATGCGCTTTCATTGAACTAAAGCTTTCATGTGTACACGTTTCCTATTCTAATCTCTATAAGGCCCACACAGTGCAAAGACAAATGAGAAAGGGACTTGAGAGAGAACACAAGGGCGCTACGCATCACATGACCCGTTTCTCGGTGAGCCAGCGAAGTGAATGCGCGAGCAAATATATCGGGCGTAAACGTGCGTCAGTTGTTCTGCTAGGGAAAACGCGACATCATTACCAGACACCTTACCTACTGCAGAAGATGCCTTCATTGCCACCAAAATGCAGTGATGAAATTGTGCGCCTAATATGGAAGCATGCTCTATGCATTAACACGGCAAATACGTCGGCGCCCCATTTATCGATACAGCGATAATGGGAAAAGGCCATCTGCGCGCTTGCATGGCCGCTCGATTCTCGAGACGCATGGGTCGGCCACCCAAGGGTAAAGGAAAGCGGATGGGAGTGAGATGCAGGAGGGAAGGGGAACTCTCAGTATACGCGAAAATGCGACGGAAGCTGGTTGAGAAAGACGAAAGCCGTTTTTTTCCCGAACCGAATCGAATACGAACGAATACTGACAAAACATAATCGATTACGAATCGAATATTTATACTAATCTTTACAACCTGCGCGAATGTGTGTATACAAATTAAGCAGTCGATTCTGCGAAACATTAAAGCGCCGGAGCCAACGATGTGAGACATTAGAGAGATTTAGCTTACCGTGATCCGCGATTCGCTACCGTGACTCTCTACCGCACGTGGGCGGGGCGGGGCGCTCAAGCTGTTTGGTCCCGACGCGGCAGGTCTGTGTGCCGACATCCAGTATGTGGCCCCATCTATCGGCGTCAAAGAGGGTCTGGGCATGCGCAGTGGAACGCGCGGTGGCGTGATCCGCTAAAACTCTCTATTGCTATAACGTTTACGTTTAAAGCAATAGCTGTTGAAAGGCGCAACTAAAATGTTGCAACAAGAAATTAGTATGTTAACTCTATTAACAGCGAGTCGTACACAGAATAAATTGCCCTTTACTAGTCACAATGAAAGAGAATAAACAAGAGCCACACTTCAGGACATTAAGTGGTTGACAAAAGCTGGCATCAAGAAAGGGTTTGCTGAAGTCGCCTGAGCTCTATACCACGCCAAGGAGATCACGTATGATAATATATGAACGTCGTCAAAGAAACGGACCATGCCATGGCACTGCATCCTTCATTCGGCGTACACTGATATCGGCTGGATGGTACGTGGCGTGGCGTCTCTGTGGGTCCGGTTTTAGGACAGTCGTCGGAAAAAGAAATACGGGTGATCTTATTCACACCTCGCACTAATTATTCGAGAAGTACTGAACGAAAGAAAGTTGAGAACGTATTAGATTCGTTTCGAATAATTCTGAGCGAATACCGATTGATTCACTCGAGTAACCGAACTGTGGGGCATTCAAATATTCAAAATTTTCGGATATTCGCAACCATACTGATCAAAAACGCGTTCGATTATTTTCTTTATGTTTTTTTTTATTTAAAGGCTTGCCATGGGGCATAGAATGGGTCTGTCTTAACTTAAGTAAGCCGTGTAGGCTATTGTCTTCCAGAAACCGAAGCAAGCTCCGGCTCTTAACGTGGTTCATTAGGCAAATGTGCAGGCCTTCCTCCCTAGTAGGTGACAGTCCAACCTCTTGTAGTCGTCTTGTTTTGGATTTCCGCATCCCTCGGCACGTACATAAAACGTGCCGAAAACCTCGACGTCTGGTCTCGGACACTTAGGGCATGTACTTGGCATTGCATCCTAAATAGCCCCATCGGGACGTCACAGACAGGGTAAGGGCCGTCCCAGCCTTAATCCTTGTAAGGGATACCTTCATTCCCAATAGGTTATGAGGGAGGGAGTAAGTACATGTGGGAATCGGGGCATTTACCCCCTGTGTTACTTAGCCGGCACACATTTAGGGCGAAGGCCTTAATAGGCTCATGAGTGTCCGTCCATCCGCGATAAGTGTCACACTGCTGTAAGTGTCAGACGCAGTAAAGCAAGAATCGAGGGGTTTCTAACAAAGGCTTTCGCCTCATCGCAGTTTAGTAGCCCCATTTTTCTTTAATGAACATGCTAAGATGCATGGGGAGAGTGGAGCGGGGATCAAAAGGGGAGGCTTGTGGGCGAGACACTCGTCTTAGGGGCTTGGTGTATAAAGGAGTCTTTTTTTTATAATCAAAGTTCTAAGCATATTCTTGTATCTAATGTATCTAAATGCGTTTCTTTATTTTCTTGTTAGAGCATGTATCTCCTGAGTATTGCTTAGCGGTTTTGTATCTCTCGAGTTGTTTATCAAACGCAGAGAGCCGATGCAAATGTGAGCTTCTCTTATAGACGGTATGGTATTTATAGCCTCCATCAGATCACAGATAGCGTAAAGCTCCATTACAAGTGAGCCGAGTGATGACGTCACAGTCTCACGGTATCCTGCGGAATCTCGCGGATACTTCTCGCGGACGCACGCATAGACGGACCCGCTGGCGAGCCATGAACCATTAAAGGCTTTCACCTTGCGTACAGTTTCCGGAGGTAAAGCTGCACCGCCCGCGCATCATGCCTCCCACACCTCTGTCTAACATGCTGTCAGTAGTAGAAGTTGAAGGGATATTCGTCGAAGCCTTAATTGACACCGGCGTATATATTTCCATCACACGATCAGATGTATGTTCTCGCATAAAAATATTCGTACACTTTACCCTGGTCCTCGTTTACACGCCGCAAATGAAGCACCCATATCCCCTTCAGAGCAATGCAGCGCTCGGATCACAATAGACGGTTGCGGCGATCACATCGCACTTGCTGTGCTTAACTGTTTCTCGGTTGGGACTGTTTGTCTTCCGCGTCTGCAGCCATCAAGTGCCGTGACCGCCCCATTGAGGTTGCTGAAAACGACATTTACCCTTGCTGAATGGCCACAATCGCGAGTGCTCACAACTGCTCAGAATTCATATCTTCAGCCCTGGTACTGATAAAGTTATTGAAGTGAAATGTGGTCATGTTAAGAGAAGGGAGGGAGGTGGCATTCAAAAGAGGGAAATAGGTGCCGTAGTGGAGGGCTCCGGAATAATTTCGACCACCAAGGAATCTTTACGTACACTGACATAGCACATCACACGGACACCTCTCCGCTTCGCTTGTTAAAGATCACGGCCGCATTCAGGCGGCGGCGGCGCGCTTCAGTCGTCACTGCTTGAGTCTGACCATGTAAATATTCCCAGGCGGTCGAAATTATTCGCGAGCCCTACACTATGACAGTTCTCTATTTCACTCTCTCCTTCTTCCCTATCCTTATGGCGCGGTCAGGTATCCACCCACAAGTGCGACAGATACATGCGCCTTTCTTTTCCTCTACACCAGTTCACAATTTTACTAATAAACACAAAAACCGCGGCAGTTTCACACACCTGTGTTCGTAATCACTGCAGCGTGAAATTGATAAAGCAAACACGGAAACCGGTGTTGTGCCTTAGGTCAACAGAGCTATCGCTCTGCATTCGGTTCAGCAGCGTTGAACTCCGGTATTCTTTTTTTTTCTTCAATGTTTGCGCTCATATACTATTCTGCTTTAAATGCATTCGCCCTTCGTTTGATTTGTAACAGCTTCTACGGGGCATACCAATGACTTGGAACTCGGTTACACTCGCTTTCGCTGCATGTTCGCTGGGGCGGACACTTATCAATTGCAAGCTCCTGTCTCGATATAAGCAGCGATGGAGGCATACTGACCGGCGGCGCTTCCGGGCGCAACGAAGCGCACCAGGCCGACGGGGGCGTCCGTGTGGTTGGCCCGCGTGGCGGCGCCCGGCGAGGCGAACACACGCACCAGGTACTCTGCCTCGGGCTCGAGCCGCTCCAGCAGCACGCTCCGCTGGTCGCCGGAGGCTAGCGCCACGCGGGCCGCCGTCGATCTGCACAAGTCGCACAAGTCATGTGTTGTCCACGCATGGTTTCCAAGGGCGACGCGCGATGCCGCCACCAATTGCTGTCATCTGCAGGCAATGGGCACTGCGTATAGCCACACCCAGCGCATGCTTTTCCCAGGCGGTCGTACAGTTGTCGAGACACTTGTCTTCAGCGCTCGAACGCTGCGTTTTGTTGTATGTTTATGATTTCACAGGTGCTTAGCGGGCGCAATACCGCTTTTAGAGCCATACTAAGGTAGAAACGAGCCATGCCTCCGTGCGCGCACTGTAAGGCCAGGTTTGTAGCCCAAGGCCACTCGTAATGACATAAGTGAAAACTCCGATGCGCGAGCTATAATAGAGATGTCTGGAACGCGTGCACAGAGTGACTTAATCAGCTATTGAAGAATTAGCAGTCGTAGGTATCGCAACGCAGCCACACCGACAGTCGGCCATTTTAGCTTCAGCAGAATGGAAAGTTGGGCTAGTTGAAAGCTTTTAATAATAAGGCTCAACAAAGGGCGCAAATGTGCAACACATTTTTCCTGTTAATGAAAGGGTTGCACTTCAGATCGTGACATTCTAGGTCACAGAACATGCAACATGTTCTTTCTTATCGGTTTCGTTGTATAATTTATGGAATGGCTTTTTGCCTCTTGGCTTAAATTTATATGGAAAAAGTCCATGCATTTAAATTTTTCTTCTTTCTCTTTAGCAAGTGCATTTCTCTTTAAATAACAGTTGTAGCCTGCTTAATTGAAGTCGTCTAGCTGCGCTAATGCCAGATAGTTGCTCCCAACTCTGTATATACCTTCAGTCATGTACGAAAGCTCGGGGACTCCGTCAGCTTCGCTTTAATAACTTTTGTCCTCCGTCTACACCTGTACACAAAATATTGGAATATAGGTTTATTGACTTATGATCGCAACGAAAAGCCACTGGTGACGCAGCCAAATTGCTTCACGACTTCGCAGCATATAAGAGAGGTGTATGTCAAGGTCCCCGAACGTAGACGTGAGTTCGAAAAAGGGTTTGAAATCGTTGAGTCAAGCGTGATACCCTGAGCTGCATGCATCTGAAGCGTCACTATTGCGTCCACTTCTGGTATCGAGATCGTAGCAAAAACATCTCTGTGGGCAGATCAGACACACTCTTCCACGCAACACTTTCCTGTGCTGCCGCGTACTGCATACCGCGGCCAATACTGCAGTATTGTCAGTGGTAGAGTGGACCGGACCCTTTCATGACGGCACTCTTAATTGGCTCTCGAAGTTCAATGACCAGATGTTGGCGGGGCCGACGGCGAAGGAGCGGCCTGTAGGCATTCGACGGCGGTTCTTCAGACTGCGAAAGTATACCATTGCTTAAGGCTTCGAATGGCGTTACGAAGCGCATCAAGTTCGTCAACGATCGACGATGTATCCGACGTAGAAACGCATTTGACACCTGCATTTACGTCTCACTGTATCTGTGAAATTTACTCTGTCCCATTAGTCTACCCACAATGCGCAAAAAAAAAAAGAAAGGTGCATCCGTCGTTGCCACCTGTACGTTTCGAACCTACAAACTTTCGGTACAACTTGTGCGACCCTTTAAACAACTTGGCTCTCTCCGGACTGCACCTGCGTAAATTGTTTGTGTACTCGATTGAACTAGATTATAGGATTGTGAGAAATCTGCCATCGTAGCTGAGTTGGTACAGAGCTGCAAGCGACATGCCGTATAGGTCACGCTTTCGGATCCCGCCACCGATATATAGATGTGTATAGTCGTGAGGAAAAGAGGTATACACCACGCAGGCGGTGGCTGAGCTCGGGAAAATGGCATCGAAACGTTATCAGGCGACAGCGACAAGGGCATCGACAGTGACATATGCATGTCGATAAAATGGAGCACCGCTACGACTGTCTCAATCCCAGATAGGATTGCTATAGATGGCGTTGCAATGCAGTTTTCCCCAGAGTAGTAACTTCAGTTTTCCCGAGTTACATCGCCGGCTCTATGTTGCATACCAATTTGCTCACAGAGCTTCTCGTTATAAGCTGCTATATTCCTACGCTAATCAACACGACTGACATACAAAAAAAGTGCAGTCTATCTCGTCGTCGAGCGTGGTCCAAGCATGAAGTGAATAGTATAGCAAAGGGGTAACGCCCTCTAAAATGCATTCCCTCGTAAAAGCGTTTAAAGTGACGCGTGCTTTCTTCGTTTTTTTTTTTCTTTTTCGGCTCGTTGAGTGGCAGCGGTGTTGACACTGGAGTCGTGCTGCAACTCTCGTTTGAACCCATGCAGTGATATATTGTACGGCACCGCGGATTGGCTCAGCGGCACTACGTACTCTTCTTTCACCGACGTGCTGCGTCGGTTAACTGTTTACTCCCAAATTTTGAGTGCAAACACCTTGCAAGCGCCCTCCCTCTTACCTTTCTCCCTCTAGGCCCGCCGTTCCGGCACTGCGGCTTCCGAGCGATGTAGAGGAATCGCAGCCGGTAAACCAGCTGCCATTTTGACGGAAAGTTTCTGAATTTTCAGCATAAGACACATTGTCATGTTCGGCTAGTGTTCGTAGCAGTTCCTGGGTGATGTACTCTTCAGTCTGCTGAGAATGAGAGTTAAAGCTGTCGTATTTTTTTTTCACTTTCCTGTATTTTGAGGGTCGACGGAGAAGTTAAGTTTCGAGCTATATCGTTCGGAAGACCACGCGTTTCATATGGAATTAAATCAGTTATATTTAAATTCACGTTTGCGTCAGTTCGGCACAGACGTAATAAATAATAATTGGATCAAAGGAAGGGAAAAACTCAGTATCGGTCACACTTGTCTCTGTGAACACCCGACCGCGCCGTAAGAAGGGAAAAAGGTGGGAGTTAAAGTGGGAAGAGAGAAAGAGGAACCGTAGTGAAGGGCTACGGAGTAATTTCGACCACCTGGGGATCTTTAACGTATGCTGACATCGCACAGCACACGGACGTCTCTTCGTTTCGCCTCCATCAAAACGCACGGCACAGTAGTCGGGCGTCTTAACCACTGCACCACCCTGGCGGGGCAACGAGACAGATGTGCAGATTCGAATTTCACACTTCATAACACGGTGTCAAGCACCCTTGCTGCATATCCTAACCACTGAACCATCGCTGGGATAGTGAGCGAAAGTAGTGCGGAAAAATATGGAACCGCAGATGACGTCAGTAGTGAGAGTTACCGAAAAACTGTATACCTCACTGCTGACGCCACCGCGCCACTGTGGCACGGCCGCGGTGGCGCAGTGGTCACTACGTAAGCTTTCAGGTGAACTTTTTTTATCTACAATCAACGAGCTTTCGGGGTCCATGGGCAGCTTCCCGACTTGCAGTTCGAAGATACTGGGTTCGTATCCCATCACAAATGAACACATTTTTGTCCTTCAGCTGAATTGCTCTTGTTTGGTTGCAGGAACCTCCGTGAGGGTCTCGGCAGCATTCCGAACTTCTTTTGATATGTCCCTGAATTTTGTTAACTCTTTATCTCCATCACTATTTTTCGCTCATGGTCGCCTACGCCGATGGCGAAGGTGCTGTATTTTCAGCGGCACGTGATCTTCAAGGCTGTCGCGTTAAATCACGCTCTTGTCCATACTTTTAATGAGTAGCGACGTGACGTGAATGCGACAACGCTGGTCTTAACGTTCTGCAGCGAAGATTGCAATCACTGCCCCGCAGAGACGTCTCTGTGGTAACGCCGCTCGACTACACGCTACACGTGCATTACGGACTCGTTTTCAGGGAGTCGGTGTGGAGTATTAGTTAGCGCGCTCAGCTGGGGCACGGAAGGATAATGATTTGAGTTCTGGCGTAGACACGATTCTCATTGCTTTCATGTTTTCGTATTTACTTATTTTCTGTACCTCACGACGCGACCTGGAAACGAGCGATTTAAGGATTTCGCCTTAAAATACGTTTCCTGCGCCAGTACTTAGGCTCGCCCACTTCGCTGAAAAGCCATTGCCATTGCTTCGAGGCCAGACAAAACTTGGAGGCAACTAAACTCGCTCATGAACCGCACGCAATCAGAAGACGTACAGCTCGAAACTGATGAGGCTGGGACAGGGGGGCTAGCCTGCCACCGAATTTTTATCTGTTGTAGGCCGTCATTGCACTCGCCACCGCTTCGGTGGTGGACGACGGCTGTTGTTGCGGCGCGCGTCTTTCTCTCCCTCTTCCTTTTCTTTCTTCTCTGTTTTCCTATAAATAATAAATTTTCTCTTCCGTCTGCACGAGGCAGCGGAGGTGGCTCAGCTACAGAGCCAGTAGCAGGCCCGTGCATTTTCTTTCCCTTCTTCCTACAGCCACAACAACAACAACAACAACAACAACAACAACAACAACAGATAAGCATGAACGGTCAGGTGTTGTCAGGATCTACACTGGCGAACTCTTTCAACGACTACTTTGCTACACTAACAACTCATAACATTAACCGGACATGCAATTCATACCTCTCTAAACCTCACGCACAAAGTTTTTGCTTTGATCCCGCTGCTGAAGCAGAAGTGTTTTTATGTTTTCTTTCCCTGCGTAACACAAACAGTGTGGTGATTGATGGCCTGCAGCTGAGACCAGGTCAGTTCGTACTGGACGTATTGGTGCCCATTCTTACGCACATTTCTAGCCTGTGCCTATCTACCGGAAAAATCCCCGCAACACCGCAAGTAGCTGAAGTGAGGGTAATATGTAAAAACAGAGACAGGAATAATTTCTCAAATTATGGACTTATATCATTGTTCCCAGTATTTTTCAAATGAATAGAAAAACTAATTTACTCAACGATCATGCTACTCTGCGATAAATATCGCATCATATGCGAAGCACAATACGGATTTCACCGTGGAAGATCAACCAGTGATGCGCTCCTCCAGCAGAAAGAAATAATACTCGACAGCTTTGAATCAAAATTACTTACACTTGGAAAATTTATTGAGTTCTCTAAGGCTTGACAGGCTTAATCACAGTATATTATTCACTAAACTTGAACGCTACGGTTTCCGAGGTATAGCACTAAATTAATTACAAGCTACTTATAATTCAGTGTTCAGTGCGTAAAGATAAACAAAATGAAATCAAGTTTTTTGTCGATTCACGTAGGAGAACCGCAAGGACGTGTCTTAGGGACGCTACTATTTAACCTGTATATAAACGACATTGTGAATATTAACCCCGGTATAAAATTTGCGACATATGCAGATGACACTAACCTTTTCATCACTGGCACTACTGCTGAGGAATTGTCGCATATTGGTAATACTACACTCAAAAATCTCCATGAATGGAGCCTAAGTAACTCTTTGGTGATTAATTCAGAAAAGACGAAAGCTGTTGTGTTCAGAACCAGGAATACCGTACTAAACGCTACCCCAAGCTTGACCCTCACTAGCGCTTATATACCATGTGTGACTAATGTAAAAACACTCGGAGCAACATTTCACGAGCATCTAACATGGAACATGCTTATTGATTCATGATTAATCAAATTGTCTAAAGCATGCGGTGTATTGAGCAAATTGAGACACCTCTTGCCTCAAAATCTAAAACTGCTACTTTACCACTCAATTTCTCTAGCCACCTGACATACTGTAACTTAATATGGGGTACAATGACACAGGCCAACCTGAATAAGATTCAGATCTTACAAGACACGCACGCACGCACGCACGCACGCACGCACGCACGCACGCACGCACGCACGCACGCACGCACGCACGCACGCACACACACACACACACACACACACACACACACACACACACACACACACACACACACACACACACACACACACACACACACACGCACGCACGCACGCACGCACGCACGCACGGACGCACGCACGCACGCACGCACGCACGCACGCACGCACACACACACACACACACACACACACACACACACACACACACACACACACACACACACACACACACACACACACACACACACACACACACACACACACACAAGACACCTATGCACATCAATCAAAACGTGCCATTTGACTCACCAAGTGCACATTTATACCAGCAACTCAGTCATTCCCATAGACCTGTTATACGAGTACAAACTAATAAACAATTACATCAAGCAACCTACATAACTATAACGCCAAACAGGAAATCAGACCCCTGCGATACATTCCGCCGTGGTATCTTCCACTCAGCAGATCCAATTACGGAGAGCAGATATTAAAGCACCACTTACGTCATATATTAAACAAATAACACTTACTGGATATTGACATCGATTCACTTTTACCTCCGTCATGGAAAATTCACTGCCTTAGTGTTCACCTTGAACCAAGATTTCTGTTACCTCCATTTCACGTAGTGCTGTATTGATTTGATGTTTTGTAATCTAACAGTCTTCGGAACGCGCAGTTTACTGGGCTTATCTTTGCTTTACCCTCTTCCCTTTTTGCCATCTTTCTACTCTCAGTGTTTCATATAGTTACTTCCTGAACTTAGGTTCAGACTAGTCATTTATTGTGTTTTGTTCTGCTTCAAAATATGGAATTTATTTTATTATTAGAACACCTTATGGCAAATAATGCTGTTCATTGTATTTTTTAATTCTCTTGTAAGATTATCTTGTGCATGTGTTCATTTTTGGAGTAACGCCGTTGCTGCCGCCATTGCAATTAGGGGTGTGGTATTTTTCAAGCCAGCGTTCATGGTGGCTTTTTCACTACGCTCCAGACATCATGTACGGTGCTGAATAAAGGAATTTAAATTTAAATTTCAATCATATGCTGCATGAGGTTTAGTGCCCAAAAGCGACACAATGGACTGCGAGGGACGCCGTAGTGGAGAAGGGGAGGGCTCCGGTTTAATTGCACCACCAGTGCACTGACATCGCATAGCAGACATTTTGAATTTGGCATCCATCGAAACGCTTCCGCCGTGGCCGCAGTACCGAACCCACGTCCTCAAGCTCGGCATCCAAGGGCGCTTAACCACTCAGCCACTGTGGAAAGATGCGTAGCGTTATTCGATAGAGGTATAGGGGATGCAAATTTCCGTGATCCCGTCAACACACTCCGGCCTAGCCTCTGAAAAAAGTTTTTGTTTACATTCTGACACTAAACAGCGAACAGGAAGCGGGCGAATCAAGAGCAGCGGCGAGGAGCAATCGTATACGTGCTCGTTGTCTACAAAGTGCCGGTCTCTGAAAAACTTGCCGTGCCAAGAGCTGCAGCTCCGGCGCTGGATCCGCCCGGTTGTTCTCACCTATATGCTCGCTGGATGCGAGCAGCGTAATTGGCTCGAGCTTAAAGCGGGCGGCCGTCCTGAATCTTTTATATACTGCGGATCTCCAGGGAGTACACCGGCTAAGTGCGAGAGAAAAATGGTCGCTGCGATCGTTAGTGCCGAGCGCTTCCTGATGTCAAGCCCGCAGGCTCCGGTGAAGCTTGAAAAAGAGAGCCGTGACAGTCAGATCTCGTTTACAGCTCTCCATCGCTTCTGGGTTCAGCGCCGCCCAATGTTCCGTAATCGTGATCGTGCAGTTTATCTGGATTTTAAAGCCTAGCCGTATACAGCGCCCTCGGCAGTAAGCTCCCGGTAATGGCCCGCGTGCCATCCTGGCTAAAGTGCCACCCACTACTATACCCTCCAAGAAACGTGCGCATCAACAAAACATCCGGTTCTGTCTTTCGTGCTGCTCGGTTATTGGTTAGCTGATCGTTTCGCGGGCTTTGAAACTGATGGCGCACCAGCCCTCATTGATGTCGAAATCGCCTGACAGATTGCTTTCCCAACAGTTTTTCTACAGTGCCTAGAATATACTAGTTTTTCCAAGCCCAGCATAAAAAGAAGCTAGATGGCGCAGCCCGAACGAAGAGTAGACGAATTCGAAGGGAGCGCTCGGTTTCGAATTCAAAGGTAAAATGCGCTTATAGCCCAAGAGTGGACGTGAAGACGTGCGTGTTTTTCCGACACGTGTGGCGACTGTTGGAGCGGTGCCAGGCCACGGAAAACGCCATTTCTGTAGAGAATTAGTCAGGAATAAACTTCGTTTCAACCGATTAAGACGAACTGTTTGACATTGTTTAGTTTCGCCTTTCTTGGCAGGTTGGATTGATTGATTGGTTGATTGATTGATTGATTGATTGATTGATTGATTGAAAACTTTATTGAGTGCATGGGAATTCCCGGAGTTGTGGGTGGTCCGTCTATTCTGGCAGCCCAGTGGCCTGCGGGACTGACTGCCACAGAGTTTAGAAACGTGTTAAACGATTTTAGTTAGTTGGGTTTTTGAGGAGTGGAAAGGCGCGCAGTATCTGTCCCACTTTTCGGTGGGCACCTACACGTACACAATTAACGGCATACAATGTGAGACATGTACGTACATATATATGTCCGAGGTTCGAATTCATATCGCTAAATTGCCTTGATTAGCAGACTGATGCCGATGAGAAGCAACATGGTCAGCCTCAGCGCTGCGCTGCGTCGCAATTTTGATATACGAAGCCATGTCCTGTAACATAGTGCATTATAGTTTTATATTTTAACTTATTGTATACCCTGTACTTTCTCCCTGCGCTCACCTCTTTCATTTCGTCTCTCGTCTTTATTTCTCTTCGCTATCTCTTTATTTTCCCCGACCCAATTCAGGTGCTTCAGGAATTGAGAAAGTAGATACCGGGGAAGCGAAAATCATTTTACTTCTAAAATGGCGAGAATTGGGCCTAGTATGTTATTCATGGTTCACCGCGCTAACACATAGAACGACAATAAACACAACACCACGGAGCTTAATTGTGCTATTATTTTAATAAATAACCGCTATTACTACTACTACCACCCCAACTTGGGAATAAACAAATTTGATTCCATGGGTGTACGAGACTTTTTTATTTCTTTGCTTCTCGCTGATTTCCTGGTTAGAACAACTGAGGCCCTTATCGCGTAAAATAAGGAGGGCGCCTAAGCTTTGCCCTAAGAGACGAGACAGCGCCGTTAATACTGTCTTTTCATTCCGCGAGGCACCGCAGGGGAAGCTGACAAACGGGAGCCATAAAACTGTCCCATCACACACTTAGAAGTCGGAGCTTAAGCGTTCACCATATTTCTCCCGACCGCCGTCTACGGCGGAGGCAGATTCTTCCACTCGTGTGAACATTTTAACCACGCCGTTAAAATGTTCATACGAGTGGAAGAATCCCTTGTGGACCTGTGGAAGTGGTGGAGGACCCCTTGAGCCCAGAAAAGGGGGGGGGGGGGGGGGGAGGGGTTGTGCTGACTGCTGCTGAAGTTCTTGTAGCAGCTAGGTCGACGATCTTGATTTTGTTGAGACCAAACTGGCTTTTAAAAAACGTGCACTTAGATGACGCAGGGAAAAGGCGACGCGTCAGTGCCGGTATGCATGCCGACAAAAGAGATTCGATTCATCCTCACACCGCGCCGCTCGCCCTTCGGACACCCGAGACGCTTTGCATTGCACCCTCCCTCTCTCTTGCGTGCGCTCTCTGTTTCCATACTCCCTTGACGTTTCTTTCGCTTGGAGAAACTATAGTCGGCTTTGAACCTCCGGGCTTTTAACCCTGCAAAACTGCGCCTAGCCAGGCCACAACTATCGTTCGACCTTTCTGTTTCGTGAGCGTGGGCTTCGCGGGTCCTCATTTTAGAAACACTGCCGGCGTGAGGGGTGGCATGGCGAAAGGCGTTAATCAGACGCCGTAGTGGAAATCTTTTGCATACTGAAACAGATATCTGCATACCTGTCTAAAAATGTTTTGGTGACAGGAAAAGCCCGATGACTGTCTCTCCTCTGTGAAGTGGGAAAGATGGAGAAGCCGCATGACAAGTTTCCGAACGTCTTCCACAGATCAGAGTGTTTGTTTTACTGTGCTGGAGAACGGGGCTGGGTTCGAAAGCGGCTGCGGCGGCTGGTTTCATTTCATTCTACCTGGTGGTGGTTGAAAACATTTATCGACAAATACAAATACAGGAGGTTACGTATGAGCTGACTCTGAGAAGCCATCCCCCACAAACAATAGGTGGAGGTCCCTAGACAGGACCCCAGTGGCGCCTGCCGCCGCTCGGGCGAGTCTGTACCATTACATTGCTGTACCCGGAAGCCCTAAAACATTTTGACCCTGGTTTCTCTGGCAGCTGCTCGCAATGTGGGGCGGTATCTTCGGAAATATACCACATGGTGTGGGCCTGCCTCTCCATTTTCGCTATCCCCCCTCACCCCAACCCAGCCCGGGAGGACTGGGACTTTGCGAGAAGCCGCAAAGAGAGTCGGCAAACAGGAGGCATTAACGCTGTCCTATCATACACTTGAGGGCGGAGCTTATGTATGCACCCTAACTTAAGCGCTAGCATAAGGGTCTGGTGTAACGCAAAATCCATCAGGAGGCAAAGAAATAAAAATAAATACTTTTGCAGGCCCTCGGGATCTAAATCTGTCGAAAGCACGCACGTGATTTCAGATCAATATTCGATGCAGCCGTCCTTTGTGCAACCTTAAAGGTCAACTCCGGTGGTTTTTCCATCAATCTGTGTTTTTGGTTGAACTACATTCCTCGGCACGTCCTGACTCGAACACAAAAAACCGTATTTCGAAATTCCAATTAGAAGTATTTTTAAAAAGAAAAAAAACAGCAAATCGAAACCGAAACTGCTTTCACGGCCAGAAACGACGTCCCAGGTGACGAAATGGTGACGTCACACTCAGTATTAGAAAAACACTCGTACGGGCGTTGGATGGTGAAAATAAAGTATGGAAATCGTGAAGCATTGCATAAAATATTTCAAGTAGTTCAATATAAGCCTCACAATTTCATAATCATGCGGGAAGTGGACAGTAACGCCGGTATACTGTTTGTGACGTCAGAAACTCAGTGTTGCCGGCAGAAATAGTCTCAACTTAAGCCACGAAAACAGCATATTGTACAGTTGTGTTGCGCGCGAACGGATTATCGTACGGCGCCCAAATTTTGTAGAATGCGTCAGGACGGAGAGGAGAATCTACAGTAAAACTTTTATTAGAATATTCGAATGTCAAAAAAGCCAAGTTGGCGGCTAGCTGGAGACATGGATTCGAACCTAGGAACATACGTTCCTCCAGTTATACGTCGATAATTATAACTGAATAGTACTGGAGAGGTCGTGTGCCCTTGCCTATGATCTTATGGTTGCAGTACAGCCATTGTAGATATCTTCTGGTCCTTTCACATATGGCTCGTTTACACCGTGATTTCGCAACGGCTGAAAGACTGGTGAGACTTCGACTGGGTGAAGATTCTATTTCGTAATCACTGAATGCTATGTAAGGGTTGGTTGTATTCCGAGCATTTTTATATCATCTGATTGAAAGTGTGGATTTAATCCGTATTTACAAAACTCTGTTGATCTTTTTGTTGATTGAAGTGTAAGGTTGCGCTGATATCTTAGTATATATGTTATGCACAACCGATAGCGAGCTGATCAGTCGGTTTGTTTCAAGTTCTTGACGTTCCCTTCTTTATGGATTATGATAATATTAGCGTTCTTACATGCTCCCAGTATTCCTGAGGTCATGAGGCATTGCGTGTACATGGTGGCCAGCTTTACTAAAACAATATTTCCATGCATGGTCTTTTAAAAATATGAAGTTACCTAATCTTCCCCAGGTGCTTTCTAAGTTTAGATTGATTGTAATGCTTTCTTTGCTATGTGCTTTGTTACCGGGGAAAAGTTTGATTCTTCTGCGTTACTGCTATTCTCATTACGTCTTAGCTACATCGGCTACTCTACAAATCAGCATAGAACGCCTTGACTACTCTGATTATCCATCACATCTGTATTGTTAATTTAGCATTGCTAGCCTTGTCGTTTAGAGCACATATCTGATTTTTGCCTCTGCTTACTTTCCTCTTGGTCGTGCTCGGGCTATCACTTGTCTTTATTACGTGCTCTATTATCTCCAGGTTTTATTTCGTTATGTCGAACAGTTTACACTTGTTTATTAGCTTTAATAGTTCCGTCAGTCCTACCTTGTCTATTGGTTTGTAAGCTTTCATGATTCGGCTTTCTTAATCACATCTTCAGTCTCCTTAGATAATTTATCTCTATCCTGTCATACTATTCTACCGCCTACTACTGCCGCGCACTCAGGGACGACATCTTTGAAATTATCCTTCACTGCTCCTTCACTAAGGTCATCTTTCTCGGTTAAAGTCGAATACCTATTCTGCGGCGAGACCATGAATTCTTATAGCTTTTCTCTTACTGCTAGTTTCTTGGTGGGCTTCGTTCTTACTAGTTTATCTCTCTCGCTGTTGAAATTTAGGCTAATTCGAAAACTCACCATTATGTGGTCACTGCATCGCACCTTTCAGATGACCTCCACACCTAGAAAAATGCTTGCAATACAGCACATTAAGAAATCCACTGCAGGGGTCGTCAATGAACGGGCCCAGATATTAAGGTAATGGCTCCGCCCTGTCTGCACCTCAGAGTGCACACCTCACAGCAAAACAGCAGCGACAGCACGAGCGGAGGGGGAATGTAATTATCTTGTCTGCTATAACGAGAGATCTTATGTGTCGTCCCTGCCACTCTTGTTTCGGTGGTTTCTGTTGTGCCCTTGTTTGTGCACCGAGTCCATCCGCCCCGCAATGTCCTTTGACGGCCTTGTCCCCGCTTTTGGGGATAAAAGGCTTTCGGATAAGCGTGATATGTGGGCTCCCGTGTCTTTTGTTTGGCAATATCGATGTTGTTGCGTGCGATCGTAGCCATTGTTTTCTGTACTCTTGCGTGGTTTTACACAGCTGCGTTTCGTTTAGTCGTGTACTTAGCCTATAGTGTTATTGGCAGAGTGGTTATATTTCACGATCAGATTGGGTGCGTTCTTTAAGCAATGGCATTCTCGCCACGTTCTTCTCAATTTGGAGTCGTTAATTGTGTAGTCGCGCGTCGTGCCATCGATTTGTAGTTACAACGCCTTTGAGTACCAAAGAAGAGACACGTTAGAAGAGCGGCTCTTATCTTAAATGCTGGTGAGGTGAAGTTAAACTCTGGGCACGCGCCCCAGTTATAGGTGCCACGTTCCTGCAATTCTTTCTCTTCGAACTTTTGCTTCTTTCCTCCGTTTCCTCACGGCGAAGGCAGCGCCTTCACTCATGACGCCATTCTGCTGTGTGATATGTCACTGCACAAGAAAGATCCCCATGGGGCCAGAATACTCCCTGAGCATTCGATTACTTGCATCTCTTTCTGCATTTCGAACGTCTATATCGGCCGCGTTTCCTGGAGGCCGTAATTCGCCAGTGTACATTGCGGTGCCAAAGCACGTCAAAGAGACCCGGTGTTAGACATTACTAGAAGCCCACCTCGAATGCCTGACTTTCTTTAGGACCTCAGACTCGATAAACCGTAATCATTTTTTTGCTCCCAACATACTGCCTCCTCTCACGATGTGGTTGAAGTGTCTAAGAGAAGTGAACAAGTTATTTCACCTTTCATTTTCCTAAAATTCATTTCTCGCATTTCATACGACTATGGAATGTGCTACAAGACGCTTCGGACAACCTATAATCGCTGGCAGAGTACAAAAATTACAGAGATAATTATAGGAAAGGGAATGTGCAGTATCTGTCACAATTTTCAGTAGACAATTGAACCGCGTCGTAATGGAAGGGAGGAATGTTGAAGGGAAAGTGTAAGGAGAGATAGAGGTGCCGTAGTAGAGGGCTGCGGGTAATGTTGACCAAATAGGGAACTTTAATGTGCACTGGCAATGACATCGCACAGCACACGGAAGCCTCTCTGTTTCGCCTCCATCAAAACGCAGGCGTCGGCTGTTGGGTGCGAACCCGGGCACTCCTATCCTGCACCCACCGTAGCAGTGGTATACAGACTGCCGTAGGTGGGTTAAGTCGGGTGAAAGGCGTCGCCTGGCTATTCTTTATCCCTGCCGCACGCCGGCAGGGCTTGACTGTCCTCGGGGGAATACAAATCCCAGGAATGTCGTACAGACAAAATCACACATTGTCGCCTATATAGTGCACCACGACTGACAGCGGCAGCTGTATTCATACATACTTTTTGAAGATGGCTTTGACGCCGCAGTGCACTGTCTCACTGCGCCTTTTCTGCTTGGGGCACTCGCCGTTACTGGTCCCCGAACGTAGTGTATGGCCATGGAGATGCCTGGTAAGACTTGGAGACTGATCGGGCTCCCATTGCACATTTAGCGTGCCTCGATTTACGGGCAATCCTAGCTGTGCCGATTCAGTGAAGATCGTATAGTGTACCTCTATATGTACCGCTAGCGCATGCGCAGGTGGCCGCGGGGAGCCAGGCAGATCTGCATCTGACTTGCCACACCTAGAACGTCTGCGCACGCAGGGTGACAACGGTATACGGTAACAACACTCTAAATGTCGATCTCTTGTTGGTTTGGTCTTTTTGGCGTTCTGATCTCAGAATGGCGAGAGTCCATTCTACCTGTGGCAGATCTGCAGGCTTCGTTAAACCCCAACGGACAGTCGCAGAATGGCACAGAGCACGCACCTGTCGTGGACGCCCTGGTAGAACACTCGGAAATGCAGCCCCTCCTCTTCGTAGTTCCGGTAGCGCCAGCGGACGAGCACGGCCGGCGGGCTCCAGCGCACCAGCACGGCGCTCACGGGGGGCTCCTCCGCCGCCGCCGCCGCGCCGCTCGTCGTCAGGGCGGCTGCGCGGACAACACAGAGAACGCGCTGAAGCACGGCCGAGCAGACACCAATGTCAATCAGGCTCAAAAAAACGATTTCGCTTTCATTCGGACATAGAAAAGATCATTCCGTGCGCTACGTTTCTTTCTTCACCGCTTGTGCAGTGCATAAACTTTTGGCCGGGCTGGGACAGCGAAGAAGCAGCAGTGTGTTTTTCCCGGCCGCTAGGGGTCAGTCAGCACAGTGGTCACAGTGGACAAAACAGCCAAGTCCGCCACCGCACCTGCAGCCACTGGAATTGCACGGATAGCACCCTAGCTCACTCCGAAAAACCTTCGCTGGAACTTCTCTGTGCTGAAACTTTCGAACTGCATCAGCAGCACGCGGAAGCGCTGATAATGTGTGCTGACAGAGGGGTGATTACCTGCGCGCCGTTTATTTTATTTTCTATACGTGTCACTGCGCCATTACTTTAAAGCGACAACGTTCAGGCTCCCACCTTTCAGGTCATTGCACCCAGCACCTCTCTGTATACATACAATAATATTAAATGGTTTCACGAACACCCCTTTCAGCGAAAATCCCAGCGTCGGCGATGCCGTTAATTGCCAACACTGTGAGCGAAACATCCTGCCACTGGCAGTTGGCATAGTTGGCAGGTGATATAGCCGGCGTACACAGATTGGTTGGCAGGTTGCGTGACGTTGCGAAGCCACATGACACGGCCGAGGTGGCAGCGGTTCGAGTGGCTCCTATTAGATGGGGATCGAACCCCAGAGCCTTGAATCCCGAGTCCGACACACTATACACCAGGCACGGCTCGATTCAAAAGCGCTTTCTGTATATTTATGTCGCGTTGTCGCAGCTTAACGCTGTATGCTAATGGGAATGTGTGGGATGACAGAGGAACCGATTAAGAAATTAATGATTAAACAAGGAGCAATTAAAGTACATTTAATATCCCATCGAATATCCGCAAGGGGAGCAGCAAACCGGAGCAATTAACTCAGTTGCGTCATATCCTTAGAGGCGGACTTTCCCCCGAATTTGTTATTCGTTTTTCTGATTTATAGCCCAAAATGGTCGGCGTCAGCTGCAGGCGACGACTTTATGTGCTAAAGGCTCTGTCATGTTGTGCGCAGCGAGAGAAACATGCACGTTCAGCACGACTGTTGCGCCGTAACAGTAGTATAAAGCAGTATTTGTAATGGTAAAAATAGTAATAGGGAGTATGGCTGCTGCAAAAGAGGTAGAAGGAACGCACATGCCGAAAGGTTCGTGCGCCGTATCCCAGACCGGAGTAAATAAGTCGGGCAATCATTCACCATTGCTCTAGGGTGGTGCAAAACCTCGCCACAGCATGTTCGCAGGTACGCGCACTATGGCCTCGCTGTCATAGAAGCATCGTGATATTACTGCCCGGAGAACGGTCGCATTATTGCTAGTTCTTTCGGAGTGAAAATCGACGAAAAGGCTCTGTTGTACAGCTCCAGGCATTCGTCGGTCCGCAGCGCCATATATGCATCGATCTGGCAGTTGAGTTGCGTTGAAACGTTTTTATTGACTGGAAGGATCAATGCCATGAATGGGGGTAACGGGGAGTAGGCAGTCTTCAGCATTTGCATAGGTCATCGTTCATCTCACATTCCTCTGGCAGAGCATTTATAGAGAAGAATGTTACACTGAAGTTGAAGCTGTATACATCTATATGCGAGTTTAGCTGCAGTATCAGGGAGCAAAATTTGTTGGCTAAGGCATTATTTTTTACCAGGCTTTTGCATGAAAACGACGTTTGTACTATAGATGTACCGTGAAAGTGACCATGCATTGTTAACGCTTGGCGCAACTTCGCATGCCACAGAAGTATCGATGCTGTATAGGATAGGATGGCTAACATATACCGGATGCTTTTTTAGAGGGTCCAAAATTACAAAAAAAAAAAAAAAAGAAAGGGGGTAACTGGCTCCAGGTTTATTTTACACCTGGGACTTTATTCGGTACTTTGGGGCCTATGAAGACGCCAGGTAAGGGGCAGAATGCTTCAATTAGTACGCTAAATAAATAAAGACGTTAGGTGAAATTTTTGTTTTAGGACGTACGTTGTACTTGCAGAATTGGAGCTCGTCCTCTAAATATTGTAGCCGAGAAAAAAGAAATCTTAGAAAGCTTATAGGGCTCGTTACAAGCCCCACAGATATCGGCCTGACAGGCGGTTTCACATCGTAACATGGCGTCAGAGGGCACGCCCGACGTAGAACGCTCCGCTGTGGCGCTTTCAGGCCGGATTGCAGGCGAAATGACTGCAGTGCGCATTGCGTACTGATACGACGGCAATCAGCGAGGACATGGTCAAAGCGAAACTCACAACGAATCGCCGCACTCCCGCCTGGCTCTCAGGTGATGATAGCCGAGTGACGAAATCTCCTGAGTGGAGCGATCTACGCCACACAGATGGGCTGACGATTTAAGCGGTGGTCGCTACAGCCTGAAGAGATTCGAAGTCGATGACCTGCTGTGTTAATGTATCTCTTTTCTCTCTTGGGCGTGCTTGTCTGACCGCATTTGCGCTACGCAATAATAAAACGTTGCTGCCGTTGCGTTGTTGCCTTGACCGCCTAGTAAAGAGCAGAGACATTAGTCTGCCAACCAAGATCCGTATAACTCGTGCTATGGTCTTTCCAGTTGTTGATGTATGGATGCGAGAGTTAGACTGTGAAAAAGGCTGACCGCCGAAGAATTGACGCGTTTGAATTGTGGTGCTGGCGAAGACTCTTGAGAGTTCCTTGGACTGCCAGAAGATCAAATCAGTCAATATTGTCGACCATAAACCCTGACTGCTCATTGGCGTGTCAAATTCTAAAGTTAAAGCTCAGCTACTTTGGTCATCTGATGAGAAGAGAGGAGTCGCTGGAGAAAGATTTGATGTTGGGAAAGGTTGAGGGTCACCGGAGAAGGGGTAGGCAGCGAACGCGATGGTTAGATGGCATCCTCGAGGCACTGCAGATGAAGTTGTGTGGTGTTAGGAAGATAGTGAGAGACCGGAAAGCGTGGCGTGACATGGTCCATAGGGTCACGAAGAGTCGGATTCGACTGAACGACTGAACTGAACTGCTGTTAGACGAAGCCTCGTCTTTTACTGGTGCCTTCTGATGTTTTCCGCTGAGCCCCGGGCCACCAGCCAAACGCTACCATTGCGGCCTGCGAGTGCTTTGCAACAATAAAAAAAAAAATAACTCTGCCCCGACTACCCCAATATTGGCACGGAAGGCTAGCTTAAAATCAAACTGCTCGCGATTACAAAGCTATGCAGCTTGTCTGCAGAGTTGTGCTCAGTCTCCCCGGAACGGTGTTATACACCCGAGTGTTCGTGAACGCAGCACCGCGTGTGCGCATCGCTCGGCGGACGCGTCTGGAAGGTTGCACTAGCACAGAGTTGATCAGTATTACCTAAGCGAGGCAGAAATCAGATGTATGTGCTAAGGGACAAGGCGGGAAACGTCATCTTAAATATGGACAAGATAGTCAAAGTAGCTGAGGAGTTCTATGCTGATCTCTACAGTAGCCAAAGTAGCCAGGAATGTAATGAAATCGGCGGTAGGGAAAACAGTCAGACGTTCCACCAGTGACGAAGGACGAGGTCAAGAAAGCATTAGAAACTATGAAAAGGGGGAAATCAGCTGGAGAGGATCAGGTAACTGCAGATTTGTTGAAGGGGCGTGGGGGATGTCGTGCTTGAAAAACTGGCCACCCTATATACGCAGTGCCTGGTGTCATTGACGGTACCCGAAAGGGAACTCTAAGGACCGTAACAATTACAGACCAATCAGCTTAGTGTCTGTTACGTATAAGGTATTTACTAAGGTAATCGCTAATAGAATCAGGACTCCTTTAGACTGCAATCAAGCAAAGAATCAAGCAGGTTTTCGGAAACGGTACTCTAATATCGATCATATCCATACCATCAGTCAGGTGATAGAAAAATGCTCGGATTATAACCAGCCCTAATACATAGCATTCATTGATTACGAAAAAGCATTTGACTCAGTTGAAACCTCGTCGGTGATGCAGACATTGCGAAATCAGGGGGTAGACGAGACGTACGTGAAAGTGCTGGAAGATATATATAGTGGCTGCACAGCAACCATAGTTCTGCATAAAGAAAGTCACAAAATTTCCATAAAGAAAGGTGTTAGGCAAGGAGACACAATCTCCACAGTACTATTCACAGCTCACTTAGAGGAAGTATTCAGAGACTTGGAATGGAAGCAGTTAGGGATAAGGGTAGATGGATATCATACCTCAGTAATCTGCGACTTGCTAATGACATTGCCTTGCTAAGTAACTCAGGAGATGAATTGCAAGGAATGAATGGTGACCTAGACAGGAAAAGTAGAAAGGCTTGAAAATCAATATGTAGAAGACTAAAGTAATGTTTAACAGCCTCAGGAAGGAACAGCAGTTTACGTTAGGTAGCGAATCACTGGAAGTAGTTGGCGAATATGTCTTCTTAGGACAGGTAGTAACCGCAGATCCGGACCATGAAAAGGAAATAACAAGAAGAATAAGATTGGGATGGAGCGCATTTGGCAAGCACTCTCAGATTATGAATAGCAGCTTACCGGTATCGCTCATGAGGAAAGTATACAACAGTTGCATCTTACCTGTACTCACCTATGGGGCTGAAACGTGGAGGTTAACCAAGAGAGTTCTACTTAATTGAGGGCAACGCAGAGGGCTATGGAACGAAAAATGGTAGGGGTGACATTAAGAGATAGGAAGCGTGAGTAGGTCAGAGAAATAACTAGTTACTGACATTCTAGTGGAAATTAAGAAGAAGAAATGGACATGGGCAGGACATGTAGTGCGAAGAGAGGATAACCGATGGTCACTTAAGGTAACAAACTGGACTCCAAGGGAAGGAAAGCGTACCAGGGGGCGGCAGATAATTAGGTGGGCGGATGAGGTTAAGAAGTTCGCAGCTAGCACAGAACCGGGTTAATTGGAGAAATATGGGAGAGGCCTTCGCCCTGCAGTGGGTATAGTCAGGCTGATGATGACGATGATGATGACCTAAGCGAGAAAAAGTTACCCCTTTCACCCGCCGCGGTGGTTCAATGACGCTCGGCTACACTCCGGACAACACGGGTTCGAACCCAAGCAAGGTAGCCGCGTTTAGATGGAAGCGAAACATAAAGGCGTCCATGTGCTGTGCGATGTCAGTGAACGTTAAAGGAGGGGGATAAAACTTTATTTTACGAAGAACGTGAGGCACCTATAGGCCTCCTGGGTCTCCGCACGACCCGACTCGCGATCTAAACTGAACGTTAAAGATCCCCATGTGGTCGTAATATTTCCGCTGCCGTCCAATACGGCGCGGCACTTGCTCTTTTTCACTCCCACATTCATAACTTCCCTTACTTGCGCGTTTTAGGTGTCCACAAAATAGGTGGCAGATACTGCGCCTTTCTTTTTCTGCAAACAAATTAATTAATTAAAAATTTGCCTTGGCTAGTGCATGGCCGAAAGCACAGATTTGGGATCAAAGCGTCGCGTCGGGGCGATTTTTCCCGCTAAGCGCAAAATGTAATATTCTTAACTCGTTTTTAATTATTCAATAAATTTATTTCAAGTGACGTTAGGCGGGTGCGAAAATTAGCAAAGCAGCCCGAAAAGGTTAGGCTCAAAGAAAATCAGTTTCTTTAGCCAGTCGTTAGCGAAGTCAGTTGACTTTGGTGAAGAAATGACCGGAGCATCTCATTTCCGTAGGGGAAAATTCGAGGAACTCGCTGGCTACAGTGGCCTCGCTGAAAAATGCCAGATGAGCATCACAGGAATGCAGGCGCGGTGCTATCCGTGGATGCTTGACGTGCCGCGACGGCAGCGGTTGCATTTGGCACCCTCACCCGCGGTTTTGCTTGCTTCAGCCATTTGAGCCATGCGGACGGCGTGCTGTTTGCAGCTGGAGTTACTGGCTGCGAAAATTGCTATGTCCCTCTCTCCTTTTCCAGCTGGCTAGTCTGCGGGTGGTCTGCCCCGTGGCACGTGGCGAATCATGGCGGTAAGGCGCGGCTTGTATGCTAACCGCATGCGGCACAGTCATGGACCGTCAAGAATGCTTGCAGAGAGAGACGCGTAACTAAGGGCTTCGGCGGACTTTGTGATTAGTTTAGAGATAATAATGCCACGATGATTTCGCGACTTTTGTTCTATCTGCCTAAATATCGCCGCCGACATCACTTTCTTTGCCGCTCGAAGCACGACGAGAACCCCTATATATGCTTCGAGTTTGTGTCGTTTTGAGAAGTGTAGTTTTCTCCGTTTTCACCCTCATCTGATTTGTTAGAAACACCGGTACCGGAAGTGATGCCACCTGAACTGACATCCGGTTCCAGCGTTTTCACCAGTCAGATGAGTTGAGGTCATGGCGAAAACGATACTTTTGAAAACGACGCAAACTCGGAGTACTGTCATGATATGAGCCCGACTGGCGACTTCTAGATGTTTGGTGTTTGGTCTCTGTGTTTTAACTCGGCGTTCCCGGCAATAAACCGACAATGATAAAATAAACCCGACAGCCGGGCTTGCTAGTATCGCTGCCACAGAGGTGTTTCTTTTTTTAAACACAACTTCGCCCAGTTAATAAAAAGTTAGAGCGCATCACCAGTTCAGTGTCCGTCGTTCATTGTTCTCTTCCATGCAAGGCAGCGGCAGGAAGTGATAATATTTGAGCACCTTTTGGCATTGCCTTTGAAACGATTTCAGGCATGCTGCCTCTAAACTGCGATTTCAAGCTATACACCGTAGCCATTTTGGAGCCATTTAGTATACTCGTGAAAATCGGGCACCATTTAGGATTACTACTGGAATTTTTTTATTATCACTCAAATTCGCAGTAAAATGAAAGGGAAGCCACTGCTTATTGTCTAGTGAGTGTAGCAAAGTGTTATCTTGTTTTTATTTGTGAAAAATATATTTTGTTCAAAAAGCCGGGAAAGAGCTTCACGCATAAGCACGTGCCCTTACGCCTGGTTCTGCTTAGCCTGCCCGACAAGAGACATCACAGAAATCGCACAGAGGTCAACACGTTCCTTCAGTATTTGTCGATACCACACGAACATTCCTTAGTTGACCGGCATCATGACTGCATGGGCCTCCAAGGGTCGCCCTCATTTTATATCCCCTTCGCGGACGTGTCCATAATAGGCCCTTCGCAGGACTTCAGTTTCACGGCGAATCCCGCATAAACCTGCCGCCCATTACGCCTCGTTCTGTTGCGTCGTACATATTGGTGATGATCTTACTACAGTCAAAAGTCATTGCGGTAGCCTTTTGGTCTTGTCAGCTGCATTTATGTGACTATAAGGGCGGGTTTCACGTTTATGCGCTGCTTTTATAGAAAGGTGTTGGAATCGAACACTGGACCCGATGCCACTAACGCACACGCTTGAGAACTAACAACAGCTTTTAGCAGCTTATAACTAGCTAACGATCGTAATTATGGCTTTCAGGACACATCAGAGTATTTTGGGGAAAAAATAATTTCTGACCTGGGCACGCACGTTGCTGATTTTGAGAAAAGAGGTATGTCAACAGCTTATAGCGTAAACTTGTGTTCTTCCAGTCAAAAATTTGCCATCAGCATTGCGTCTCAAAACAAGAATGCAGTGAGGCAGGAACTCGTTTGGGCAGCACTTAGCGTTTCTATGCCGGTCTACATGTATAAGGCTGAGAGAGAGAGAGAGAGAGAGAGAGAGAGAGAGAGAGAGAGAGAGAGAGAGAGAGAGAGAGAGAGAGAGAGAGAGAGCTCTTCTCGTTAAATCGCATTTGGAACCCAGATAATTGTGTTTTACTGCCCGGATGACTGGAAATATTTGCCCGGATGTTGGATCTAGTTCTGTTTTGAAGTTGCCTCAGGGTCGCCGATAGTGGGAACTAATATCATTTCATGCTTAAAATACCACGCGGTTACAAATATGACACAAAGTCATGATGAAGCGCGCGGATATGCTTTCCTGGAGGCTGCATTATGCAAATAAGCAATCGCCGCAGCCTGAGAAAACACGTGTTAAACAGCACAAGTCACTTATATATATATATATATATATATATTACACCTACTGACAGAAAGTGAATTTATCACGTACTTGCGCTTTCATGCCAGTAAGTGCAAATATATAGAGACAATTGAAAGGAGCGCTTCTTCGCTCATGCCCGAGAGTTTCACAAAGTAGCATTGGCGGTGTCGTTTGCGTACTAACTTTGGCAACTTACTATCGAGGCCCATGTCCGGAGAATCGCGTGTCAGATCGCGTTGGTGCGAGTTACGCACGCAACTCTGGCAGCGTGGTAACAATGCTCCCTTCACCAGAACAGCAACATATTTTATCTCTACGCTGAAGCAATTGAGCTCTCTTCTTTCATATTTTGAGCACTCACTTCACCTTTCGTGCTGCTTACGTGACGTGACGTACACGCTCTATTCCAAATCTCCAAGGTCGAAAAAGCAGGCAACTCAAGCTTGCCTTCGTTTTAGTGAGCTCAACAGCGATTCAGCATGGCCAAGCAGACTTTCTTCAAAGCGGGCCAATACTTTTCACGTCAATTTTGAAGCCAAGTTTCTTCTGCGGTCCAATAAAATAAGAAATATGAAATGCTTCTAAATGCAGTGTTCTTTTGCATGCACGAAAACATAAAAAAGTAATTTAAAGTAATGCTTTTTCGAATGTTTTAATGGCACAACATTGATGGCCCTGTTCTCCAGAAAATTAAGGAACATTAGGGAAGCGTTAGGTAAAAATCACGGGGATGCCTCTCGCATCGGATAGTTGGCAGGTGGCGTGGACCTGCACTGATTGGTCGTCGGGTTATGACGTCACGAAACCACATGCGGAGCCAGCATACGCCGCCACCTAAGACATCGCCTTTCAGGTGGATCGTCATATGGCCTTTCAGCACATTTGGTTCCCGACACAAACACGCTGCACTGGCCACTCAGGCACGTTCGTACTGCTTATGTCTACGTCGGTTGGTTCTTGCACATAATATGGAAGCTCAAGAGAGTTACGAGTGTATGTGAGATAAGGGGCACGAAGAAAGGAATTCGCCGTCATATGAGTAGCTAATCGCATGCACACGCTTGAATATCCGCAAGGGGAGCCAGACAATGGGAGCATTTAACGCTTTCGCGCCATATCCTTAAAGGCGGAGTTTAAATGTCCCCATAATTAATAGGAATGTGTCGTTGCTTTTTGTGGACAGTAATTAGTGAGACAATTTATATTCGTTGTGTGATCATTATGAAGGGCATTGGTAACGTAATTAAGCAGAAGTAATTTTGCTATTTTCTCTCTTTCCTAGCGCAGTGAGGCAGACTGATATGACCAAGCTATTTCGACACGGAAATAATTATTACGAAGATTTCCATTCAAAATGGCCTCAAATAAGGAATAATAGCGACTCTACGTGCGGGAAATGCAGAGCGATTGGCATTTTATGTTTAGGACGTCGTGGTTCCCAGAAATATCTCCTAGTCCTCCAGAGCTCCTCGTCACGTGGCCTTCGCCGGAAACCAGCGGACGAGCCCCTGGGCGTTTCATTTCTCTGTCTCGATCGCGCAACTCTTCCTTCCCTTTTTTGTACTCGCCATGAAAAGACGCGCCCCTCGAACCCCGAGGCAGGATTTCGAGAGCGCCTCGTTGGGCACGGACAGTAAAGAGATCAGAGTTGTGGCGTGCCCAAGACGGAGAAAGAGCTCGGTTCTCGTGAGCCGCGACCGTGCTTCATTCTGCCTTCGCTCTGACAAGTCGAATAAAAGGCACCACTATTCGGGGTGCCTCTCGACAAAGATGAAAAGCGCCAGCGAAAGATCGTTCTTCTCTTCTTTCTAGCACTCGTCCATTCGGCCGCGGCGAGAGTTTGGTATAGCGCTCGGATGTAACTTTCTTTGTGCGATGGTTGAAATTCCATGCCGAGTGAAAAACAAAGTCTTTGAGATCGTATCGCAGAGTCCAAATTGGCCCTCAAGATGTGCCGTCCTCAGAGTTACCCTTTTTGCTGCGCCAATTTGCGTGTAGCACCGCAACATTGAGCGGCTCACTGAATGCCTTGGCAACGGCATTCGGCTTCTCAGAACGAGGACACGAAATTGGATCCCGGAGGTGGCTGCCGCATATTTATGCAGGGACACTTTAAAACGCCTGCCTTTATTATATTTTAGAAAACGAGAAATTTGGAGCACTATAAAAAACGAATGAGCATCTCATATCCGCCATGCAGGCTGGCTACGGCGTTTGGAATTCGCAGCTAAGCCCAATGTCGTTGCATCGTAACTCGGCCCTGGCGACTGTATTTAGATGTAGGCGGAACGCCTGAAAGCTGTCAGCGCATATCAAATAATGCTTGCCTGTATACATTATACAGGAGCGCCTCTATAATGACCCCACACATACCTCCATATCACCCCGTGTCGTGCTGCAGAAACAAGAGATATGTGAAATCAAGTAGCCCCCGCAATGAGGTGAGTGAAGTCCCTAGAAGTTCCTAATCGTGACGCATTGTATGGGGGCGCCACTGCACATGTCTATGCACTCCTGGTGACTAGTAGGGTGCTTCGATGCTCACGAGCAGGCGCACACTTTTGAGGCACTTTGCATCGAGGCACTTTAGTGTCTAGGTCTGCCCACTCTGTGGCCTGATGTGCCGGTGGAGTTATCACACAGTAGCCCACCGTCAACAGGGTTGTGCCAAGGAGTTGGTTGCGTCGCGCTCGTCACCCGTTTCGTGAACGAGGGCTGATCAGCTCCCTGGCCAGTAGCGATGAATTCGAGTCGGCGCTGGTGAGATGAAGAAAAAGCTTTATACACTATGTACAGGCATTTACACAACGAGTTCGGCTCTGGGGCCGAAAGCTAACATAGCCATACGCGACTCTTCTCGCGCAGCGACGGCCGGGAAAATTCCGCCGCGTCAGCTCTCTCAGGAGGCGAACTGCTCCCGATGGACGCTAGTGACGAACTCGTTGTGTAAATGCCTGTAAATAGTGTATAAAGCTCTTTCTTCATCTCACCAGCGCCGACTCGGATTCATCGCTACCGGCCAGGGAGCTGACAGCCCTCGTTCACGAAACGGGTGACGAGCGCAACGTAACCAACTCCTTGGCAAAACCCTGTTAACGGTGGGCTACTGTGTGATAACCCCACCGACAACACTGGATGGCAGCTGCGGGATTGACCGGCGTCAGGCACCTCGGCGCGGTGAGTACCTAAAGTTCCCCTCAAACGCAAGACTTTCTCTGACACACAGGGTAGCTTAGAGAAAAGCTGAGAGTAGCACTGTGTTAACCTTGCGTATTTCAAGCCTACAGGAAGTGTTTTGAAAACCAAGGGATGCTGAGAGGGCAATCAGTGTGAGAAAGGCTTGCGCGTCTTTTGCTAGGAGCGAGATAGCGAACCTTTAGTACACTATTTTAAAAAGGCAAACAACAAGAGGCCGGTGTAAAGATGGAGAGTTACAAGGTCAGAGAACTTCTCCAAATTTGTGATGAGTTGGGCATCGATTTGGGCTCAACAAAAAGAAAAAAAGGAAATTCTTTAGATCATGCAGGCAGAGGAAGTGACGGCTGAGGAAGCCGCAGACGCCTGGAATGATATTCAAGAGGGAAAAGGGAAGGAGGAAGCCAAAAGGCTAGAACTCCAAAAGCGCGAGAAGCGTGAAAAGCTAAAACGCCAAGAGTGCTATGAGTGTGAAAGGTTAGAACGCGAAAAGCGGTTTTCCCGCTTAAAGAAGCTTATGCAGCTCGAGCTTTCGGCACATGAAAAAAGTGTTGAAAGGCATGAAACTTCAATTGCCATTCAAGGTAACAGTTCGAAGCCGCGAGAGTGTCTGCAACCATTCTTCATTGCCGAGGATATGGCAGAGTACTTGGCAGATTTTGAGCGTGTCTGCAAAAGTAGGCGCTTCGAGCGAAATACTTGGGCACACAAATTGGTAGCTCTTCTCTCCGCTGAGGTGTCGGAGGAAATCAAGCGCGTGTTAGACGGTGACTTGAAAAACTGCGATTACCTGAAAGAGTCTTTACTGAAAAGACATCGGCTGTCACCAATGGAACTTAGGGACAGGTATCAGCGGGAGAAAAACTGTACCAAAGCGTTCTTGGATTTGGGGTATCAATTGAAAGCCGATGTAACCGAATGGCTAGATAGTCAGAAAGTCTCGGAGCAAATCGTACTGGCACCTAAAGAAAGACAGCAAAAATTCAAGTGCTGCCGCCGAAAAGAGCGGAAAGGCAGGTGCATGAAAGAATGTTGTTATCGAAAGGTGAGAAAACGCAAACGATCGCGAAAGGAAAAGAAGCGGCGATCCCAGCGGCGCAAATGCACCCGCGCCGAGAAAATGCGCGATTGGTGCGCAAAGCGTAAGGAACGAGACAGATCGCTTAACAAAGCGAGCAACTTGTGCACGTCTGTTCTTTCGCGCACAAAGTGGAAAGAAAGGTCTCGTACAGAAATGGACAGCCGAAGCTGTAGCGGAGGGAGGAGAGCCAAACCGCCCGAATACTGCTAGGCATTCTGCCGCTTGCGGAAGAGAGCAGCACAGTGCGAACTCGGATGCTTTCAGTCATGCATTCGAGACATAGCTACCTTCGACGAGCATTTCGTCGCTAACGGTAATGCTGTAGGCAGATCGGGGCAAAATTGAATGACCTCCTTGCTTCCTCAGTTGTGGTTTACGGTCCAAGTGATTTCAAGAAGACTTTTGCATTACTGTTCATTAATTTTCTATCCTATTTAATGTATACCATTAATGTGCAAAATTGCTGTTTTAACCTTGTGTACTGCATCCTACACTTGCCTCTTGTTATAGTGGGACCAAAAAGGGGACAACAATGTAGCAATTAACTTTGAAAATTTGCCTCTGTTTGGTGTTTGACGGGTGACCTAGGGTACTTTCTTGTGTTGGGTGTTGCCTGTTGTCGGTCGGTTTCGTAAGCCGCAGAACAGTCCACCGTTACCAGTGGCGAGTGGCAAGGGCATCGGAGCGACCCGAGCGAAGTTGATCGGCGTGCCCCGGCAACAAGGCTGTAGGCAGAGATCCTGACCTGGCGAGTGGAACCCGAGACACCTGAGGCTACCTGGCGCCCGGACACTGGACGTGAGCTTGGAGGAACCTGGCGAACGAGCGCGCCCGGCATCCGAGCCACATGCGAGCAGCTCGTCTTCCCGGCGCATTGTCTTCCCGGCGCATTGGGGTGCTGTTGTGCCCGGCCAAAGCCGCCCAGAAATTCATCCGGACGCCAAACTTCTTCGGCGAACGCCTCCTTCACAAAATCCGGATACTTCTCTGCTAAGCACTAGTGCACTGGAGGCGAGCCGTGCCAAAGGGAGAAAAGCGACGTGTTTCAACATGAGCTGAGCGTCCAGACAGCACGGTGCCGTGGCCCTGGGGTGGACCCCTTCTCGCCCCGCGGCATATTTGAAGAAAGAGCGCAGCAAGCTCTCCCATTGGCCCTGCGAAAATGATGCCGTCGGATTGGACCATTTGAGCGTCAACGGTTCTCGGTTACGGAGACTCAAGTGCTTCCGTTCGAGACTCCGAGTGTGAGTTCGTCACTAGAGTCCATCGGGAGCAGCTCGCCCCCTGAGAGAGCAGACGCGGCGGAATCTCACCGCCCGTCGTTGCGCGAGAACAGTCGCGTATGGCTATGATAGCTTTCGGCCCCAGAGCCGAACTCGTTGTGTAAATGCCTGTAAATAGTGTATAAAGCTTTTTCTTCATCTCATCTGCGCCGACTTGGATTCATCGCTACCGCCCAGGGAGCTGACAGCCCTCGTTCACGAAACGGGTGACGAGCGCTACGTAACCAACGCCTTGGCAAAACCCTGTTGACGGTGGGCTACTGTGTGATAACCCCACCAGCACAACAGGCCTCAGCGCTAGGGGTTCACTGTCACTTTTTGCCTCCCGAAAACGCCACCCGGGTCCAAGGACTTCAGGCTGTCGTCTAGGCGGGCAGCTTGACGCCTATACTCTATCTGCTGGAAAATAAAGTTTTACCACTACCCCCGGCGCCCCCATGGAAAACGACCATGTTCGGAACTTTAATAAGGTGATAAGGGGGGAGGGGGAGTTACTTACTATATAGTATCGTTGGCCCCCCGTTTAGACACCTTCTCAAACACTCTGCCCCGACCCCAAAGCAGAAACTGGGCCTGCCTGCTGACAGTACATCGCTTCATCATATTGGGTGGGTGGATGGATAAAAATCTTTTATAGCTTCCAAAATGTTATTTCAGAGCCACGGGGGGGGGGGGGGGGGGGGGGGTAGACGTCCTAGTCCGGCAGTTCAATGATCTTCAGCGCAGCTTCAACCTGGTTCACCAGTTGTCTCTGGTCTTGTTAGTCATCTGCACAGAATGGTCTCCCTTTGCTCTTAGAGGGGTTGGGGATTGGGTCTACCTGGGTTATGCCCTGGCATCGTCATATCATGAGGTATATACGCCTGCGATTCGGTCGCAGGGACCACACTGTCCGGAAATTTTTTAGAAGTAAATTTTTAAACGAAACGATTTCTAATATTTTGCATATCGTTAAATTTTGCAACAAACAATTTATCCGCGGACGCTTCTACGGGAGGCTGAATGTTCTTGCTACCATCAAAAATGTTCCCCATAGGTTTTTTATGACCCACTCGAAGCGAATGAGGGACAAATTTTGAATGAAAGATTTTGTACTTCTATAACAGCAGCTGAAAATGGTTCAAATTTCCTTTATTATCAAAATTGACAGATTACAACATTGCTTTTTTTTTTTTTTTTTCAAACGTGCATATCACCACAGCCACCAAGCTTCTTTGGGGTATTAGTCCACAGCTTTTTCTTATAAACGCCTATGCAGAGCCCATCTTTCTATTTTAAAATGGTGACGCAAAAAAATAAAAAAAAGAGGACAAATTTTAAATGAAAGATTTTGTACTTCTATAACAGCAGCTGAAAATGGTTCACATTTGCTTTGTGATCAAAACTGACAGATTACAACATTGCTTTCTTTTTTTTTTTTTCAAACGTGCATATCCCCACAGCCACCAAGCTTCTTTGGGGTATTAGTCCACAACTTTTTCTTATAAACTCCTATGCAGAGCCCATCTTTCTTTTTTAAAATGGTGACGCATAAAAATAAAAATAAAGAGAAAGCCGTTGGGAGGCGGCAAACTTTCGGTGAAAGCATGAACGAAACGGGGAGTAGTCAATAATACAATCACTGCCAGACGTGATCGTAATGATAAGTAAAACAATGCACAGAGCGAAAAAATAAAGATCGAGAGAGATTCAGGACGTGTTAAACGCCACTAAATCGTTTCGATCCTTGTGCCACGGTATGAATAAAAGAAAAAAAGCCGCTCCTCCGAGGTCTTATAAGGCTGGGGTAAGAAATTGAGTTCTTTTATAGTTCAGGGCCGGGGGCAAACTCGGTAAGCTGCACAGGAACTCCACGATGCTTTTTTCCTTAACTCATTTCCAGCCGTTGGTACCTGAAGTAGCCACGTAGTTCTTTTTCTTGTTGCTTTTATTTGTGCCATTAAAAGCTGAGTATGAAGCTGGGGCCCGTGAACGGTCGACTTCAAGGCAATCCGATGAAAGCGGAAAAATGGCAGCTGTAGGAACCGCCACTTCGGGTTTACGAGCTTTCGTAAGCAGCTTAGAGGAGGCTATAGTCGTATTAAGATAGCGCGTCAGTAAGAGAACGGGAGCAGTATGGATCTAAATATAAGTCGCGGTAGTAGGAACAATACAACAAAACTTGTCACGCTTGGTGGGGCTGAGTTTGCATTTTAGCGCGAGAGATCAAGTAATGTTTATACGGTGTGCGGCCAGCGACCTTGGAGTATAGGGCTCCTCGTGGTGATTCTTGATAATGCCCTCAACGTTCACGAAACGCTAAGAAAACTAGGATGGCCACTCTGTCCAGCATTGACAGTTCGAAAACTTTTCAGGAAATACCAAGCCTTTTCTAACCGTTACTTGTTCAGATAAATGCTGGGGAAATAAAGGTATTTTCTGCAAACTTTTTCAACTTTCATTCTTTAAAGTATTCGATGACACCTCAGCTTGAAGAGCTGCTCAAATCCCCCGGACTTGAAGGCAACCACTTTCAGAAAATATAGTCATCCCGCTCCCTTCCTTTTTCAAACTTTTCCTTGATTTAAAAAAGCTAGCAGCAAAAAAAAAAAAAAAAAAAAACCCCGCTAATTAGTGCTCTAATCTTCCTTAACTTCCTGCTTATAAGGGTTTGTATTGAACAAGGTGAACGTACAATGGCTGTTTCAACGAAGTGTGGTCGTTATTTTGAGTTTTATGACCATTGCGCAAAATGCTGTGATGAAAGGTTACCTGTGCAACAGACAATGGGCGCAAGACAAATGCGCAGCCACGAACGCTATTGTTTTAATGCCTTGGCAGCCTCAGAAAAGACTTCAACAGCAACGAATCTCCCTGTTAATGCTTTTGAATACTGTGAACACAACAATATTGAAAGCTTCCCTAAATAAAGGACGAAACAGATATCACAAGCCGTTAATGTTCACTATGTTAGAGGGCGTAACGCGTCGTTACTGAAATCGCAGCCAACTGCTATTGTGATGCAATTTATGCTTGTTTAATGCTTTAAGATTAATGATGTCACGTGCACAAAAACTGCCCATCGAAAATGACGCAACACGTGCTGCTCAGCCGAGGAGACGGTCCTAGCTTTCTGTATAGTCGATCGTGTACTACACACCAAAAAATTTCCTTCCGTTTTGTGATGCTTAACATACCAAAGCAATTCAGAATATGAGAGACACCGTATAGTAGAAGGCTCCGGAGTTCATTTCGACCACCTGGGGTTCTTTAACGTGCACTGACATCGCACAGCACATGGGCGCCCTGCTTTTCTCCTCCGTCGTATCCTGGTCGCCTGATCAGCTGTCGAGCGCCTCAACTACTGAGTCACAGCGGCGGTGCACAGCAAAAGGAAATGAAGAGGAAGCCGAGAGCACAATTAAGCCTTAGAGCGATTTTCAAGCCAACAAAAGTTTGGGCGACAAGCTTCGCTTTTAAGGGTATAATGCCACAGCATTAGAGGCGCCGTAAAGAAAACTATCAGCTCGTCTTTTTATTGCGGAAAGTCGGCCTGCACGCTGCAAACATCGTGTTAGTGATTTTTCGCTCACAACGCTAACGCCGGCGCACATCTTTTTTATGTTTTCACGAAGCGAAGGAGACATTACCGTTGGAACCCGTGCTTACCTCTAAGTTCAGATTATTCATGCTGGTTGCGCCTTGTTTTAGTAAGCAGCAACTGAGCGATTAAAGAAATAAGTTACTGAGTAACCGATAACTTTACGTTTTAAAAAAAAAAGTAATCGCTGAATTTCGAAATTTCAAGAAAAAAAAATTATCGCAAGCAACGATTACCTGTAGCGCGTCGCGTTTGTGTCGTGTATTTTTTGTGTCGTGTATTTTTGTGTCGTGTATTTTTGTGTCGTGTATATTTGTGTCGTGTATTTTTTTCCCCAACGATCAACTTTTCCCAAGTATAGCTCACTTGCATTTTTGTTGCAGTTGGCGCCCAACATCATCGTGGTCAATACTGGTCAATATCTGCTCTGACATACCTTCGGAGGAGCGAGCGCTCTCATGTACACGGGCCCTTTTAAAATTAATCTATGAACGGGCTTGAGGAAAATCTTCGCTGGTTAATCCTGTGATTTCTTTTTTTTTTTTTTTTTCTGTTCGAGTGTTTCGATCTATTTTGGGGGCAACTGCTCGTTCATTCTTTGGCTTTGTTTGGTTCCACCTACCTTTTGGTAGTAGACATTTACAGCCTTCTGCGGGCGAACGGTGACGAAATCAGTAGCCACGTTTAGCGGACAAGTCAAGGCGATCAGCACGGCTTCACTTTTGCCTGCCTGGTGTGCCACACTCACAGCCCCGTCCGTATTCCCGATTACTCAACAGTGCCAGGCACCTTTTGCAGTGTTCCCCCTGTGTGCGCAGATGTCAGTGCGAGCTCTCCAGTCCTTCTGATCTGTTTGCTTCGCCTTGGTTTTGACAGCCGTGCGCCTTCTTTATCCTCTTTCGGACGACTCAAAGCGTGGAAGCAATTTGCCGCTCTATCGCATTACGGCTGCCTTTCCCAGGCTCAAAAGTAATTCGAAGTAAGGACGTCCTCGCCTGAGCAGCTTTGTTCTTATCTGCTTGAATGCTCCCAAAGAAATTTTTCTTGCTGTTATCCCGTTCTCTCGTTTTCAATACTTCCCCTTCAGTGAGCGTCTGTGTGGAGAGCTTTTACCCACACCATTTATCTCTAGTATTCAGTTCCGACCGTGGAAGGCTTATTTACTTTTCTGCGCATAAGCGAGGGTCTTTCTCATATTGCAGTGTTCCCTTTAAGTCTTAATATGATCGCAAGGCTGCTCCTGATGAGAGATACGACGAGGCTGCAGGGATTACTTTCGATCAAGGCTCAGGGTTCTTGTGAGAATCTACGGCCCCGATAGATTTGCTTCTTTTCTTGGCTAGAACCCCCACTTTGCGAAGGAATCGTGGTGATTTGCATGATCACCCCTATTTTTACGCCTCGTTATCTTGAAAACTTTTCCGAGGAAAAGAAAGAACCAGCCAACTTTCGTGGACAGAACATCGGTTCCAGATTTTGCTGTCTTCTCGCCTCTGTTGCTTCGCTACTTCTAAACAAGGAAGTAATTGAATTAAATGGAATTACTTTTCAGTAACCTCTAATGTAATGAATGACTCTACTGGTCTAGTAATTACTGGCCGAAATCACTGACTTTATGGCCGTAATATAGCAGGAAATTAAAAACTTACTTTCGAAATTAACTTCATTCAAATTCAACTACGACCGACACTTAAGCTCAGCCTTTAAAGGCATGAGGCGACAGTGTTAATGAGGTTCCTCGTTTACGTACGTGTTGGCTCTGCTCGCTTAATTACCAATATCTTAACTTGTGCCTCTAATAATCTTACACATTCTTACAAGCTTGCAGTCCTAGTACCACGCTATCCAGCTGCCGACCGTAAGGGACCACCCGACATTGATATAGTGAGCGGCTTTAACTAAGCCGTAAGAAAGTGCCTGCGTAGCCTACGAAGTATAGAATGCTTGACTTGGCATCCAAGAGCCCTGGAAGGTTGATTCCTATCCGACTCTCCCATGGACAACCACTGTTGACAGCTCCTCACAACTTTGTGACGTCATGTGGTATTGTTACGTCACACAGCCCATCGCCCTATCAGCGCTCAGCCCTGCCAGAGCCCTGCCCGTGATTTTTCGCTCACAACGCCGGATTTTCTGCAGAGCAGGGCCTTCAATGCTTTTTTTTTTTTGTTGCGAAAGCAACACTACACTAGTCGTCGAGCCATTTCGCGTGGTACAGCGTGGGCCAAGTTGTGCATGCGCCAGGAGCCGCGTGACGTCAGAGGCAGCAGCTGGTGTGTCGAAGCTGCCGTCGCGGTCACGCTCAGTCGCCGTGCGCTCCGCCGGTGCCGGAGAAGTGACGTCATAACCACAGCTGGCACCAGCTGTGCATCACTCTCTCCGTTGGTTGTGCGGAGAAGAGAGGCCAGAATCGACCAACTATGGAGGAGAGCCCGGTCGCTGCTCAGCCCGTAGCCCTAAGCTATCCTAAGCGTAGCCATGCAATTGTTGCTTCAGCAACTCAACTAGGTTTAACCGGAGCTAAACCCCTGCCAATTGTTTTCCTGCGTTTTATCAACTAGCCTAAGCCCACACATTACTAAGCCTTCCTCTCGCTCAGGTTAAAAACGTACCACTGTTTTGTGCGTCGGAAATACTCCAGTGCGTCGTACGCTCGGCAGGGTGCCGCGAACACAAGAACGACGCGCTTCAAGCCTGGGCCATAGCGTAAAAGACCGAATAGAATTCAGTAGGACTGTACGTGCGAGACCATCGGTATCCTCAGTAGTGATGCAAATGCCCGTGTATGCCCGATGCGTAAGCAGGAGTACGCGTGTCGGTAGCATCTTCCAATAGATAAGACCGAAGGGGCAGAAAGGGCAGTTAGATCTCCCTGTACCCTCTCCCTGTAACATCCGGCGTCCCACAAGCCTCCGTTCTTGCGCCCCTACTGTTTTCAATATATTGTTACGATGAAATAAGAAGGGGTGTTTATTTACAGTGCTGATGTAGCGGAACAAGATGAAGCCTACTAGCGCCCAGAATCCAACGCTTCTTCTTCCTCTTCTGTCACACCATCACCATCCTTCATCGTCGTCATTAGCGTGACAATATATTAACGATCTCCCACAGTATGTATCCTGCCAAAATCGAATGTTCGCTGACGACTGCGTAATTTACCGCCAAGTAACAAATATAACTGATCAAGAAGCCGTCCAGCAGGACCTTAACTAAATTGAACAGTGGTGCAAAAATTGGCTTATGACCCTGAACCCTAGCAAATGCAAGCTTCTTTCCATTACCCGTCGCAAAAAGAGCCATGCCTTCCATTACAAAATCGCTAACGAGTCCATAGAATCTGTATCATCTTTCAAGTACTTAGGAGTCACATTATCTAATGACCTAACATGGAATGCACATGTTGCTAACGTGATATCATCTGCCAACAAAACTCTGGGATTTCTTAAACGTCACCTTCGCCTCACCTCGCGTCACGTGAAATTGCTCGCCTACCAGTCACTTATTAGACCTAAACTTGAATATGCATCCGCCATATGGGACCCGCATCATATTAACCTCATAAACGATCTAGAAGCCGTTCAAAACCGCGCTACAAGGTTCATTCATTCTTCTTACTCGTATGACGTCAGTGTTTCAGCCCTAAAAGCTAAATCAGCACTATCGCCTCTTTCCGTTCGTCGTCGCATAGCCACGCTATCACTGTACCACAAGTTCTTTCACTCGTCACTTAAACGTGCCCCCTACATCACGCCAGCATCTTACATTTCCCACCGCACTAGCCACACGCTTCAAGTTTTTCGCCCACGTGCCCGAACTGTTACTTTTTCAACCTCCTTCTTCCCACGTGCAGCTAAAGATTGGAACGGCCTTCCCCAGCATGCATATCGTCGACATCACCTGCCCTTTATCGTTTGCTAGTAATCTAAGCAACATTCTTTGTACATGATCACATATATTGCATTGTCTTGTACCTTTTCTCATTCCACCCCTTATGTAATACCCCACGAGCGGTCTTTAAGGTAATAAAAGGAAATGAAATGAAACATGTCGGAGCGCGAAGGAACTCCCACGCATGTTGCCAAGGTTGCGTAGCACAGCGGTGATTTGTTACGCTTATCGCCATAGGGTGCAAACTTAGACGCAAGTACGGACGGCATAAATATGTTTGAGCGTAAGCTGCTGCGATCGTTTCTGAACGATGAACGACCTGCTTCGGAGGCTTCAAACTGTCGAGACAGCTTTAGGCATCGAGTTGTTGGGCTTGCTGCTCGTTAGTGTCTTGAGTGCAGTGAAAGTGACGAGTAATCAGCTCTGCTTCATATTGTTGTCTTATCTTTGCAAAGATGCGTTCTTCAGGAAAGAAGAGAGATGAGGGAATAGTTAATTGGGACAGAATATGACGGGGCATCCAAAGAATACCTACGCATTCCAGGAGATACCACCTCACTGTCGCCGTCCTCCACCTCCGGTGCTACATGGGATTCTCGCTTATTGAAGCAGATGACACATTGCTCTGAGTTACTAAAATGTCGTCTGTCGGTTTTCCTACAATGATTTGCAAAGGAACTGGCGGCCCTCGATGCCATAAAAAACTATATTTTATTTCTTAATGTCAGCAAATTTATGCCAAAAATAATTTTGAAGCATGCAGGCAACAAAGAGCTTTGCCGGGTTTTGGAATAAAGTTAGTATCAAGTTAGTCTACTGTGCGGGTAGGGTTTGCCAGCAGGCTTTGAAACGGTTTGTATTTGCATGCGTGCAGTTATTCAGATTTCGCGACGTTTTGCTGGGGATTTTATCTGCTCCTGGGGCTGATGTGGTGCGGAATTTCTGCACGGCAGCTCTAACCAGGGTTTGGGGCGCCGGTGTATGAGGGGAAAGCTTACTGCTCCAGTATACACAAGAAAATTATCCGTCTCGGAGGCCAGGCAATCATATAGTCGCCACATTGGCCCAATTATCGGTGAGCCAGTACATCATGCGGGCGATTCAATCGATTTCTTCTGCAGACTAACGCGTGCTTCTCAGATGCAGCAGGCGACTGTCTGCTGTCTCTGTATTCTGGTGGCTAGGGATCGAAAAGGTGACCTCGGCTGTTTCAGAAACAAAGTGCGCGTCCGTGAGTCTAGATCTCTGATTTGATCTGTGGCGTCTTGCCGGCTTTGAAGGAATTCGTCCCTGTCGATCACTTCTACTCGGAGTTTATTGTACAGCACTACATTTGCTGCGGTTAATTCTGTGCTGAGCATATAACGGCCACGGCCTTGTGAATGCTGCGTATTCACCCATTGTCTGAGCTGGAGTTATTCTGTGAGGTTGAAGTCAGGTCTGGTTTGTTGTGCTGGATGCTGGATTTGTCTAATTCGTTCAGTAGCGAGATGAACTAGTTTTGGATGAAGGTCCTAATCGAGGCGATGTGGCGCCGTGTGGCCTGTAGAGGGGTTGATGTTTTTTTTACTCTATTTACTTTTGTTTCTGTGAGCATGAAAAACAAAATGTAATTTAAGAACAACCGCACTAATTTTCGGATATAATTGTAAGGTTACATTAATTTTAGCTGAGGTAACTCGTAATGTAATGTAATTGCATCCATGCGACGTTCACAAAATTAATTGATAGCTTAATTTAATTAGTTTTTTGAAAGTATTTTGTGAAGAATGACTACTTTTCGGAGCCCGATGCGAATAAGCTGCAAAAGCAGCTTGATTTACCCTCGACAATGACATCAATGCTATTTCTTACTCCAGCAGTTTTAGTTCGATTATTTTATTTGATGGTGTAGTCTTAGTTTGGTCTCGGATAGCGCTCCGCTGCTCATGGACTAGAGCCAGCGATTCACCAGACATCGCCGCTTCCGACACTCGGCATATGGCTCCTTCGCCTTTCCGCTACAGCCTCCGTTTGTCATTTGTCGTTTGTCGTTGTAGCCTCGTCGCTGCGACGTTGACTTCTAGCGCTGCACAGCAGGATCTTCAGCTTCCCGTTGTCATCGCAGTTGCTCGGCTCGATTAACGCACAAGGATGCTCAGGAAGCGCTAATCGAGGAAGCGCCTGCTTCCGACGTCGCTCAATCGTCTTGCTCTTGACTCTGCAACTCTTTTCCGTTGTCGCTGCGCTCGAAGTCGTTGCTGCTCCGCGCGCCGAGCTCGTTATGCTGCATCAGTGTTCTCCGTAGAGCTCGGAAGACCAAAGTTTGCGGGGCAGTATATTTAGACGCGCGTGATCGGATTCCGTATCGCATTTAGATGGAAAGCATTTTCTCGAAATGAGATAGTCATAGGACAGTCATGTTAAGCGCTCGTCCGCCCATGCCTGTTGGCAACCCGCACGGTTGGCAGGGAATTGACTTGACTATAGGACCTGTCTGGTCCACCTGGTAAAAAAGGGAAGCCCCAGTACCAATCCAATCCAAAATCCACATTCAATCACCCGGACTTGCATCATTGACTCTGAGTTCGCCACCACGGGCTCCCACTGCTCGAGGGAAGGAACTTGCAATAAATCATCTGGATGTGGTTATTTCTTGTCGTCCGATAGGATGTGATCATAAGTGCCACTACAGTGATTAACTGGAGGTTATACTCAGATACATATGAGTCAGCAGCGAAGGGATTAGAAACGAGCGAGTGTGACGACGACGCAAAGTGGATTCATCAGCTTTAGTTAAATATTTGTTCGAGGGAGAGTGAACACGCTTCTCGTGCATAAGACGGTTGGCAGTGTCGTGAACTGAAATTAAGCCGTCTCTGGAAAGATTTGAAGAAGCAGGCGAGTCCGCTGCCCGGTCAACAAAGCCCCGAGCTACGTAGTAAGCTGCCTTTTTCCCGAGTGAGCCGGGACCCAAAATCTATTCTCTCTCTCTAGGCTGTTGGCTTACACTCTTAAGAGCGCGAAACGATGTGACTGAAATACCACGCCTCGTGAAGTTGCGAACGGCCAGTTTTGAGTTCCGCAGTTTTCCGCGTGATCGGGTGCACACTGACGTACATACGGAAGTGGGGAATCTATGGGCATACATTTGTTTCGCAGTGCTCCATTATAAATCATTGATGTGTTTTCTTAGTCACTTTTTGCTACTTATATAACTACTCAATATTTCCTCGGGAGTTCACTTTTTACTTTTGTAATGAATGTATAATTTTACGATAAACTAAATTAATGCACAAAGTAGTGTTGTTCTGCCATTGTTTCTCGTACTTTCTGCATGGACCCACGTCTAGCCAAAAATGGCTAAGAGCCCAGATGGTTAACATGTATATTGTTTTACTATTCTTTGAATAAATTAATTCGATTGCTTGCTTGCTTGATGACTGATTGATTGAAAGGAGCTCACGAAGCGCAACAGGGATGACTTCATGACGTGTTGGTCTTAATGGAGTGAGGAGGTGGATTGAGTTGGCGTAAAGTGGGTTGAACTGCCCTCTAGCTCGGGAATCACAAAACCAGGGGGGGGGGGGGGGGGGGGGGGGGGGGGCTTTTGTAGGCCGGAGCCTTTACTCACAAAGGACGAAGGTATTATCCCATAATGTCATTGGTACTTCAATCGCGTTAAAACGGTTGGGCCATCATCAGATGCAGTAAGACAAATATGCGTTAGCTGCACTTGTAAGCTTCGCTTTTAGATCGGCCACTTTCTCTACGCATCTAAACTTTATATTTTGCCGTTGCGGTTTTGCTCGCTGCTGTGTGGGCGTTTGGAGAGTGGACGGATGACACTAATGAATTGCTGAGGTGTGGTAGGGAGACTGGTGGACGGTGAAATTGAACAGTTTCTCTGCATGAAGGGTTGAGTGAGGAGACAGATGGTGGGCGGCACTTACGGAGTATGGAGGCTTCACCCGGTGGGACTTACACGCCGCCCTCTAGGAAAATGTGGCTCATACTGCTGTCGCAGTAAACCTGACGGGCGATCTTTAAGATGGACAAAACTGAATTAACATCAGTGATTGTACATTTTGGTTTTTGCATTGATCGCTTTTCCAACGCCTACTTGAATTTGATGTCATATCCGCTTTTTCGTACCTCTGATGTATGAGCTGCTCAAGAAGTGCTGCTTGGGAATGGGGGAGTTCCTAGCTAGGTGGTTAGGCTGAGAACATTGGTGAAGGGTGGCGTTTCTAAGAGCCTCACGCGCTGCATGTTTGAGATGATGTTGCTACTGGAAACGCAGGAAAATGACCGGGCACTGCCCTAAACACTGGGAGGAGATTGATCCGTACAGTGCACGGCGAGCAGCATCTATGTGATATGCCGTCCTGTATTGTGCTATGCGTCTGTGCCCTATTTAAGCACTTCATGCTGGCAGTCTCGGCGACGTGACGAACCATGGGCTTTGTCGGGTTTCGCGTTGTGCCTTATCGCATAATAATTTCGCTGTGCGTTTGTCGCGAGGGCGCCGCAGCTGTTGCAACGGCTCCCTCTTATTCTTTCAACTCTCCTTTTCTTCGTAGACTGGATTTCCGACGTGGCACGCTATGCAAGACGACGAAAAGTGGAAAAGGAAAGAGGGAGTGCCGAGGCGTATGGTAGAAAGGAAATCTTTGTTGCAGCCGTGACATCATGCGTCAGCGAATACATAAAGCAACTGGAAGGCGGCTCCGAAAATTGAGGCGCGCCCGATTTTCGGGCATATCATTTCTCGCATTTCGTCTCAAGCAAGGCAACGGATCGATGATTCTTTGAATATCTTTGAATCACTGCGCATACAATCCCTTTTCTTTTTACGAATACGAAAAGTCTGCACGTGGGACGCGACTCTAAATGGTTTAGCGGCAAGGATATCAAAAGCGGAAGAAAATGAGAGTAAAGAAAATCAGTGAGGTTAATTTCCGTTCGGGATAACAGCCTTGTCGCTCGCGATGGATGGTTCGCCCCCTAGAATCACGGGCGGAAGTCTCCCAAATTGCTCATACTGGCGTTATCTGCAGCACGCTTTTTGTTGTGTAGCGTCAGATTTTTAGATTTTTTTTTTCAACCGCTAATGTCCAAAGTGTCCACTACGACACACACTAGAGGGACCAAGATACTTTGTTGGGCGAGTTGGTAAACATCCATTGTTAATATAAACAGCGCGAACAGGAAGACACCTTTTATCTTCCTTTTATCTTGTCCTGTATCTTCCTGTTCGCGCTGTTTATATTAACAATGGACACTAAAGCGAAACTAGAGGATGCCCAATCGTCGGCACCAGAGAAACACCCGCGGAACGCATGAATCATTTCGGAGGTGGTCGCACCGTGGTTTACAGTGCCTGATTACAACGATCCTGCTGTGCGCTCGTCTTGACTCGGCGAAAGTCAGTGCACACAGCAATTTTTTTTTTTTGGCGGCGCCACGCTACTAGCGTCGGCGTTACTTCCAAGCCTCTAAAACACTCAACGCAGGTGGATCTTAAAGCAGTTCGTTTAGCGGAATCCTCCTGTCGGAGTAAGACATCGAAATAAGGAAGTTGTGGCGGCGGCGCTACAACGTTCTACAGCTACAACTACAATGAGTGCGACGCAAATGTTCGAAGGCTACGAAGAGGTCGCGCTGGACACGTATTCGGTATTTACGGAGCTTTGTGATGGCTTCCGAATGACATTACAATTGGAATTGACGCCCGAATATGCAACGAAAGGGCAAGTGTCCGAATAGTCTGCCCGTCGTTTGATTGGTCTTTTCCTCTACGTCTGCCCGATTTCAACCCACCGCTCTCTCCTTTCCCCTCTTTATTGGACGCCTAAAGTCTCAGTTTTAACACCGATCTAAGAGTACGAGCAGAAAACCCATAAAAGTAATTACAGGCATATTGTCATACTCCAGTTTATTACCTTTCTCATGGAGAATATTGTCTGCCAGAACGTGGTATACTTTTTTTTTTTTTTTGAAAAGGACAAAGCGCTAACGACACATTCACATGAAAGAGCGCTTGTCCGTGTCTTCTTTCATGTGAATGTGTCGTTAGCGCTTTGTCCTTTTTTTTAAAAAAATGCTGCACCAACTAGCCCAACAAAAGGTCCTTCGTAGTATACTTTCATACTTTTTGTGAGGAGTATTCAGGATTGAACTCGTTTGCACTTCAGTACACATCACTGCGTACTGCTGTGATTATATCGATGGCAGTTTGGATGACGAGCAGTGTGTGCTCGGGTTGTTTTTGGATTTATCGAGAGCATTAGGTACAGCAAGTACTCTGCTTTCTGAGGCAAGTTAGAAAGCATTTTATTCCGTGGCCCATACCCATATTTTTCTCGAGCTATCTTCGCAACCTTAAATTAGTAAGGATAAGAGGCATTGTAAGTATTGTTTCTTATATTCAGTACTGAGTTCCACAAGGTCCTGCGCTAGGACTTTCCTTGCATAATATTAAGGCGACAGCGTTAAAGGCTCCGCTCTACCGAAATTCCGGCGTCATCGTCGCTGTCGATATTGTGGGCGAAAAATCAAGGGCATGCTACCCTGCCGGGGTGGTGCAGTGGTAAGACGCCCGACTACTGTGCCGAAGTACCCGGGTTTGAACCCGACCTCGGCGGCTGCGTTTCGATGGAGGCGAAACGAAGGGGCGTCCGTGTGCTGTGCGATGTCAGCGCACGTTAAAGATCCCCAGGTGGTCGAAATTACTCCGTAGCCCTCCACTACGGCTCCTCTTTTCCTCTTTCCACTTTAACTCCCACCTTCCTCCCTTCCCTTACGGCGCTGTTCAGGTGGCCACAGAAACAGGTGGGACAGATACTGCGCCTTTCCCTTCCTATCAACCAATTAATATGGCTATGACAGGTGCAAGTAGGCAGATGACATGGCACTGATTGGGCCGGCGAGTTGTGTGACGTTACGAGACCACGTGACAAGGCAGGTGGTGCCAACTAGGGGTTCTCCTTTGAGACGGGATGGTGAAGAAATAATCAAACCTTCCAGTACCCTGGGGCGATGGGTAAGACACGCTACTCCTAGGCCACTCAGGCCCACCCGCACGGGACTTTGTAAAGCTGGACTTTGTCGGGAGTCTGTTCACATAACTGGGAGGATCCGCAAGATGGAGTCAGTAACTATTTCGCGTCGTACCCCCAGAGGTGAGGCTAAAGTACCGCCCCCCCCCCCCCTCCCCATTTTTAATATAAATGATATCTTTGGTATGAAATTAAATGCTAATTTATTTTTGTTCTCGGGTGCACTTTGCTTGCTTTTCTTCACGAAGTGACGTACGACATCCCAGGTGCTCTATAAAATCACAAAAAAGGGTTTTCAAGCTCTTGTTAACATATATGCAAATGGGACGCCATCCAACTTTGATGAAGGCAGTGAAATGGCCACTGGGACGCACGCGTCACTCCGGGGTTTGATATGCACGGAGCCTATAGTTGCGTTATTCCGGAATTGTCGCCTATACATAATGCAGTTCACCCGACTGTAAACAATCTCAGTATATTTTTCTATTAATTTAGCTAGATTGATTATTAACGCACTGTTTGCGCAGTGAAATTTTTTTCTTGCGTTGATAGATCCATAGAAAATAAAATGTCGTGACATAGAGCATCCTAAACCACCATACACTTTTAAAACAAGGTAATATGAACTGATTGCTAGAAGAAAAATGCATAATTGTCTACTTTGGTGAGAAAGAAAAAGGTAAAAATCCGGCCCATGTTAGCGAAAACAACTTCAAATGCAATTAGTGACTGTATAGTTGACCTAAATTTTTAGTTTCAGATCCATTTCTTACTGCCTCGTTAGATATAGAGGTCCTTCTCAGTATTATGCTTAGATTGCTTGAAGACATATTTTTCGGACCATCAGATTCCGTACAATATGAGGGCTTTTTGTTGAGATTCAGCGCAGCGTACGTAAAACAGGAAAACACGCGTTTTGTCCTTTTCAGACTATTTCATCTCAATATCATGCGTCACGTCTTCGTTCGATTCAGTTTTTACGTGCAAATTCGCGGCTTTTCCACGCGTCTTACGTCTCTATCGCGCATATTCTTTCCGCGCGAGGCGTGCTAGTCGTTGCCTGCTCGCAAATATTTGCGGCCCCAGAGCGGGCGCCTCCGTGACGGGCTGCAATCCACGCTTCTCTCGTATCTGCATAATTGGCGCTAGAGGAGTTGGCGCTTCTCTTTCGAGACGCCCATCGCCATTTTACAGCCCTTGCATCGCCCCGAGCGCCATTAGAAGCGCTGCGAATGGCCAGGTAATTAGACGCGCCCAGCCGAGATGCTCGTTCCAGATCTTGCTCTGCAGTCTACGTCGAGGGATGTTCAAGGTTCGGGGATGGCGCTCTTTTGCTCTTTGAGGGGAAAAAAGCGGACAGAGTACGCTGAGCTCTTATGGCATGCGTAAAGCATTTATCCTTAAGGAACGTGAGTCACTCAGGGTTGGGCTGCTTTCGTAGCGAGGCAAAACTCGATGAAGCGGCATTTTCGGCCATGCTCGCGCAGGAAGGGCTAAAGAAGCGGGAAACTGCTATGGGAACTTTTCATGCACGAAGAATTAAGAGTGCCATGAAGGCGAAAACTGCCCATTTACGTCTGCCTGAAGCTTCGCTAGTTAATGCGCGTGTAAGGTGAGCAGCGATGATAGAAATGGTGGCAGGAGTAAGAGTTGATGGCAACTAGTAGATAAGAACTCTAATGATGATTGCACTTATGACTATGACTAATCATGACTAGGCACAATAAACGTGCCTTGGGATTACTCAACCAGTGAAAGGTGGCAAGTATATATACTGACGATGACTAACCCAACAATGACTCATGAGATTAAGATCCTAAGCGTGGCTTTATATAGTTAGGCCCCGTACATCGAAAAAATGCGGCGCCGGCGCTGGCGTTGGCGTTGTAAACGAAAAATTGGCATTGGTGTTGTGAACGACTTAGGCAGATGTATAGGTACATTTCATTTTCAGGGCGTCTGTTGAGTGTAGGCAGAAATTTCGTGTACTCTCGAAGTACGTGTCCTTGAACTGTGACTCAAACAGTACACTTGAGCTGTCTGGACTGTCGTTGCTATTCTTTTGTAGTATACGTCAAGAAGCCGGGAACTTTTGCTCGCAAAAATATGGGACACAACACGGATGCCGCTTCTTTTACCGTGCCGGGCTTCGCTCGACAATGCCTAGTCAACAAAGGCGGCTGTTGCAGCGCATAATTTCTTAACGACAAACGGCTAATAGATGAGTCAAGTCAATGCGCGGTGCTTCCTATAAACGTCATGTTAGTGCACAGTCTGTCACTGAGCCTCAGCGGTCCGTGAGTAAAATGTTCAGTGTGCTGAGTGCATGCGATTGTTCAAATTTTCAAGTATCAGATAGAATATATTCCGCTTGATTCACTGAACGAATTAAACAGTGTATACTCAAAAATATTCCAAACGAATCGAATAGGGTATCAGGCGTTCAAGCGCTTTTCGAGTAACCAAGTTTGAATTGGGCACTCTCAAGTATCTTTCAATGGCTGCTTCAAAAAGAGGGCTGATCCGACGTCGCTGAAGAATGCTGTCACTATTGGTCTGCGCGTACAGCGCTGCGACATGGTCCATTCGTGGGCCAGAACCCAAAATGGTCAAACATATGACCATCAACACTGGGCGACGCGGAAGGGTGAAGCCAGATCCAGCGAGACCTTCCTTCATGCCCGATATCGGAGGCTGTGTTCGTCTCTCTCATATATCTCATTAACCGAGACCGCAAGACGAGGCTCAGTGATAAGGGCGCTCGATCGCTCGATCAGCCCGTATGGACGTGTTCAATCCCGGATGCCAATCCCGGATGCGGCGATCGCGTATCGATGGATGCGAAACGCTATGTTCCCGTGTCCCTCAAAGCCCATGTCACTTGGGTCGTTGAACGCCATATACCATACCATACCATACCATACCATACCATACCATACCATACCATACCATACCATACCATACCATACCATACCATACCATACCACACCATACCATACCATACCATACCATACCATACCATACCATACCATACCATACCATACCATACCATACCATACCATGCCATGCCATGCCATGCCATGCCATGCCATGCCATGCCATGCCACACCACACCACACCACACCACACCATACCATACCATACCATACCATACCATACCATACCATACCATACCGTACCGTACCGTACCGTACCGTACTGCATCGTACCGGACCATACATTTAGATGCGGAGCTAGTTTGTTCTACGCCATCGTCAGCAGCAGAAGCTAATTTTCCAAGGCACATGAAGGGAAGGCCCCATGCTTATGTATAACCTTCGTGCCGGGTGCCTCATAGTGGATATCAGAATTGCATCTTTCTACGGCTGCAGGCTTGACTCCGTGAGCCACAACTCTTCTACTATCTAACTCTTCGTCGTTTCGCAGAAATAGTTGTCTTTACGAATATTTCAGCAAGTAGCGGCTAGTCATAGAAATATTCGATTCGTATTCGATTCGATTGTATCTTTATTCGATTACTATTAAATTTTGCTTATAGATATAGGAAGTATCCGTACGCTATTGGATGCAAAGTCGAAACTACCCGCACTCGATTCGGTTTTGGAAAACAAGTACTATTCTCAAATACCTACGCCCACGTGAGCACTGTGATAAAATATCACGAAAGCTGCGTTCAGCAATAATATATATTCAGCCTACTTACTGTTACTGCTTCGTCAACCAGCAACAGTGAAATTTAACTGTTAAGGATCGATGGGACCTTAATAAGCGATAAGTTTTGGCATTTTTATGAAAAGCTGTCGAAAGGTCTGAATGACAGCCATTTGCGAACATGCAACTGCATGCGCTGCAAAAGTAACTCACCCCCACTGCAGAAATGTATTCATAATATATAGTACCCGAATCATGAAGCTGAAGTAAGATTATTCTGCACTCGTAGTCCCATGGTCACGGCTGTTCACAGTGCTAATAGTTTCTCCAAATATGACCTGCAAAATACTTGTAGCTCTTTACTGTTTATTTACTGTTTCAACATTTTTGGTAGCAATCTATCTAGTATTAGAGTTTCAGATTTTCAGATACATTGGCCACGGCGACTTTTTGGCGCCCTCCATAGCCGGAGTCACGTTGGGAAGTCAAAAAATATTCATACTAAACTAAAATAAATCAATATTTGCAGAATTCCATGTTGGTACGGAGCAGATTTTTCTTCCCAACTGTCCACTGCTGCACTGCATGCCCTCAGTGACGCAAAGCAAGAGACCCAACCCAAGGTGACGTTGGCGTGAGCGATGGATCCGCCCGTAAAGCGGAGCAGGCCGACACCACCGAGATTTTAACAAGGCCTTTGCATCACCTTCTCTCCCATCAGCGAACGTCATGACAAGCGGATGAGCGATAAAGGATCAGCCACTGAATCTGCGCGTACAGGCTTGGGTAAAAGGGCGAGATGACATCATGTGACTCGACACAGATTCGCGCTCGCGCCTTCATTTGCTGGCACTTTATCGCCATCCGCCTGTCGTGACGTAGGCTGCTGGGGAGCGCAGGCCTTGCCAAGATCTCGGTGGCGACGAGCAGGCCCACCGAGGCAACCATGAACTTTATATTTCCTAGACAAGCAAAAATTACGAGGGACTTTGGCGACTAAAGTAGCAAAAAGGCGAAAGCCTGAGTGCCACGTTCTGATACGCATATAGCACTAATTAGTAAATAATTAATTAGTCAATGGGTGTTGAATTAGTTAATTAGGTATAAATGGGTGATTAGTCAGTAATTGGTATTTTAATTATTTACTTAATTAAGTATAAATTGATCATTTATTGCCATATGGCCATATAAAGCACGTATTCGCGCATACTGTGGTACTATGTGATATTGGTCGAGACCTCTATGACGTTATCCCGCCTCAGCCAATCAGAGCCGCCGCAAAAGCGGGGCAGATTTTCTCCCCAACAGCATGAGTCATTAAAAGCTTTGCCTTATTACGTGGAAATACGCGACGCTTATCGAATGCGACATCGAATCTTTTATTCTTTCCCGAACCACCTCAGCTACACGCTACCGCAGAGGAGCACGTTCTTGTCTCTGCTACCGGCTGCCATATCACTCTAATGGCTGGTTCAAGAAATGTTCTTACTTGATTCATAGCGAAATACATTTCGACTTTTGAAGCGTATGCGCTTCTTTAAAAATAAAGTAAGAGAACAAAATGGTTTGCACTTTCGAATTAGCTGAGCATGTTCGAAAACATTATCAACTGCCTGTCGCCATGTGTTGACACTGTTGGCTTCGGCATTTTGCAGTTGCACGTAGCAGCATCCCTGTTACTCGTGATACTTTCTGTGGTGAGTTAGAGTTAGGCTGTGCTCATACAAGGCCCGACACGTATGTTGCCAGCAAATGAGTAATCGCACATTTGAGTGTAAACTGGCGGAGTAGCTGCATTGCGACCACAATCCGTAAGCAGCCGGCGCATCTAATGGGGCAGAGGGAGAGCGAAAATGGTTGTATGAGCGGCGCAGAAAATATTTGCGCTACTTTTACTGCTCGCCCAACGGCGAAAGTTTTCTTCGCGACCGGCTCACTTCGCTATCCGTAGCATGTTCGCTGGTAGACGCGAAGCTGTTCAACGCCATGGTGCGCGCTGACGACCGATCAAAGCGTATAATAAAAGTAGTGATATCCTCCATGCAGCCAGCCTAGCGGTAAACCATACTTTGAGAGAGATAGAGAAAAAACAAACAAACAGACAACCTCTACGCAAAGTGAAAATCCGGCGAAAGTAGGTCATTTTGGAAGTTTGGTAGTATAAAGTACTGCTACATTTTTCCAGTAAAGTGCAGAACATTCGTGTAACACGATGTTCGTGAAGAAAACACGTACTTTTACTCCTTTGCGCTCTTTCGTTCGCGGGCTGCTCCTTACCAATTTTACGGTGGAGCCTTAATGGTCAAAACAAAGCTTTCGGTCGTTTTTTATTATGATGCAACGCTGGGGCTCTTTTTTTTTTTCTTCAGATTTTCGTTCTTGAAAAAGGGGAGACGGGAACTGAGTTATCGTCGCTGACTTTTCTGCGACAGCTCGGAGGTGGCACTTCCAGTCACCGCGAGCACAAAAGACCGCACTGCGAAGTTCCCCGCTGTCACATTTCACTTTTCTTTTAGCGATATATCCACAATCAGCCGAGCGCGCTGTGTGCGCACCGACAATCTCAGAGGATCGCTACCTCGCAGTGGCTTGGGGGGTTGGACAGCTGCCACTGAGAAGGCAGGCGAAAAACGCAGACCGTCAGATATCTCGCTGGGCACGACAATGTTGGCATTAGCAGGAGCTTGTACCGCCCGCCATCTAAGTGTAAAAGAAGCTGGGAATTGAAGCCAAGAGCGTCAGCGGGTAACTCTCGTTGTTTGGCCACAATCAATATTTAGCCGCAATAAGCCCAGACGGGATGCCAGAAGTTGCGCACAGATCTCTCACGCTTCGCTTGTACCGCAAAGCGCACGTCAACCTTCGCGAGAGGAAGTCGATTAACGACCCGCGTATCGGTGCACAAGCCAACCCTGCTGCGTCTGAGATGCTGCGTCTGAGATGTGGCAGCCGCCGCACTTTCTGGCCCGCTGAACAGCTCCTCGGGATGTCAGCGATCAGGAACTCGCCTCCGCCGATGGAAGTGGACGTCTCTGTTGCACCCGTTCCTTCGGCAGTTACAGATGGCTAATCCGAGGCTGCCAATTTCCTTGTCGATGTCGGCGTTTCGTGGAGCGACGAAATCGCGAGAGATTTGTTGTTACGAGGGGCGGGGAAAGCGTTGCGTAGGGGCTGTGTGAAAGTGCCGATGTTCTGTTCCCTTCAGGTCTCCAGCGTGCAGACAAACGCGTAGTGGGTAACAGACAAAACTTCGATGAAGAATAACACCTTAAGCTCAGCGTAAGAACAAAAACAGGTTATAAAGATATCGTGTTTAAAACGGGTAATGCAATTACGTGCTCCTATAAGGTTTTGGGACATGCTATTCAAGGCCCGCATTCGTCTGACATAAGTTAATGTAATTCCTCTGTTCGGTATTGTGCATTTATATTTCATTTTTTTCTCCGTCCAAAATGCACCAGCACAAAGGCTAGCACCAATACTCAGCACTGTAAGGAAATATTGATCGATTTATTTATTGATTGGTTGATTGTCCATTTTGTTTTGGTTTCGTACATGATTGAGCGTGGAGCTCTGGCATCTAACTAAGCCACACAATCCAGCGACGAATCAGTGCCCTGGCATGTCACCTGCCATTTACCACGTGACAGACTTGTGAATTTTTGATATAGTGAGGCATCAAACGGTTGGCGCCGCCAGCGGCGCCGGATAACTTTCTTGACATTAAGGTACTAACGCTCCTGCAATAAAACAAGCCAGCCAGTTCACTGAGGTGTCTCCTAAATGTATGCACCAGTGTATACAGGAGTAAAACCCGACCGTAAGCGAGTTTAATTACTCGTTTTCCTCACCACTAAGAATGGCCCTAAAATCCAAGACATATGCGGGCCCACCACCCGACGAGTTTTGAACTTTTCGCCGCAAGGCAGTGGTTGTCTTTTTATTATTTATTCTTTCCGCAGTCTACTACTGACCACATGGCGGCGCAGCCTCTCGTATGACATTGATGAGAGTGCCAAGCCGGCGGATAGACTTAAATGAAGCCACGTCCTTCCCGTTACAAGTGTTCTGGATAATAGTGTTCAGAACGTCGGTAAAACCTCATCCTGTTCATTACAATGCGGTTGCTTCAAAATGCACGAACTTCGCTCATATTTTGTTTGGTCATGAGGTTAATGGAAATGAGGCTTGGTAATGAGGTTTGGTAATGAGGTTTGGTACTGAACTTGAATTCTTTTTTCGATTCAGCATTGACATTCCGTTCACTCTGTAAACAGCAGTCGTGTCCATTTAACTGTTTCCGGAAAAGAACGGCGGCTATACGACGCGAAGCCGCATACTCTGCAGAGTTGCAAACGCGCACAAGAGAGAGAGAGAGAGAGAGAGAGAGAGAGAGAGAGAGAGAGAGCGCAAGCGCTGGCTTGGCTGGTCTGTCCCAGTCCCCGCCCGGAGGAACATGGTATGGGCGGTCGCGGCTGGCTGAACTTATTTCGGCGCTTTGAGGTTTTCAACACGGCGAAGGCGGCCTCGAGCTGTGTCCAATTTGCCGGTTTTGCCAGCTACGTCATTCACTGCTTCAGAAAGCGGTTTTGCGTTGAAGAACGCATGCGGCGGACAGCAGAATATATATATATATATATATATATATATATATATATATATATATATATATATATATATATATATATATATATATATATATATATATATATATATATATTTTTTTTTTTTTTTTTGAACTAGATGCTACCCCCCATGAAAACTGGAAGATTTTGCAAAAGGAGTAGGGGGGGGGGGGGGGGGGGGAGGGGAGGGGTCCTTTGCACTAAAGTCGCTTAGCAGCATGACCAGATTTCCATTTAGTTTAGCAGGCGCAGCCTATGAGCTCGAGTGCCCAGAATTGAGTTGTTTTGGGTGGTAGGCCTATAGAGGGCGGGGATTATGAGGATGATGAGCCTACAGTTACACAAGTGATCTGAGGTGGCGTATGTGTTACACCTCACCTCCTGAAGCCAATGAGTAAATAATATTTAGAAATATTAATGACCGATCATGAAACCGCTGTACGGACTCGACGGATATTTCACGGCACTGTTATCGAATCCGGTTTTCTTCATCACGCAGAATAATGAGCAGGACAGCCTTTTTGTTGAAAATTAGATTATGTCCTGATGCAGCTGCTGTGCGCTCGGCGTTTGATTTATCTTGCTGCTGAATGACGTCATACCGTACAGTCATTAATGATATTTGCAAAACTGGTTACATTGAAACAAACTCTGGACCTGGATTGATTTGTTTGCCAAGTTTAACGTCCTAAAGCTACTTGGGTAATGAGGGACATCGTAATAGCTGCTTGATATAATTTCGACCAACTGGCGTTCTTTAACGTACACTAATACGCACCGCAAAGTGCCTGGGAGAATTGAGTTTTTCATTTCAGCGCGCCGCCACGGCCGGGATCTAACACAGCCCCCCGGCTCAGTAGTCGAGCGCTCTAAAAAATCAGCCAACGCGGCAGGAGAAAACCTGGACTTAATAACTTGAAAATCGATCTGACGTAAATGAGAAAGCTGCCTGCTGTCCAGTCAAAGCTGTTCTCTCGCTTGCCAGTTATAAAGAGACGCATGATTTCAATAGACAAATAATATCCGGCTTAATCGTCTCACAGAACTGTAACGCTGCCAAACTTTGTTTACAGTTCAGTCGACCTTGAAACAGGCAACTGATTATACTTGTTTATTTCATGATCCAGTGCTTCGAATCGATTATCCTTAAACCGGCTCACGGAGGAATGATCTCGTTTTATTTTGTTGCTTGCTTGATTCATCTTTCCTTAAACCATTGTGGAGCTGGCTTATCCCCGATCCCTTAATAAAATAAGTTCGACCTGTTCTTTCTTCTCCTCCTCTGCATCCTTAGAAGGTGCCCATCGATTTGGCTGGCGACATGCAGTTGACACACACAGACGAAAGACGAACTTGAAGCAACATGCAGACAGAATAACTTCATAAACAATAGCAACCAAATGTACAGAAAAATATTTACAAAATAGAGACAGGCGACACTTCAAAAAAGGCTGACTAAAGCTATGGATTGCTACGCGCACTGGCGCGCTGAACGATACATGAGCTCACTGCTCTCTTACCACTACTTGCTTCAAAAAACGGGCCCTGCCTGCTACCGCTGTCGGAACCTCATCCAGAATCGGCCGCTCCTAATAACCGTGCCCAAATTTTACAAAATAGGGAAAGGGTGCTGGGAGAAAGCTAAACGCTACGCTTTTCTCCTTCGGGCCGCTAGAGAGCCCTGGAATTTTCTCGAAGCTGTGGTCCGGAGGAGCGGCGTTCTCAATGACCCGATAATAGAAGTATCCGATTCGTGCGCTGGGATGCATACGCAGATGGCTGTACCTTCTCTCCCTTTCCAGAAGGTTCTCACGGCTTCCACTGTAGTTTGTTGTCAGACGGCCTGGCGCCAGTGTTGACGGAGGTGGGGAGCGTGGGGAGGCGATGGCGCCGTCATGGAGGGCGCGGTCGCCCTTCCTTCGGGAAGTTTCTCGGTCTTTTTATTTGTGGCTCTTTCTCTGGCAAGCACGCCTAAGACATTTAGAAAAGGACAAGCGCTGCCTTACAATTTGTTTAGACACCTGGAATTAACCTGCTTTCCAAAAGATGAAGAGCGCGCTCGACGACGTATACGTCGTGATACACCGAACAATGAACGTGTTTTCAATAATTGTCAAATTTAAATGAAAAAGCTATTTTAAAAAACGGATGCAAAATTAAAGCAACGCCCTTTAGTGTCGGCAAATGTTACTTCCACAGGGCTAAAAATGTTCGCAAACAATTATAATTCGGTCCTAGAAGAAAAAAAAAATAGTTGTTGTTTTGCTCTGGTTGACATTAGTTGAATTTCGAAAGCAACGGCAGAAGCTTCTTTTGCCTGCTACATCATTCCCATATCACGCCCTATCAGTGTAAGGTGCTACATCGTTGGGGATGCTTAAGCTCATCTTTTAAGGGTATGACGCGAGAGCGTAAGCTACCAGCCCACATAAAAAGCCACGCTTCAACCAAGCCGTATGGAGGTGCCTACGGCTGATTCTGATATAACCCTCCCATATGAAAGGAGCGACTTGAGTTGGCAGCTCCTGACCGTGGCAAATGGGTAACGTGAATTCAAATGTCATGGTAGGCTGATATATACATATATATATATATATATATATATATATATATATATATATATATATATATATATATATATATATATATATATATATATATATATATATATATATATATATATATATATATGTGAAGGAAAGAAACTAACAGTCGGCGAGGCCAAGGAAAGTGTAGGGGATGTATGTTACTTTATGTCCTTTTTTTTAATGTTTACTTGTATAATCAAAGAAATTAGTAATGTAATCTTGTTTAGGGGAAGATAATTGCGCGTGGCGCTGGTGAACACTCTCAAGGTTCGTATACAGACAACATAAATACCCAAGCAAGTAGCAGGGGGGACAGCGGCCGATGTAGCTCAGTTGGAAGAGCACCGGGCGCGATATTCGGAGGTCGTGGCTTCGGTTCCCACTATCGGCACGTTGTTTTTTCTGCTACTTTGTGTTTAATTATCTTCCCCTAAACAAGATTACATTACTAATTTCTTTGATTATACATGTAAACATTAAAAAAAAAGGACATAAAGTAACATACATCCCCTACACTTTCCTTGGCCTCGCCGACTGTTAGCTTCTTTCCTTCATGTATTATAACGAGCACCCTCATTTCCCCTTAATTGATCTGCGTGTAGCTTACGGGGGTCTCGGTTCTGGCAGTCTTGAAGCCATAGGTAGCGTAAGAGGGTTTTAGCACAGCTTTCGCCCTCGCTCTTGATCCCGTTCTACGTGACGCTGGCGGTAACAAAGGACGTTCTACGTCCGCCGCTATGGTTGAGGGTGGCGCTGGTGAACACTCTCAAGGTTCGTATACAGACAACATAAATACCCAAGCAAATAGCAGGGGGGACAGCGGCCGATGTAGCTCAGTTGGAAGAGCACCGGACGCGATATTCGGAGGTCGTGGGTTCGGTTCCCACCACCGGCACGTTGTTTTTTCTGCTACTTTGTGTTTAATTATCTACCCCTAAACAAGATTACATTACTAATTTCTTTGATTATACAAGTAAACATTAAAAAAAAGGACATAAAGTAACATACATTCTCTACACTTTCCTTGGCCTCGCCGACTGTTAGCTTCTTTCCTTCATGTATTATAATGAGCACCCTCATTTCCCCTTAATTGATCTGCATATATATATATATATATATATATATATATATATATATATATATATATATATATATATATATATATATATATATATATATATATATATATATATATATATATATATATATATATATATATATATATATGTATATATATATATATATATATATATATACATATATATATATATATAGCTAAAGAGATCGCGCGGCAGGTAATGTTTCTTCTCCGGTCTCCAAGTACTCTCGCTGAACTTGACTCAATGACTCGCCACATGTACTATTGGAGACAAACGTCTCTGGACCACACGTCTGGCGATTTTGGACCCTGTGTTACAGTATGATAACAAAGATTCTCGCTTAGCTAGCACCCTATTTTGCTGCCCAGTATTCTTTATATACTCATGGAACACGCCGTCTGCATTGAGGATGCAGCATCCGGAGTTATTTTTCTTTTACTTATATAATCATACTTTCTTCATAATTCCTTAGCCCCCAATTGGCGAAAAATAATGTAGGGAAATATTAGCTTGCTCCCTTCCTTCACAGTCTTCATTCAAGTCTAGATACTACCAGAGTCCTTTTATGCTACCTTACAAAGTGACGCCATTTTTTGTTTTAGGTTTTGGCAAACTATTTCATATTGTACCTCATAAACTCCTCCCCTTACGGCTCCCCAAGTCCAAAAAAAAAAAAAAAAAAAAGAAAGAAAAAAGTACAGAAAATATACTGTTTTCAAAAAATAATTAATGTGTAGTTTTCGGCTGTGTACCTATTGTGGCTAACGAAATTTCTGTTTTTAACATCAGAATATTGTGTACTGACTGCGAAAAAGTGTTACAGGACTACAGCCTACATAAAAGTGCCAAAGAAAAACTACAGAACTGCAAAAAAAGTTCTACACAACAACCGAAAAATCTGACATTAAAAAAGGCCCACAGAAGGCTTTCTCGCATTTGTTTGGAATGGTTCTGCCTCCAAAAGCAACGCCTCCAAGACTATTCAGTTTAGGAGGCGTTGGATTAAGGAACACTCGAACGCTCTCCTTCGGCTGCATTTTTGTCAGGCCTACGCCACGTGTTGGCCGCGTATGCTTCTGCATCGTCTTGCATTTCAATGCCGTCACCATCACAGCTGCTCAAGTCCAACAATGGAGCTTGAAAAGAGAGGTAGGAAGCGTCTTGCAGAAAGTGATCGCTTTGCGAGTTATGCGACAGAGTTGAACATCGGCCCCGCCGTGGTGGTGCAGTGGTTACGGCGCTCGACTACTGTACCCAAGGATGCGGGATCGAATCCCGGCCGCGGCGGACTCTTTTCGATGGAGGTGTAAAGCAAGGCGCCCGTGTGCTGTGCGATGTCAGTGCACGGTAAAGAACCCCAGGTGGTCGAAATTTTCGGAGTCCTCCACTACGACGTCTCTCATAGCCTGAGTTGATCGCTTTGGGACGTTAAAACCCCCAAACCAAACCAGAGTTGAAGATTGCTCGCCCATGCCGACAACGCGCCATTTCATGCTCATACATACTCTCGAGTCTTTTTACAATTCACTTTCCCTCCAAACAACAAACAAGTTACTAGAATAATCAGCCCCATACATCCTAGCCATGATTTTCCTATCAGTCTTCTGAACTGTCGCATCGAATTATCCCTTCATTATATCACATATGTTTTAGTTTATTACGTTTACTTCATTCCTTATACAGATACGTAATTCCCGCCAAAAAGGCCGTTTTTAGGCTCCTAACAGCGATGTGAACAGACTGTTTTTCGTTCATAAAAGTGATGAAGCCACAGAAACATAAAACAATATCATGATATTTAAAATGATATTTTACTGCCAAGGACAAGAAAAATGATTCTGTACATTCGGATAGATGTTGCCATATTGCAGTAGAAACCAACAATTTCGGTGATATTGTCATCTACTGACATTTTAAACTGGCAAAGAAAGTGAGGCCAATTCTGATGACGGAGCCGTACTGTGTTGAAATGTTTTCATTCTGCTCTTAAAATATCCACACGCATGCAGTATCGCTCGCAGTAGCATATGCCTGGATTGCATATTACTACATAGTATGAATGACAAAGGGTGTAGTACAGCAGATTTTTTTTGTTGAAACTTCAGCTTTTCCCCTTTTTGTTTCAGTGTGTATTACACGATATGCTTATGTATATTTGTCATATGTATGTATGTATGTATGTATGTATGTATGTATGTATGTATGTATGTATGTATGTATGTATGTATGTATGTATGTATGTATGTATGTATGTATGTATGTATGTATGTATGTATGTATGTATGTATGTATGTATGTATGTATGTATGTATGTATGTATGTATGTATGTATGTATGTATGTATGTATGTATGTATGTATGTATGTATGTATGTATGTATGTATGTATGTATGTATGTATGTATGTATGTATGTATGTATGTATGTATGTATGTATGTATGTATGTATGTATGTATGTATGTATGTATGTATGTATGTATGTATAACTTTATTAGGGAGCCGGCAAACGACGGGTTAAAGCGTCGTGACGCTGGCCAAGCGTCTACCCGCTTTGTCATATGCTAAATGTCGCTTAATAGTATTTGAAGTTAGGTCGCTACTGCGCTTAGACTAGAGTTCCTTTCAGTGTCATTGCTATATCAGCATAATGCAGTTACAGATTTGGTTTAGATACCACCAGTCCTATCTTGCAAAAAAAGAAGAAGAAGAAGAAAATAAAACCCTGGCAAAGCTACTTATGCAATTTAAACTGCAGTTTTACAAAATTCATAAGATATCGGTTATTGGCGCGCTCCTCATCGCCTAGGAGGCAGGCTAGTGGTCGCATCTCTTATGAAAGGATTTCAAACCGTCGCTATACCATATGAAACGCGATGTGCATAAAGTTATGCTTTCAACTGCTCTGACGTAAATAGCCCGGCATTTATTTATGCAAGAGATGCACTTCCATTGCCGCAAAGAAAACATAGTCGATCAAATTCAGTGACTGTTCCTTTGTGGGTAATGTATATCAAAGTTCCGCTTTCAAAAGCCAGCGAAGCTTTTTTTCTTGCCTCATTCTGGGCTCGAAACCCACTGGCGGAGAGTTTCTTCTTTATGTATTTTTCGCAAGGTTTCTTTAAAGAGGCTTCGCAAACGCTTCAATGAAATTCGAGAAATCAGCTGGTAACGCATCACAAAAAAAAAAAAAAGAATGATTAGAATCCCACTCTCCGCCATAGTTATGCAGTACTTATTTATGATGTGCCCTTTATGAAGTCTGCGACGTCAGATCCTAGCGAGCCAGACTTCTTTGATCATATTAAATTGAATCAAATTAAATTTATTCCGTAACAAAAATGTATGGTTGGTTGGTTTGGTTGGTTTGTGGGGTTTAACGCCCCAAAGCGACTCAGGCTATGAGAGACGCCGTAGTGGAGGACTCCGGGAATTTCGGAGAGGAACAGAAATAAAGCTACGAGAACAGCTTGAGGAGCCCTAACCCCTAGCAAACAGGGCAGCATAGAAGCATGCGGCTAAGGGAATATAATTCGGTAGGGCGAGCACATACAAAATTTATGGAACATTGCTTTAAAACGAAAATTATAAGTCAAAGAAAATGAAGTCGCTCCTGAAACGAAGAACATTTAAGGATGACGCACTTTATAAACAGGGAAGTTCTCGGTTATTCCTGCTAGGCTTGTTATGGCATCATTATTTTTAATAAACTAAGTTTATACATACTACACAGCTTTTAACCATACACTGATGAAACATGAATTATGCGGCGCTTCTTAAATAAAGCTGTATTGCGACAGCGATATGGAACTTCGTACGCTAGGCGTAAAGCTCTTTTATGTAATACAGCAAGTTGGTTAACGCTCGTGAAACTTGGTTGGTTGGTTGTTGGTGCAAGGATAGTTGAGCCTCTATAATTGTTTTTTTTTTTTTCTGCAACGTGAGCTGCGTCTCTAAAGCCTAAGGGGTTCTCCTAGGAAAACTTCATGCAATAAGGCCCCCGTAACATTCGCCAGTGCGAGATCTTGTGTTGTGCGTATGCGCGATAGTATAGTACACTGCACCAACTTCTGGTTCTCGCATCCAGGCTGGTTTGCAACTGTTGCCGGAAACAATCACTGAATTAAACCTAGAACGGGCCCGGCATTTTTTAGTCTGGGTTTATCAATTCACACAACTATCTTCACATGTTCGTGCATGAGCAGAATGGAAGATGCCGCCGGTGCGAATCCTTGAGGCACTGAAGCCATTTTGTCGTCGTCACAATGTGACGTCGCCTACCACGTGACAAGTGCATAATAAATAAAATGCATAACATAAAAACAGCACATCACCGCGAATATGATTCGATCTCACAGAGAAGGGCCCAGGTCACCTTACCTGGTCGTTGCATTGTTATTAACTATGGTCCATCGCCACAGCTTGACATCGCAGCCACTTTTTCGCATTATAGCGCTATATGCTGGCACTAATATCCTCGAGTTGTGCATGGCCGTCTTCATCAATATCCATCCGTGTGTCAGTCAGTCCCAAAACAAGATACGACGTGAAGGCACTTGCAAGTTCAAGCCAAAATTTGCACGCGCGGTCACATTCGCTTAGGGAGCCGATCCACAGGCGCTGACGACTTTTGTACTACTCTACCAGGGATAGAGGGCAAAGTCGGCCGTCTGAGCTGCCGGCCTCGAGCAAAGCCTTGCACCACTCTACACATTTAGGCAGCAAATGCAAATCATCTCACGATGATTGATGCGCTAAGCCGATATGTTTACATCCACCATTTGTTTTATTATGAATAACCAATTTGATAAACCTAAGTGTATTAAAGCGATAGCTTTACTACGCACTTCTGTAGCTTGGTCGGCGTATGCTTCATATGCGCGAGCATGGCGCTGGCAGGCGGTAGCCGGCAGCTGACATAGCGGCGCACTGACTGGCAATAGGGTTGCCTCTGTTTTCATATGGAAGGATAGTATCAGAATCAGTCTGCGATGACATTAGAATCCACGTTGCCCCCATAGCACTGGTAGCCTACGGTACCGCCTCATGCCCTTAAAGGCGGAGCTCGCGCCTTTTTCTTCTTCTTCTTCTTATTCATCATCATCATCATCATCATCATCATCATCATCATCATCATCATCATCATCATCATCATCATCATCACCATCATCATCATCATCTTCTTCTTCTTCTTCTTCAGCTGATGCTGCTGCTTCGCCTATTTTACATCGCACGCCTGCTACGTCTTCACATACCTAGCAAACTTCATTCGTACCGGTACATATCTACACAACTATGTAACATTGCCTGTGCTGCCATTGAGGTTCGCCGACATACACAGAGGGTTCGCATGCTTTCGCTTTATCTGCATAGGTTTAGCAGTGTTAAATGTTCCTTAATTTATCATCACTCTATTTGTCATTTTACGAAGCACAATTTTTATTAACTTTTACATTCGAGGAAATTTTATTTCAGAATTCATACCCTCACGCCACTGCCCTGATTTTGAGTCGCCAGTCTTCCGATCGCTTTTTGATACTAACAGAGATTGCTTCGTATTACATTTAACTCTTCTTAACTACTTATAGAGCCTCAGGGAGTGTGGGTGTGACTCCAGTAAAATCTGTCCAGTTGCTTCTGGGTGTTTACAAATGGCTTGAAATGTGTAGGCTTCTAGCTAAGTTTCTTTCTGTAGCTTCGTGCTCTAAGATACCCTGTTATCAACTAAATATCTCTTAAGTTACTATGGAACAACTCCTTCCGATTTGCCGCTTCCATCAATATTATATACAGGTCGAGAGTGTGCTTTTGCATGAAATTAACCCATTTTTGCCTCTGCATTTTTACTTGTCGTTAAAAGCTCCGTATTTTTCCGCCCTGATTTCATGCATAGTTTGTTTTCAAGTCCTAATTTTCTAGAGGTCAGCGCCACACCGGACACGGTGGCGGTCAGGCAAAGTAAAATATTCCGTTTAATTTCCGGTGTGCTCCAGCTCGCTTGCGTTTTCCCCGCATACTTTCAGGTCAACTTTAGAGTTGTGCCTATAAAACAAAAAGTTGGTTCCCAACCAGCGAATTCATGTTTTCTTTAATAGATTCTTCGCTTAAATACCATTTTTCTTCAGGGAGGCACGGAACGTTAGAAAGTTGGAAAGTAAATCAAACGCTAATTCTTCTTCTAGGCCTTTAGCTACCGTCGGAGGCACTGAAAGAAAAAATGAGTTCGTTTGTAGATTTTATACAGGATTCCTTGCCTCGGTTTTTAGTCGGTTCTGCGGTAGCGTTTCCAATCTTTTCGCGGAAAGTGCGCGAGGTTACCATGCACTTTAATGCCTTGGTTTAAAAACAGCGCACTGCAAGCCAAGCTCCGCCGGAGCGAAGAAGCACCGTCAGGCAGCCGCTGTGTTGACACGAGAAAATATGAAAGCTCTTCGCGCCTCAGGGCCTCGCTTCCGATATTTTATACAGAGAGCAGCGGCGCCGGAAAGAGAAGCACCATCGCGGCGGCAGAACGAATAGCACAGAAGTACAGCACCCAAAGAGCGGCGGCTGTTAGCGATTTTCTTTTTCCAGTCTTCTCACCGATTTCTTTACCGGTCATGTGCGCATCGGAGAATCTCCACTCCGGCGCCATAAAGAAAACGAATGACGGCCGAAGCGCCCGGGGAGCATTTGGAACGAAGCAAAAGAACGCCTGGCGAGCACGAAGGAAGTTCAGTTTCGCACGTCGTGGCGGCATCGACTGGGCATCGTGTGGGCCAGGACGTTGAAGCGTACCCGACAAAGGCCGCTGAGTCCTCCACGTGCGCGGATGCTTCGACTCGAACGAAACCGTTGCCGCGCGCCAAAGATTCATGTAGCAAGTAACCGCGAATGAAGTAACAAATAACTGACGTTGACTCACGAAGACCAACACGCAAACGTTTAGAGAAGGCCTGGCGTTTGTACAGCTGCAGCGGCGCCAGGCTCAGAGGCCCGCCTCGGTCATGGGCTTCTGGTTGCGCAGCTCGAAGGGCCGGTCATAGTGTCCAGCAGCGATGGGCCGCGGCGCGTACGTCTCCACAGTATCCACACTCTGCTCGGCACTAGTCGGCCGTCCAAGTAGCCACCTGGCGACCCTCGACGTCACTCTGACGAGGCAGGCGAGAACCAGCAGTGCGGCGCACACGGCGTAGAAGGAGTACTGCGACAGGCGTCGCCAGTCGGCGCCCAGTAGGCGCGGAGGTTCCACGGCCGGGATCGCTGGCAGTGGAACGCAACCTCCGCGGTGTCTCTCGTGGCCGCGGTCGCAGAAGCAGCGGCCTTCACGGCCGCACGCGGTGCCGGCAGCAACGCACGCCGCTACGCCGCCGGCGCAGCGATCTCCGTAGCCAGCCACGGGCACGCAGGGAACACGGTCTCCGCGCACCATCCGGTAGCCGCAGTCACAACGACCCCGAACGCACTCGAGGCCACTGTGGTTCCACTGGCACTGGTGATGATAGCGACAGGCGCCATCCCGTGGGACGCTGCTGCCACAAACTCCGTGCACGGGGTCGTAATGCGGCCGATCCCTGGGGCAGCGGCAGGAACCTGACGGATCGCACCACATGTAGCGACGCCTGCAGTGGCAGCCCGCGTCCTCCGATACCACGAAGTTCATTGTGGCGTTGAGGTAGATGCGGCCTTCGACGCCCACGACCAGGGCCTGTACGTAGCCCTTGACGGACGAGTTGGCCACGACCCTAAGTTGCACATCGGCGTTCTCTCGCTTAGGATCCATTGGGGTGACGCGGTAGACCTCGCTGAGCGAGCAGCAATGCGCCGGCTCGATGTGCCAGAAGACGCCGGTCAGCAGGCCCCCGGAGAGGCCACAGCTGAACACCAGCTCCGTGCCCACCGTTGCGCGGTCGCGGATCGCTTCGCACGCAACCATAGCGCCGGCACTCGGGCGCCCGTAGAAAGCCTCGAAGTCATTCACTTCGCCGCCTGCCGACTGCTGAAATAGCGCAACTGCGGCCATGACCACAACAGTGCGAGTACAGCGATTGACTGTCATAGCACCGTCGTAACCTCCTCACCAAGGCAGGTGTCGGCGAGCAGGCTAGGCGATTGGGAGCAGGATGATCTCGCTACGATTTATCTTCTTCTTCTTCTCCTTCTCCCTCGTTATAATGGCACATACCCACAGTGGGGGATTCGTTGTAGGTGACACAATATAATTTGATAATGTTGATTTGACTGTATGATAGATAACCTAATATTTAGGAGTTGGTTTGCTGAAATATAGTGAAATTTTGAGGCGATAGTAATAGAAAACAATGAAAAAAAGGATTAAAATCGTAAAATAATAAAAATAATAATAAAAAGAAAAACAAAGAGTACAATTCAGACAGATCAGCGCTAACACACAAATCTTCCAGTACCAATATTATAATTATGAAGTAAGTCACACACCGATTTTAGGGCATACCCTTTGACGGTTGCACCAAAGGAGAGGAGGACAGGAAATGTAAATGGCAATCCTAGGCGAGCAAGAGTTATTTCTAAATAATTTCTTCTCTGAGTAGCATACCTGCGGCAGGAGAGAATGTAATGTTCAATTGTTTCCACGTCATCACATGACGCATAAAGATTCGACGGCGTGAATCCAGAGCGACATAAATAAAGATTGAGGGAAGGAATTCTACAACGCATGAGCGTCATGGAGACCTCGAGGTACAACATCGGAAATTCCAATGAGGTTCGGAAAGGAAAGGAACCAATGACCTTCTTCTTCGTTCTTCTTGATGCCGGACATGCAACGATTTATTCTTAGAATATCAGCAACGATATCGGGGTATGCAGTGGGGGACACAAATAACATGCAACTTCACAGAGTTGCGGCAAACGATAACGTCTGGCAACACGTTGGAGTCCCTAATGGTACGGGGGAAAAATACGTTTATCTAAATCTGTGGCTGCAGTATGCTCGAATCCTCAGTTGGTGATCCTTTCAAGGCAAAATATCGCTCACGTTCAACGAGTAACTTGAGGCACTAATTCCCGTTCGGTCACAATATATGCCGATAAGCAATTAAACGTTTTCCAGATTTCATTTTTAGGGCACTAACGCAGTTCTCTTTTCATATGCGTAGCGCTGAGAAGTCTGCGGAATTTTCGTACAAAAATTGAGCTGCAAGCAAGAGATCGCATACGCTCAAATTCATTAATGCGCACGCGATGGAAGAAGTCCCGCACAGGGAAGCCATGCTCTAACATCGGCCACACATACGCCTGATATAAAACCTGCTTTACATCCACAAACCCTTTCTTCAAATTCGGCTGTAGAAAGGTCGTCGCTTTCCCCCACCTTGCTAACAATATACCTTTCACGAGCGAAGCCCACATTTTGTTTTCGAAAACTGTGACCAGATATTTTTAATTCTCAAAATTTCATCATATACCTATTGGAATATCCTTCTTGATTAAAAAACCATTTTCTCGAGATAATTATTCTGTACGGTAGACATCGTCTTGATGCTGCATGTATTCATTCCTCACCTGTAATATCAGATTTTAAAGCGGAATAATCGGTAGCCAATCGCATTTTAGAGATTGTTTCGCTTAACTGAGACGTCCATAATAAAAGGATGAAAAAGAGAGGACAAGCCGAACGGACCGCTGAGGGACCACCGATTCAACAAATTTATCTCAAGGACGCGCCGATTAATGGTGTCTTCTGGTTGCATAATGTAGACAACGCATTTCGAGCGGTAATTGTTTCATTGCTGTTACGATGTTGAATCTTGCGAAATAACACCGGGATGGAGGCAGTGCCGAAAGGTGCCTGATAATTTAAAAGCGAACAGTCAGTCTGACCGTTACAACCATGTACTGAAGCTGTACGATATGGTAAAAATCTACTCAGTGGTGCATGACGACTCTTTTATAAGTCTATCTTGATGACCCCAATGAACTAAGGTGCTGCATTAAGGCAGAATATATAACGTGTTCATATATCACAACAGGTATCGGTATGAGGGGAGTAGGTAAGAAATTAGACACGCAGATTATGCACCGCTTTCAAGAGCAGGTACAGCGTTATCTTGTTTGCATTCATCTGGTAGCTTACCATCCGCAAAAGTTTCTGATAAATTACACAAAGCATTACAAGGGTCTTTAGCGACTAAAGTAGTGAAAGGCTAAAGCCTGAGTATTCTGCTACGCAAGTGGCACTAGTTACTAATTAATTAATGAGTGATTACGTCGGTAATTTATTAATTACTGAATTTCTTATTCAATAATGAGTAATTAATCAATTAATTACTCAATTATTAGTAATTGCTCACTGATTGCCATATGTCCATATATGGCACGCATTCGCGCAGACCTCTATGACGTCATCCCGACTCGGCCAATCAGAGCCGCCACAAAAGTAGGACACATTTTGTCCACGACAACATGAGCCATTAAAGGCTTTCGCCTTAAGAGTACTGAGACACCGCCTGAAAGCGATGCTTGAGAACTCTACGCAGTACACCATCCAGGCCTGTAGCCTTAGACCCTTCTGTGTAGCTTAGAAGCTGAAGTATTTGACCGCGTGAAAGATGCGCGCGTTAATCAGCGCCAGCATGGCAGGACACATTCGGAGAGCGAGTGGTGCTTGCCGAAGATGTCCCTCCATCGCGACCAGCGTGAGCGATGGATGGGCACTCCAGACGCCGATACGCCTGCTTTATTATGCCCCTCCGGCCGCTCTGGGATGGGCTGAAGTTTTCTCTGCGGGGACTCTAATCTGATCCACGTCGGTTCAAACACTCGCTCGTGTATGTCTAAGCCATAAGCGTCGCTTTTCTGCGGTGAGCGTAATCCCACATTCCGGTCGTTAAGTTCGCGGTCGGTCGGCTGTTTCTCTCCCCTCGGTGTGGCTTATATCTCGCGCAGCAAGCCGCAGCTGGCCTCCCTGACACTCTCGATATTGGCGTGCCTCAAACTACTTCGTGCGGCATCCCCCCACCCCCCACCCCCACTCCCTCCTTCGCCTTCCGGTAAACAAGTCCTAGCACATTCGATTTCAAAATGTGTGTAGTTTCCAAAGTCCAATTACTTAATCCACAACCTTTCGATCGAAAGTATAGGATTTGAAGGCGCAAGTACGACGACCAATCAGGACGCAAATAACCGTGCACCACGGCATTACAACTTTGATATGAGCGACCCTGGGGCACGTCGTTGCTCTCGCTCGTCTTTCGAGAAGTTAAAGCCCTACAGTGGTGTGCTCCACTGAAAAGTCATTTCAGTAGATCCCTAGAAACCTGCTATGTAAGCTGGAAACCCAGATTTTGCGTGAGCGGCACTGATTCTTAGTTCTACTGCGCCTGATCTCCCGGAAATAAAATTATCGCGACACTGCGCGGTTATTCGCCTTTCTTACAAAATCGCGGAAACTATACACTGCATTCGTAACAGGCGAGCGCTGGTATTCGCTATAGGAGGCCGCTTTCCATACGTCCCGTCGGTCAGACATTTCCGCCTTCGGGTTATGGAAAAACATTATAATAAACGCATCTACTTAGGAAGGGATACTATCCTCAGGCTCCCCATTCAGCGCGCGACCGGGAGTGATTTCAAAAACCGCTTGCTAGCCGCGCTTCCTCCCCTTTCAACAGACACGCGATGGTTGTCGCCTGACAAATGCATAACATTTAACTACTCTCGCACTCCATGGTAGGACACAGTCGGCGAGGCGAGTCGACATGTCAGCAGGTTGTTCCTGCGCTATAAAAACTTTAAAAGCGCTGCGCTAACGCACAGCTTGCAAAAGAAACAAGAGAGCACACACTGAATATTAGCGTCACATTTCCAAATACGTTAGAGTAAAACTCTTACGGGACTTCGAAAAAAAAAAAAAAGAACATACTAGCGAGTGGTATTCTTAGATGGAGTGAGCCAACATTAGGCATTAATGCGAGCGCAGTCGAAATGCGCTGTTAGTCGGCTGCTGATGGTGAAGGGAAAGTGTAAGGCTCCTGTGATGTTGAAGGCAACGGCGAGAGAAATCTGAAGTTTACACACAGCCCTTTCCACCAGTTTTCGTCCGTGAACGCTTTCAGCGCCACTGTTTCGATCCCCGAGTGCAGCAGACAGGGTCCGTGAATGGATCGGAAATGTCACCAGCGTTCGTGCTGAGGCAAACAGCGAGAAACAAGACCGCAACACGGTAATGAACGCGGCGCTCGCCCCAGAGACGGTGCGACTTCGACGAGCAAAGCTGTCCTCGCGGCGGAAAACGCGCGAGGCCCCCTCGCCGCCGGTCATCAGGCTGTCCGCGAGGGATCCGGCTCGTTTAAATTTCAAATCGCGCCCGTCCTGAATCGGTAATGAGGAATCCGACCGCGGTTCCCCTTCGCTCCTCGTGCCGCCGCCTTTCTCGAGTGCGTCGACGCCGGGATCGCGAAATCTCCCGCCCCGATTCCCGAGAGCCCTGTTTGCACGGAGCTCTATACATCGCGCGAGCTCCGTTTTCGACGTTATTGAGTTTCGCTCAAGTATCTGGTCTATTCTTCGCGGATGAGACTCGCGGCGCAATTTCAGCACCACGTTCTATCTGCTTTCTCACGTTCCACACAAAGAAGCTTATTATGTTGACACATTGGTTCGATCGCAGTCGAGAGAGCTATCTCGCTAATTGTTAGGAGTGTGTGGAAGGAAGCGAAAGTGAAAATGCAGCCAGAGACGAGAAAATAATGCTTTCAAGAGTAGGAAAAAAAAAAAAAAACCAGGGGAATAAATTGCTCTCTTGAGAGGTTGCAGTCACCTTCTAGAGCATTAAATGCTCGTATGTATGTATAAATAGAACTGAAAGAAGCCGACAGTTAGCGAGGCTAAGGATCGTATTGTATTTTCTAAGTTTCTGCTGTTGACTTGATAACTGAATAAAACCCAGCACGCCTTTGGTGGAACAACTGAACCCACCGCCTCCGAATGGGATGTTTGGTGCTCTTACGAACTGAGGTACAGCGACAGCTGTTCAATCTCCTATTTTCTTGGGTATCAATGCTATAACAGCAGACATTCTAAACAAATATTAACAATAGAAAAATAAAAACAAAGCATAACAATAAAATAATCGAAAAGAAACTAAAACGACATGTTAACACTCCGACCTCACATTTTTCTTGTAAAGGAAAAACTGCGCCTGCTTCTTTCTTCCTAAACGCCTGACGGCAGCCACTTCAGGAATGCTGCGACAAAGCTACTGAAAGGCACAATGGTTAGTACGTCCTCAAAGGAAAAAGAAATATACTTAGAGACAAGAAAGAGGGTGGGCTCTCCCACTCTTGTTTAACGAAGGTAGGTGACGTGCATTCGATGTTCACGCATTAAGAGTTGAATACCTGTTTTCATGTCCTCACACGTACTTACGCAAAGCATGCCGCCTTGGGACAAGGCCTCTCTCAGTGGACTGTAGTTGTATAGCGAGTGTTGTGAAAGAACCGACTCCTGCAGCTGACACCTACCTTCCGAACAAAGGCTGAAAGTTTTGGAGCTGGTAGGTCGCGTCACACATCTCCGAGGGAGGCTTTTTTGATGCCTCTGATACACGAAATGCGGAGATATGCTTATTTGGTTGCTAGAGGTTATATCCAAGTTAAGAAACGTTTGATATTGATTTCTTATTGTTATTTGGAACTGGAGTTTCCGACTGGAGCTCAGTCTTTCCTCTTTCTCCCCGCAGCTGCGACTCGAGAGACGGCATTAATTACCACGCTGAGTGTGATGAAACAAACAAACAAACAAACAAACAAACAAACAAACAAACAAACAAACAAACAAACAAACAAAACACTTTGGTCTTACCGACTCTTTTCAATAATAAAGTTTAGGAAGTCTTTTGACTATTTCACATCGCTGCTCAGTCTGTCACCTTGTTTAAAAAGAAGCACGATCGGTTTGAGCGAGGCGGAGTGTTTTTTTTTTTTTTTTTTTTGTTTTGTTTCTCTGCCGTGAACTTCTTGATTGGTGAATTGTGTGACGTGACGTGACTACAAGCCACACCGCATTGTTAACTGTTTCAAGATTGCTATTTTCGCTATTTTCGTTTAAGATGGGAATCGAGCCCACCAGGACCCTTGGACTCCGAGACAAAAGCACTCTTCTTAGGCCACGCAGGGAGTACGGTTTGGTTAAAACGGGCCTTTACATCTACGCAAGGTGGAATTTTACATAACGCGTTAGTTACGACTGTATGCTAATGTATGGGTGTGTGAGAAAAGAACGACAAAAATTAATGGATTAATTACTAAGCAAGCAGCGAAGTGCAGGCACCCGAAAGAGGTTATGCAAGGGCAGCCCCAGACAGGAATAATTAAAGCTGTCTCGTCATACCCTTAAAGACAAAGCTTGAATGTCCCTCATAATTTTCTATCTAACACGGAACAGAGACGACCTGGCAGAGAAGGAAATACAAGGACCACGAGTTAGCCAAGAAGGCTCGTTCTTATCTCTGTCAGTGACCTCAGATTAGACAACACGAATGTTTATCAGCTAGTGAACGTTTGTTTCTACACGCTTAATTATTTGTGCACCAGTAAGCCGTTCAACATTCGTGCCACAGTCTAAAACTATGTATTGTATCCCACAATATGAATTCATCTCATTTCCAGTCAGGCACCTCGTTTCATGGTTTTAAACCTTGATGGGATTCAACGTTTGTTCTTGCTGTTATTTTCATTACGTGTTGGTTCTTGTGCCCTTCACGATTTCTTTTAGTGCGCTAGCGTTTCATGGGTCCCTAACGAAAACAAAAGTGAGAAAACGTTTACTACAGTTAATAAGTAGCAGAAGCAACATGGTCGATGCCCCTAGTTCAGGGCTCCGCCGGTGGCAGCTCAGTAGGCAGCTGTGAAATTTTCATTGCTAGCAGTACACCACGCAATGAGTCGAATTCAGTGAGAACTGCGGCTGCACTTAATACAGCAAATGGAGCAGCACTGTTCGTTGCATCTAGTTGCTCGGACATTCATGGTACCCGCCAAGCGAAAAACATGTCTTCGAAGTGAGGTCGGCGATTGGAAATGTGTTGTGTGTCGAAATACTTCAGCGATCGGAAGACGGTGTTCCCAACGTTCAAAGAGAGAATGGCATATTGCATGAAACTATGGGAACGGCAACAACTCGATGGTTTGCGGAGTTCAAATATCGTAGATATGCCATAAAGGAAACATTACCTTCAACCAGTACTCACTGTGTGTGGCTACATTCATTAAATGCCGCAATTACAAACCATAACCGCCATTACTAAACAAGGTACAATGTTCAATCAGGCTAATAAAATGAAAACAAGTTAAGCAAGCAAGAAACCAGGTATAACGACATATAAACAAGGTAAACCAAGATAATAAAGATAAACAAGGATGACCAAGTTATTTGAGGATAAACACAGCCAAAAAATTATGAAAAAAGATAAATCTTTCGGCAAACGTGCATACGCATCAAACTTGCATTTTGTCAAGGAAATAAATTTAAACTATATTTTTTGCCACTTTTCATTACAACCCCAGACTCTCGTACAAAGCTTTGGTGACATGCTACAAAGAATTAAAAAAAGAACAAGTGTTCTGCGGTAAATTAACCATATTTCTTAGGGCCAAGTTATTAGTGCCAGCTCCGAAGCGGTATCTTAGCTTCATCTAAAATTAAAAAAAAAAAAAAGGCTACCACGCTTGTATTTATAAGGGCGCGTTCCGCATACCTAAATAGGAGCAAGCGTCACATCCGCAAGAAAAAAGTGAGCTGCGAGTGCCAGCGTTACTGTGCGCTGTCGGCAAGAACGAATGTTCGGAGCATATGCATTCGCCTATGTGTCTGCAATTTTAAAGTACGAAATAGCATTAGCTCCAATTCTTGGTAAGCTCTTGCGTACACCGTTCGCAAAACGAGGCAAACCTGCGGCCTAGCGAGACGGATAACTTGACCAAAACATTATAAAATTTTCAATTACAATGATATGCAGCATAAATAAAAAACGATTCTAAAGATAAAACTTCGAGGTAGCTTCCAAACCGCGGCGGGTAACTCACAGCAGCTTCGTTACCCGATTGCATTTAAAAGAACAATCGGCAATCGCTTCCTTTCTCTGTATTCATATTACAAAGACGTGAGATTACGTCACACAAAACAACTCTCGGCCATCACCGCAGCCTTTTTCGATACGTTTTCGAAGGGGTAGCCTGCAGGCATTACAGGTTTTAAATCGGCCTATAACCCGATTTCACTTGTCGTCATCGGCAAGCGGTGCTAGCGACAGCAGTGGCATTCGCCATCATACGCATGACCGCGAAAGTCACCGTCACCCATAACATTGAACCACATCTGATCTGTGACCGCAACTGGCTTTCGTGTCTTACCGTCGATAATTTCGGCCAATCATGTATAAGTGTACGAAAGAGTGGATGCCCCTTTGGGCGACTTTAAATGGTTCGACGGGACTGCAGCCGCGCGGGGAGTTCGTCATTACGAACCCACCTTGTACGAGGCGTACGCTTTATCACAGGCGGCGAAATTAGAGAGTACAAACCTATGAAAACTGGCAATGGGTTTCTCCGGAAGGATGGAGCTGTGCATGAGGGCACTTGACAATCACCGCATAGTTTTCGCAAAGCTGAATATTTTTGTGCCCTGAGCGTTAATGCAGCTCGCTCGAACTGCCATATTTAGCTAACATCCCAGAACATGGTCACTGTGTCTGCCTGTTTCATTACGAGGGTGTTTTTTCGACCGTTGCATGGGACAAATAAAATACCTATGACGATTCGCTCCCAGCTGGAACAGCTGACAATTTTTCAACAGTTCACTGACAGCGAACGCGGAAGATATATGGGTGTCTTTCGTCTTTTAAATTTGTGCTTCACTGCATGCCATCTCGCTCCACACACAGCCAGCCGTTTTTGTTGTCGAGCTGGAACGCCAGGATTGCAGCCTAACCGAGAAAGTCAACAGACAGCACGGTTTAATGGCGCCGCAGAAAAGTACTGCTGCAGATTCCATACGCACAGAGAGCTGCACAAAGAAAGACGAAGTAGACGCATTTAACACCCCAGGAAAAATTGATCGCTCGCTATCTAAGGCAACCCTTGACATTAACCAATAGTCTCACGCTTAGGGTGAACATGACGATATACGGTCTGATTTGAAAAAAAACGCCCACGAATGGCACGCAGACCAAGACGTCTCTGGTGAAGTCTGAAACACATTTTTCAGCAGAACTTTCCTGTTCGTTATCTGCAGTTCGTTACATGAGCGGTTTTAAATGCTGGGCGATTCTAACGCCATTGCCGCGCCCTGCAGCACGATGAGTAAGAAATAGATAAAGCTTTAGGTGGCCTTACACGAAGGTGAGAAGGCGGCCAAAGTGACCGAGTGCTTCGGCAAAGCAGACTACTTGTGAGTGAGAGCAATGGCACGTAAAATGCCGATAGTGGCAAGAGGCGCTTGATGCGCTGCCTATCGGAAAAAGCTGGGCGGAACTGATAAGCTCTGCCTTCATGTGTACGACGCGAGAGCGTAAATAGCTTCCGTCTGCGCTCTCCTTGATGATACCCGTTCACATACATGCTCATTTTTTACAGGCCTTGCGTTTCTGTTATCTCAAACACAATCGTTAGCACACAGGCTTACGATACCACGTTATGTGAAAAGCCACTCGACATCGATATAGACCCTCGCTTTAATAAAGCCGTGCAAAACTGCCTGCGTGGCATATAGGGACAGCGCGTCTTAATCGGGATACAAGGATCTCGATGCTTTTGATTCCCGTCTAACCCTCATCTAAATGTAGCGACCCGAGTATGCAGCTCTTGCTAACTCGATGTCACCTCATATCGTGACGTCAGATAACCCGGCAGTAATTGAGTACCCGGCCATGCCATTTGCGAACTACAGCCTGCCAAAGCCGGACCCGTGATTTTTATCTCAACGCCGACCCCGAATTTTGTGGAGAACGGGATCTTTAACATCGTCGCGTTAAAACGTGCCGATGACGGCGGCCTTCCCTTTCTTTCACTCCCACTCACTGCTTTCACATGTACACGCTGAGACAAACACACAATGATGGTGGACGGGACATAAAAAAGTGCATGGGTAGCCTTTAGGAGATATTTGCAAACAGCTAATGTTGTAATGTTCACATTCGGTGTTGTGGCAACTCGTGTGACCGTAAGACCGACTGGGGCGTAAAGGCAGTCGCCATAAATTGCTGCCAGAAATTTAAATGATGTTTGACTGATACCGCAGCGCACTGAGCAGGATAGTGGCCGGTAATAACTTTACCGATTCGTGGAAAAATAATTTTAAGCAGCGAATGTCGGCAGTGTTCGAAAGTGCCCCGGCAAGCTGGCTAACCAACATATAAAGGTTTGTTGCAAAGAAGCACGCTCTACAGGTGCAACGTGCAGTGTAATTTTTTTATATGAGAAAGGTTTGCCCTATTTGAGAATGAATCGGCTGGCACAGCTCGAACGGCTGATTCCCCCCCCCCCCCCCCTCCCGTCTCTCTCTCTCTCTATGCATGTGTGGATGGGTGGGTAAGTGCACACGAACGCCTTTGCGTTTCATTTTCCACGAAACGCAGCTGCTGAGGTCGGGTTCGAACCCGGCTACTCCGGTTCAGTAGCCGAACGTCTATAACCACTGAGCCACCACGGCGGGTGCATTCGCCTGTTATAAATAAGTTTAAATAGAGTTAAACGGCCATTTTTTGTCAAAACCATTTTGTCAATAGTGGCACGTAACTTCGGGCTATTAACCCTACCGAGACAATGACCAACTTTTCCGCTCGAACTAAAGTATTTTGCATTCAAATGTACCTGCCTTCAGATTCTATGGGTGCTTTCACGTGACACAACTAACGTGAACTAACGTTGAACGAAGAGCGCAAAGAGAGCCAAAGAAAGTGGCAAAATGCCACACTGGACGGCACAATTGATTTCTGCAAAGAAAACAAAAAGTTTTGGTTTAATGCCATTTAACATCCCAAGGCACCTCAGACTATTAGGGATGTCGTAGGGGAGGTCTCCAGATCATTTCGACCATCTGGGGTTCTTTAATGCGCACTGATATACCACGCGGGCGCCTTGCGTTTTTCCTGAAACGAAACGCGGCCGGGATCAAAATCGGATATACAGGATTAATTTTCGAGCGCCCTAGCTACTGAGCCGCCGCGGTGAAGCAAGAGACAAATGTACTCTCGTGCATTATCATTTCTTTTCAACTGAGGCCACGACAGCGTGCAGACGCGCTTGAATCAGAAGGAGAAAACAGCCAAGTCTGTTTTCCAAATGAACGAATAATTGAAGAAAAAAAATAGAGGAATATTGGAAAACAGTTACGTGTCCTAGCCCCATGGACAGCAGAAGGCTGTAGCACAGCGTTTGAAACACGCTGGAGAATCGTTTGCACCAAGATGCTATGAGAAATAAAAATAATCTGTAGAAATTGTCGCTAATTCGGAGGACACCCGCATCCCACCATGAAATGACGGATCGAGGAGAGAATGAAATGTGGAAGAGAGGATGCGCCATAAATAAGCCACTACATAAGTTTCCTTCCCCTGTGGTTGTTTAGTGATCACTGTCAAACATCAATAAGCTTAGAGACATTTTTGCGCTTATGTTCCATCGAAACGAGATCGCCGCTGCTGGGGTTCTAACCGGCGACTTCGCACTAGAGTCTCCAAGTCTTTCTCAACGTCTTTTTCTATGCCTTCTATGTTTTTCCTCTTCTTCAAAATTGCTACATTTCCCCCCGGGGCAGCCGAAGCACCCCTGGGCGAGGGATTTAGTCGTTCCCACGGGATTGGCACGGCTTCATCCGGGCGACATGAGCGACTTCTATTGTGGCGGAGCGACGATCACTTTCGGTCATGCGTGCGATTCTGTAGTTCAGGTCACTGACACGGTCGAGGACAACGTAAGGGCCAGCGTAATGCGTCAACATTTTCTGGGCTAAACCAAGTTTCCGGAGAGGTCGCTAAAGTCACACTAAGTCTCCAGGTGCGCAAGACACATGGCGATGCTGTCTGTCGTACCGAGCTTTGGAACACTCCTGCGAAGCCAAATTCCGCAAACGGGCGAGACGTCGAGCTTCTTCGGCCCGATAAAGAGTTTCAGCGATGCAAGTTTCGTCATGGACGGAATAGGGAAGAATGGTGTCGAGAGAATACTGAGGATTACGGGCATAGAGAAGTGAAAACGGGCTGTAGCCGGTCGTCTCATGTGTTGCAAAGTTGAAGACAAAAGTTATAAACGGCGGTATGGCGTCCCAGTTCTTGTGGTCTGATGCAATGTACATAGAGAGCACGTTGACGAGTGTGCGGTTGGTGCGCTCTGTCAAACCGTTGGTTTGAGGGTGGTATGAATGTGACAAGCATAAACGGAGAAGCTCTTCCACGACATTTGCCGTAAACTGGCGACCTCGGTCAATGATGATCACTCGCGGAGGGCCATGGCGCAGGATGACGGAACGGAGCAAGGACGCGGACACGCGGTGAGCGGTGGCTGAAGGAAGAGCGGCCGTTTCGCAGTAGCGGGTGAGGTAGTCGGCACAAACCCTAATCCAGCGATTTCCGTAGGAAGACTTCGGGAAGAGACCTATAAGGTCGATTCCAACTTTCTCGAATAAACCATGTGGTGGAATCACATGATGCAACAGGCCCTGTGGCGTGGACGTAGCACGTTTGTGTCGTTGGCACTCTGTGCAGCTCGCCACAATATGTCTACGCTATCGCGTCATACCCTTAAAGGCGGAGCTTAGGTGTCCCCCATAATTTTTAGCCATGATGTAAATAGTATGATGATCTTGAGACTGCCCTTGCTTAAATAAAACATTTAATAACCCAAATAAGGGCTCTAGACGAATCCATATGTAGTATGTTTCCCTTGTGTATATTTTGTGACTTAAGTTCTTAGGCTTAAATTTAGCTTTTGTCTCTGTTGCTATAGCGTTGTCTTTGAAGCCTCTTTTATTGTCCTTTCAAGTTGACTGTCAAGCCCGCGATTTTCACTTTCTGTAGTGTTAGGTTGTCAACGCAAAATAATATGCGTGCACCGTAAGCATACATTACGAATTTCACAGCAGGAATTATCAAAAATATGTCGTAAAGGTGTAAAATACTGCGCTATAACACTGCTTATGGAATACCATAATGAACTGTTTTCAATTCTGATAGAAAAATGATGACGCTAACAGCTTGTACACGACAAATGAGAGATAATTTTACTAGAATGTGCTCGAACGTGAAAAGCATAATGACATCAGTTACGATTGAACAGTTGATAACTTTATAAAATGCCGAATGCTATTATGAAGTCAGTAATTATGCCAATTACTATATGAAGTGGTGTTCCTTCAGGATCTTGATTATGTTTAAGTGACTGTTAAGGCGATTGGTATTACTTTCAGTGCAACTGACTAGAAAATAAATCTTACTTTTTTGTAAAACAATACAAGAATCAAGTGCTACTGGTTTCAATGTAATGGTTCCGGCCGTGGCGATGTGGGCAAAGCCGCTGCCTCGCAACCACGGATTCGACCAACACCCCTAGCCTATGTAGTGTCGGTTCGACTCCGACAAGATAGGGGAACTCTCTTTTGTGTCGCCGATGCGTTTTCGCGATGCAGACGCTGGTGACACGCTTTCACTCGTGCTCTGACTCGTCCGCGTTAAATCTTTCGCAATAAATTTTACTTCTTAATTTTGAGCGCATTTCCGGTTAAAATCAAGACCAAAAGGAAATGAGAATAGTTTTGCAAACACCAACGTAAAAAAGGAGAGAGGACGCATTTACAATATTTTATTGCATGCCGTCTTTTGTAATAGCATTCGTCTGCACAGAGGTTTAGCACAGAAGTGTTCAGAAGCGCAAAATTTTTCAGCTTCTTTAAAACATTTCTTCCGCCGGGGTGGTGCAGTGGTAAGACGCCCGACCACTGTGCCGGAGTACCCGGGTTCGAAACTGACCTCGGCGGCTGCGTTTCGATGGAGGCGAAACGAAGAGGCGTCCGTGTGCTGTGCGATGTCAGCGCACGTTAAAGATCCCCAGGTGGTCGAAATTGCTCCGTAGCCCTCCACGACGGCTCCTCTTTCTCTCTTTCCACTTTCACTCTCACCTTCCTCCCTTCCCTTACGGCGCGGTTACCCCGGTGCAGTGGTAAGACGCCCGACTACTGTGCCGGAGTACCCGGGTTCGAACCCGACCTCGGCGGCTGCGTTTCGATGGAGGCGAAACGAAGAGGCGTCCGTGTGCTGTGCGATGTCAGCGCACGTTAAAGATCCCCAGGTGGTCGAAATTACTCCGTAGCCCTCCACTATGGCTCCTCTTTCTTTCTTTCCACTTTCACTCCCACCTTCCTCCCTTCCCTTTCGGCGCGGTTGCGGTGTCCACAAAAAACAAGTGAGACAGTTACCGCGCCTTTCCCTTCCTATAAATAAATCAAAATCAGAGGTGTCCACAGAAAACAAGTGAGACACCGCGCCTTTCCCTTCCTATAAATCAATCAATCAATCGACTGTTATCATTTTTTTTAATTTAGTAAAAAAAAAATAGAATGGCCAGAATATATTCACAGAAGAACTGACCTGCTTCAGCAATGTCACCAGTGTCAAGCGATCGAACTGCCGCCGTCTGTGTTGACTGAGTTCAATCGAACAGCGGCCTATCTGAAAGATCTGGAAGCTGCCAATGCGGTTTCGGAGCTCGCCGTTGCCACAATCGAGCGATTTCTGTTTTTATTTCTAGAGTTTTTACTACCACCTGGCGGCGGACACCCGCGTTGTTCGGAGCTGACTACGGCAGTTTCTGAGCAAATCCAATTAGTTGTTTCTGGTCAGCTTGACTGAATGGCCCGAGGGAAATGGTTAGGTGAAACACGATACATTGGCCCAGGAAGATGGTTTTTGTGATGCTTTACTTTACTCGTGCTCTCGGAGTCAGTGAGATAAGCAGTGTGCGAGTCGAACTAATAATTCATTAGGATAGAAAAGGTTTTGTCTTCGTTGCACACAGCGTCGTATGTGAAGTTCTTCAGCCACGCGAATTTCGTGGTGAACAAAAGTTTGTTCAACTCAGCATGCAGGTTTTTTATACTCTACGTATACTTTCCGCCGCAGCTTCCCAGCAAGCTGGGCCTTGTTTCTGGTAGCTAGTCTTACCAGAGTACTCGAGCATTAATCTTTTCACTGAATTAACACCGCCTCATTACGTGAGTTAGTTCCAAGCTTCGAAGTGCAAGACTAGGAATGGAATGTCAGTAATATTAGTAGGATCACCATGTTTGGTCGCTCTAAATGTAGCGCCAACAGAAGAGGGCGAATATGGTGCGGAAGGGCGACCTAGTCTTCAGCTGATCCGATAGCGCAGTGCGAAAAGAAACAACAAGCGACTTAAACATAGGGCGCTGCGGAGTGCGTTTATCATTAGAATTTCAGCTCCCACTCAGCCCGCAGCGCCTCCGCCGAGAAAGCAAAATATAACGCCCGAAATGTGGATTTCGCACGGTTTTGTCACACAAGCAGAAGGCGCTTGACCTCTCTTAATCGCTTTCCTTAGAGTCTAAAATTAGAGCAGTGTTATCCGCGAGCGATGTGATACGGTATAGTGAATCGAGACCAAACTTCCCATTCGGACTTCCCATTTTTCGTCAGGAAGCTAACCTAACAACCTTTAAAGTAGAAATCTGCTACAAAGTGATTAGTTCGACTTTGTCAGTGCAGTAGTTATTACAGCGGACAATTCGTTGAGAACGTCTTCTAGAAGCATCTCTTTGCCACTTTCGCGCCTACTCATTTTTCTCTTACGTGTATGTAAGAAATGCTTCTAAGTAAAAAACGAGCATATGAAGGCGGCAAAAAAAAGTGTGGTACTCTGTTAATAAATCGGCGTTCCTTTTGTTTTAGCAGCTGCAGCAGCGTGATAGGGAGACCGATCATGCCAGTTCCCACGTGGAAGAAAGGGCGCGAAAAAGTAAACTGATCCAAAAAAAGCTCCTGATCTCCCTTCTTTCTCTTACTTTCTGTCACAACAGAACAGCATGCGCCAACGAGAAGTCTTGTTTGGCTCACCTTAGCGGGTCGCATGCAAATCGGGCTCGTAGTCGCGAAGCTGCGGCCGATGGAAGAGTCTTCTCCGCGGCGTTGTTCAGCAAGCGGCCGCGTCCGTGCTGTGCTCCGGAAACGCTGGAGCTCCGCGGTGCGCGCGCTGCAAGGAGGCGGATGCGTCCACGCGGAGCGGAGATACCTCGCGTCGAGTTTCCACGGCGGCTGTGCTCCCTCCTCCCGGTTTCCCCATCCCCGCGCGAGGGAGGAGAAAAAGGGAAGATGCGCTTCCGGAAGGCATGCTGGGAAGCGCTCTCCCTCCTTCACTACTTCCGCCGCGTGCGTGGCGCTCCCTGCGAGGTGAGGCTGGCAGCAGCGCACATTGATTGGAGCCACATTTCGTGTCGGACATGGTCGATGCGAAGAAATATTGAGCTCGTAATAAGCCGAAGGCCACGTGAAAAGCGCGCACCTGCCCGTAGCGCGCCCCCGTGCGCGGCCCGGTTTGCCAGCCGTGGCGCGAAACGTGCTCCGTTACGGCGCCTCCGCTGCCCCTTCTGCGTGAAAAGCACTGCAGCGTCTGTGACGCCCCCTCACGGCGCTATGGCACTTGACCATGTGTTCATGGACGGCAAATAATTGAGACCGGTTGCACCTCTATTGGCACCTCAGTAGACGATTTTTCCAAGCGACACGGCAGGAAGGGAAGAATGCACGAGAATAAAAAATGACCGCTATCGTTATTTTGCCATCCTTTACAGCAGGAGCGGCAAGAAATGCTGATACCAGAAGGGCTACTATAGGGTACAGGGGTTTACTGCTGAGAGCATTAGAGTAACCAGCTGAGGTACCCCATTAATAGGGCAGGAAGCACATACGCACAGCTTCTTATCCGTCCGGGTCGTTTTGGGGGAGGGGCAGTTCCAGTACCATTAGGTGTTTTTATGCGCATCCCGGTCGCAGTGAAAGAAAGCGGCGGGCATGATATTTGATATCTTTCCCAGACAGTTATTTACAGAAAACGCCACGGTTCGCATTTCAGACTTTCACCCGATTTTTATTGCGATAGCAATGCTGTGCCAGGTTCGAGCCGTCGCGTGGTCCCGGCGGAGGCCACGCTTGACATTGCACAGCCGAGAAGGAGGAGAAGAAGAAGACACAGAAGGAAATGAAGAAGAAGAAGAAGAAGAAGAAGAAGAAGAAGAAGAAGAACAAGAAGAAGAAGAAGAAGAAGAAGAAGAAGAAGAAGAAGAAGAAGAAGAAGAAGAAGAAGAAGAAGAAGAAGAAGAAGAAGAAGAAGAAGAAGAAGAAGAAGAAGAAGAAGAAGAAGAAGAAGAAGAAGAAGAAGAAGAAGAAGAAGAAGAAGAAGAAGAAGAAGAAGAAGAAGAAGAAGAAGAAGAAGAAGAAGAAGAAGAAGAAGAAGAAGAAGAAGAAGAAAAAAAGAAGAAGAAGAAAAAGAAGAAGAAGGAGAAGAAGAAGACGAAGAAGAAGAAGAAGAAAAAGAAGAAGAAGAAGAAGAAGAAGAAGAAAGAGAAGAAGATGGGGGATGAAAAAGAAGAAGAAGACTGGTAACTTACGCTCTCACGTCATACTCCTAAAGGATGAGCTGAAGTGTCCCCAATAATGTAGCACCTTACACTGATAGGGCATTATAGGGGAATAATGTAGCAGGCAAAAGAAGCTTCCGCCGTTGCTATCACATTTCAACTAGGGTTACCGCAACTAATTCTTTAGCGGCAGCTGTTGAGGCACCACTTCGCAATTATGGGGAGTCGTTGTCGTCACTGTAACACAAAGGATGCAATGCGTCGCGTTGATCGGTCGGAAGGAAACTTAGTCACGCAAGTCGCCGCGGACTGACATCACGCAACACTGATTGATGCGAATGCCAATCACTGCTTGGTCTGAAAACAATGAGTTTACGCGTGACATAATTTCAGTGTCTCTGAAATTTGGATTACCCTAGGGGTTAACGTCAAACAGCTTTTCATTCAATCTTGCGAACGCACGAATGAGTGAAACCAGGGAACTCGACAGGGTAAGCGCGCTCTGCACGCATGGCTGGGAGGGTGGGGAAAATTACATATTATTCAGATGAGCATGGAAGGCGTGCGAACTGTGAATGTGGTTTGTTCATCAGGTCGGACATTATGTACATGCATTATAGAGCTCAATGATTGGACGATGAACCTATACTAAGTTACCGACTTTCTTACTTTTTAGTTTAGGATTCAATATTACATTGCAAAGTAGAAGGTCCTCAAAAGTAAGTCTTTTTTATAAATTTCAGTGCTTGGCGGCGTGCTTTTAACTATCGAACGTCAAAAATACGCATTAAAAAGCTTGTTGAGTTGGCTTTCATGCATTTCAGCTCTATAAAGTGGCGTCGTCAGCATTTTGTATGTAACAAATACATGCGTTCTTTGTGTACTTAATGACGCAGATGAAGATCACACAATTCTGACGTCAGCACAATGCACAGCGACGCCATCTGATACACGTGCTATGCGCGGACGCCAACTGAGCGAAATTTCAGGTGCGTTTTTACAACGTTCGATATTTCGAGTTGTCGGTTAAAAATAATAAAAGAAATAAGACATGTTTGATTTTTACGGCTTTCAATTTCCCAGTATTATATCCCCCTAATGTAAATATAAGTTGATTATTAGATAATATTGGGTAATTTATAGCTTAGTAATTAGCCTCTGTGATATGCATGATGTCCGCTTTGCAATAAAACCCGCCCGCACATACGACCCCTGGATATCTCTCATGTTCTTTCTTAAATACAAATAAGTAGAGTACAAAAGAAGTCACCCAGCATTGCCCATTTGGCAGAGCTTCGCACGAAAAGGTGGAGGCTCTTATTCCGACTCTCGAGGGCGGCATGCTGTCGTTTACAATACGATCTTAAAGTAAAACTTATTTCTTAGCGTCAACAACCGAGGGATTATAAATGAACAGCAGTAGTAATATTCTCCCATGCTTTAATCGGTGTCCAGGAGTACATGCTAGGGTCTCTGGAAACGCAGAAATACCAAATTGGCTGGTTTTGAAGGGGCGACCAAGTGCGTGGATGTGTCACCATTGAAAATCCAGTGCCACACGGGGACCTAACTGCTCGAAATTCGTAAGTATAGGCCTCGCGGTGGACCATAAGATATCGAAATCCTGAAGGTCCTCAAAGTTTCAGCTCAACGCATTGACTCGCGCATGTTTGATTTTTTGTGCGCAGGGCTTGTGTAATGTAAGATTCCTACAGAAAGCTTTTTGCATCTCTGTGATGCAAACAATATGTAATTTTCTAACGAAAGCACCAGAGCTGCAACAGGATGCTTTCCTCCGTTCCTCTTGCGCTGCTTCAGTCGAAGGAAGGTAATGTGCAAGGGGTTCTGCTCCCGGTGCAACGATTTCGGGTGCAACGATTTCGGTATTCAAACAGCTCACATGTGGCACTAAACGTTCGTTAGCAGCGCGATGGGCACACAATGCTTCTGTTTCGGACAGAATGCCATGATCATTCTCACGGAGTAGACAAAGCCGCGGCATCTAGATAAGCTAATGCAAGCGTCCAACAGGCCGCCACAACTGCAGGAACTTCTATACAAAGCCTATTTTAGGGGCTCATTACTCTTCCCTGTTTGTCTGTCCGAACCACAGCGTTCGGCCACGAATCGATTACCTGGGAACTACTGCGACGAATATGCACGTCGTTAAATATTATTCAGCACACAGCGGACGGCGTGCATGTAATTACGAGAAAGAGCGACATGACATACACGTGAAGAGTGTAACCCATACAACCCCACATACGACGAGAAAATGAACCGTAGGGTTATACAGCCTAGGCTGTTTTCGTATGCACCAAATGATGAAATGAAAAGCTGTTTTCGTATGCTTATGAGGTCAGAGCTTTGGAATGAGGAAACCAAACACTTGGGAGTCGAGAAAAAACAGCGAGCCCGAACGAACGATTTAAAATCGCGCGCACAGTTAGGATAAGGATTTTTCTCTACGCAGTGACAACAGGCTTGGCTTCGTCTACTGCGTGGCCATTACCGAGAAGACTAAAAATTGAGAAAAATGAGAATAAATGCATGAAAACATTCATTTATGACTGCCTACTTTTATACAGAGCACTAAACTAAATTCGCTTATTCTAACAAGCTGAAAAGAATGAATGCTTTTGACCCGTCCAAAGTTTTCGCCACGCGCATTGCCATGTCGAAATGAACGCTCGTAAGTCTCTAAAATGTTAACATTTTTTTGCTTTCACAAACCAAATAAATAAAAAAGCAACATGGCAAAGAAAAATCTATTTTCTCGGACGTCTTTTTGGGTCGACAGTGTGGACTGTTCCTGTTTCCTTGGCAAACTACGTGGACTCGAGGAGTTTAACGTCTTTTTAAATCTGGAGCAGACATGAAACTTTGGCGAATTTTTTCGCAGAAATTTTGTGCTGCGGGCATGTTGAGAACACGAAGAACTTATCGCGCTCTGTGGTTCAGGCCAAGCGAAAACTTCGTGTGCCTTTAGTTTCCCCTGTAAACGAGGCAGAGTAGCGGCAGCGATGGGTTGGCACTAAAAGAGAGTGCCCTGCTTATGCTGGTACCTTGGAGTGCACGTTGTTTTGTAGAAACAACGTCGTTCGCCGCTGAAGTTAATCGAAGAGCTCAAGGCGTGCCTTGTATCCAGCGCATGCGTATTTAGCCGTTCTGGAAGAAGAAATCGAGATATGTGGCTCCGTACTGTAAACCTCTTACACACGTGTCAGAGTCAATCATGTAGTAAGGCACCGGCACTTTGCTCAGTAAACACAATTCGGAAACATAGTTGCACCACGTCTAACTCAGCGATAGTTTTCGCAGTTATAAATGTTGCTCGCAGAGAGAATTGGGCACATTTCTTTATTTCTTTCACCGATCTTTGTTGCACGTGCCACGAGAGACACTCTATGGGGTCGACAAAGAAACCCAGAGATATCCATACGGTCCAACATGTTTCACAAAACGGGAAGGAAGGGGATAGGAGGATAGGAACTAGCCTGCATGGTGTGCTTTCTACTCAGATAGTATAATACTTACGGTCTCCATGATGACCAATAACTCTTAGAAAGGTAGGACACGGGTATTTATTTTATCTGACACTGCTTTGGAACTTTACGAATGGCATTATTAAGCACCTCACTATACGACACCGAACCAAACCATGGAGCCTAGTTACTTTTGAAAACGAATGTATCATCCCATTTGCTGGCTGTGCCAACGTAATCGATAATTAGCCGTGATCACCCGTACTTCCTGTGAAAGACCGCGACCACGGCGATGCCAACATCGGATCCGCAGCGACTTGGCAGACTAAGGCTCTAAAGTACCTAGGCTTACAACGATGGCTCACACTCCGCGTATAACTATGCGGTCATGTTCTGGAGGCGCGTTTCCCCTTCGAATCGCGCTGTATCGGCAGTAAGAATTTCAAGGTTTTGCATTGTTGTAGCAACTACAGTACAGTATAGCTTGAGGTAAGTTCTCAGCGTCCAAAGCTTCGTATTCTATAAAATATGAGAGCGGTGTGCTGCGGAGCATACCAAGTGAAATGTCGGCTAGGCAGCTTAATATGTGCAGTTGTCAGTGCAAATAGTATGCCTTCGTGCCTTCGTTTTATAGCTCTGTCGTTGCCCGAACAACCGGGCATATACTAAAAAATTTCACTTTTTTCTTTGCTACAGTGCGGTGTTCGAGCGCTCTAGAGAGATATGCTGACGACTGTACCCGCCTTAGAACTTTACATTTCTTCATTGGACACCGTTCGAGCGCTCTAGACAAGTGTGATGACGAGACTGCACGTGATCGATCTTAATGAGCATTTGATTACAAATCAGAATTACCTCTCGCCTTTTTTATTCTTGAAATATACAACATCAAGAATACGCATTTGAATGCTCAAATAAAGGCGCTGTTTGTGTGTATGATAATGCAGAACAAACTGGTATGACTTGGCGGACAATACCACACGCAGAAACGCCATTTTATAAGTATGCCATGAGGGACAGTGCGTTCAAAGAGCTTAAAAATGCGGATCTTCGGCGTCTTATATTTGGAAATACCATTGCTATTAAGAAAATGTATAAAGATGTTTCGGTTTCGAAGTTGATGGCCTTCAATTTGGCAATGTATCATTACCCCTTAAAATAAAATTAAAAAAAAATACCGAAGTATATTACACAATCTCAGTTTGCTAACCGTCTAATCAGTATGCCCTAGTACGGACATAATATCAGACTTGCTGTACAGTCCACCAGCGTAGACAGCATCTATAAAACGAAATGTACAAATGTAAAATGATTTTACCCGTAATGTCAGAAACAGTAAAGTTTGAACATTGAAAACTGACAGCCAGAAAACTGAAATATTAAGATACTGAGGATCGGAATAATGTTGCGAAATATTGTGCTTTAGTAACGGAAACAGCATTATAAAACCTACTCATTTTGATCACATGTCTTCATTTTTCTACAAAGTACCTATTCCTACGCATTCCCCCTCTCTAACAATCCGCAGGTTTGCATATTTGCCTTCGGTAGAACTAAGTTAAAGACCTGTGAACAGGAGTGTGAGGTGCTACTTGGGGTTCTTGGTGCCGGTAGCACTTTCATGGCAGGGCACTCTCACCCTAATATGACGGCAGGTACGGTTGGAGACGAGGTTGTTGCAAACAGAAGATAGTACGGAACTTTGACGTGGAGCTTATCGGGATGAAATTCTACTTACATGCAGGAAACGACAACATTCTTTTCAGGCAACGCAGCGTAAAATATTTTGCTGTTGTTTTTCTTTCTTATTTTGATATTATATTGTAAAAGAAGGCTAGGTCGAGACGGCGAGGTCGTGACGGCAAGGACAGCGAAGCCTTGTCTAGCGTTTTAATACGATCACGAACCCAGGCGCGCGCCGGAGCCGGCGCCGCGAGACGATGATGATGGTATGTACAAATGAAAGAAGAAGATGATGGCATGTATAAATGAAAGAATGTCCACAGAAGGCTCACACAATCTGCCCGGGGGGTCGGAAGCGGCCAGCCTGGCCGTTCCTAACTAACCGATGTACCGCGGCGCACAAACGGTTTCAAGCGAAAAACATGAACAATTTCAGTTCCACGGTGGCGTCGATCGGCTGGGGGATCAACAGGCGTGACTTTGTAGTTAACTGGAGAAGTTTGGCTGATGATCTTGTAGGGACCAAGGTAGCGGTGGTGGAATTTGTCACTAAGGTCAGGGGTGCGCAGTGGTGTATAAAGCAGTACTTCGTCACCGGGACAATAAGAGACCACGCGATGCGTAGAATCGTAGCGACTCTTGCGGTCTTCCTGGCACGCTGCTGTGTTGAGGCGGGCAAGATGACGGCATCTGGCCACACGAGATAAGAACTGGGTAGGTACTGATGTGGAGTAGTCGGGCGTAGAGAAGAAGGAAGCATCGAGAATTGTAGTGGGAGGACGGCCATAAACGAGGAAAAATGGAGAATAACCGGTAGTCCGCTGTACTGCTGTGTTATAGGCGAAAGTGACAAATGGTAGAATAGTGTCCCAATTTTGATGATCCGGTGTGATGTACATGGAGATCATATCCGATAAGGTGCGGTGAAATCGCTCAGTCAGCCCGTTAGTCTGGGGATGGTAGCTTGAGGTTGTCTTATGAAGAGTGGATGACGCGTAAAGAACTTCGGCAACGACTGTCGATAAGAAGGCCGTCCCGCGGTCACTTAGGAGCACCCGAGGAGCTTAATGTTCCTTATTGTAATTGTTGGTAATTGCATCGTGTTTTTTTACAATTGCATCCCCCCCCCCCCCCCATGCAATACCCTCCTTTGGAGGGCCTCTGGGGGTAACCTGAATAAATAAATAAATAAATAAATAAATAAATAAATAAATAAATAAATAAATAAATAAATAAATAAATAAATAAATAAATAAATAAATAAATAAATAAATAAATAAATAAATTGTCCAGAGGAACGGAGAACATCTTATAATTTATTGCGCGTCATTGAGGTCCGTCGAGAACGATTTCATTGTGCCTAAAGCACAAAGGAACGAATATTTCCCGCCATACGGCAAACAAAGAACGATGAGACAGCGTGCTGGCACCAATATGCGCAGTTTCAAAATAAGGGCTAGAAATATTCTAAGCAGTTTACTGTAGAAACCCAAAGGAACCAGGTTAAGATGCTCCGATTCTGAGAGTTTTTCAGTGCGGAAGACGGTTCACGAGGAAGAAAAAGAATCCTATAAGAAATTACTCGTTTCCTTCTGTAAGAAATGTACCCAATCCTATCGCATACCGGCTCTGGGGAACCATCTCTTTCATCCATTAGTCATCCATTATATTTTTCACATCAGTGACAGCAGGAGAAGGAGGAGGAGAAAGAAAAGCGGGGAGGTTGACCGGCAGAAGAGAACAGTTTGTTACTCTGCATTAGGGGTTGAGCGATATCAGTGATATCAGGAAAGTTTTGTTTCTCTATTAAGGAATAAACACTATCCCTGCAGTATGTATAGCTTTTTCTACTTTTCTTTTAACATTTGGTCACTTATTAGCTCATAAGTTTTTGGTTCTCTGTGCCCGCCGTCAGGCGCACTTAAAAGTTCAGAACACTCAAGCTTGTTTTCGTCTTTCAATTTCACAATAGGGATAGGCAAGATCGATCCGTTCCTTCTTCCTCGATCAGTCTCCGCGCTTGGGGACTTCCCTGTAACTCTCGTTATAGAACTCGCGGGAGGGGGCTGCCTGCCCTTTCCGCTGTTTGCAGCATATCTTCTTTATTTTCTCTCCGAAAGCTTCCGAATACTTCTTTTTGGACCATCGAAAACGCTCCAGACTGTGTTTGCGTTCGATGGAAGAAAAACCTCGCTACGCCGTAACCCAGAGCCCGTTGCTTTCTTCTTTTTTCTTTGTCACTCTCAAAGCAAACGTCGTTTCCCTGGGGCGTCACTCAATCTCCGTTTTATGCGCCGCCTGGCTTCTCCATTTTCGCCGACGCATCAGGGAGAGTGAACATATCAGCCTGCTCTTACATCCGGCGCTCTCAAATGCCGTCGAGAAAAGCACCATTCTCACAAGAGGAGCCAGTCGCGACTTTCGATATTCGCTTTCATGTTACACTTTCCCGCGGCTTTTTTTAGCCCAGGACTTTGTTCTCAATCAGGGGAAGAGGAGAGACAACTTTCTGAGTTCAGTTGAAAGAAAATCGGCACGCGCTATAGGACTCGCTCGCAGCCGTTTCGTCTTGAGAGATTCTCCCTCTTCGAGCCTGCGTTTAATTAAAACTCTTTGCGCCGGTCGTTGGCCTCAAGACGTCCATCCGAACCCGGCGCACCGCTTTTCTCATCAATGTATACGGAGAAACGACAGACTCCGTGCATGGAGCGCACGAGCTCCATTTGCGTCGCCTTGTCTTTCGGCCTTAATCCATACGAACACTGCTCCAGACGCACTAAGGTTGTAGACTTGTTTATTTCTCCCTTCAATCCAATCCCAGACAGAACTGAAAGCGCTTCCATGAGCGGACATTGTGGCTGACTCATGCTGGTCACGCCGTTATCGTGCGAAAAAAAAATCCCATGTGAATTTCACCGTGTATCTCGCGACTGCACGGCATTCGAAAAGAAAAAAAAAAAGAAAAAAAGAAAGGAGAAGCTTTTATCAACAAAAGTTAATTTTACGATCGCCCTAGAAGATTTGTTCAATAAAAAGACCAAGGGAAAGGGAAAGCAAGCACTTGTCTGGAAAAACTAAATACATATGTTTTCTTCCTAATCTAAATAAAATAAACTTTGTTTTGAGAGAAACCAAGGAGAATTTTCGTTGTCTGTCAAAACCACCACCACCACCCCCACCACCACCACCACCACCACCACCATCATCATCATCATCATCATCATCATCAGCATCATCATCATCACCAGTCTGACTATACCCACTGCAGGGAGAAGGCCTCTCCCATATTCCTCCAATTAACCCGGTTTTGTGCTAGCTGCATTCACTTGACCCCTGCGAACTTCTTAACCTCATCCGCCCACCTAACTTTCTGGCGCCCCCTGCTACGCTTTCCTTCCCTTAGAATCCAGTTTGTTACCCTATAAGCGACCATCGGTTATCCTCTCTTCGCACTACATGTCCTGCCCATGCCCATTTCTTCTTCTTGATTTCCACTAGAATGCCGGTAACTTGAGTTATTTCTCTGACCCACTCTGCACGCTTCCTATCTCCTAATGTTATCCCAACCATTTTTCGTTCCATAGCCCTCTGCGAAGTCCTCAACTTAAGTAGAACCCTCTTTATTAGCCTCCATGTTACAGCCCCATAGGTGAGTACATGTAAGATGCAACTGTTGTACACTTTCCTCTTGAGCAATACCGGACCACGGTATCGTGAAAACCATAAGTGAAAAAACAAAATATAAGAAAACGTGCCGCCAATTTCACAAAAAAGACTTTTCTATTTCAGAAGTTTTATGCTTTTTATATAACGTTAAATAGTATTTTGTCGTTTTGAATCATTACACGTTTTTACATTGCCGCGTCGCACCCATATTTGTTTTGCAGCCGCCTGCGGGAATTGTGGGTACGTGCCACACGTGGAACACGTGCCAAATGTGGGTACGTCTTTGTGGGTACGCCAAAAACAGCTGAGTACACATTTGAAGCTCAGGCTACCAAACTCCTGCCAAGCTGCATGCACTTGGTCGCCTTAGTAGGACAGTACTGCAGTGGAGGTAGCTTTATTACGCGGTAGTGTATTCTGATTTTTCGCCAGAAAACCTACCGCCGTACCCCACTCTTGTGACATCACGCAAAAAACGTGCCGAAAAAGAAATGCACGTTATTTTATATAAAAAACTGTGATGCAACTATTTTTTGTGCAGTGACCAGGGCGGTGTCATACAATTTCCCTTCCCATTCAGCATTCATCTGGTAGTCACGTTGGAGTCTTGATTGCAAAAGGAATTCAATGCACCTGAAATTGTGTGCTGTTCATTTTAAGTGTAGCTGTCCATAAAGAAGAGAGACAGATACAAGCTTCTTCCCCCCCGAGCCGCCCGCCCCTCCGGGAAAACATAATCTAACAAATGACGGTTTAAACTTTGCCAAACTATGTGCCAGTCTCTCAGTCCCGAAAGTTCGTGGAATAAAAAAAAAAACGGTGTTAAAGGCGCTATCGAGTCTACTCTTAAAGCAATACTAAGCTATTCTCCTAATATTTTGAAAATAAATCCACCACAAAATAAAATACTATAAAATAAAACCCAGAACTAAAATACTTGCATTCCGAGGTGCCCCAGGGTTCTATCCTCGGCCCTTTGATATTCAAATTGGCCATCACCTATGTACTAAAATTGTTCAATAAAGATTTCTCCTGCCTCACTTTCTGTGCGCTCAGAGAAACAAAACTTGGCAGATTTCTAAGGTTTTCTACATAGTTTCCAATCAGAAGCAAACACTGCTCCTGCCTCTTTGTGCAACTGTAAATGCCTCGTATGTAGAAGTCAACAGGTTATCCCAAAAGCCACGTTCTGACTTTCGAAATCAGAGCCCCAACATCTGGAAAATGCTTTCACTTTAAAAATGACTTTATATCTGAAAAAGTTATAAGCCCGATGTTGCGAGACTATGTGAATACGGGGATGCGGCAGAATTTCAAATCTGCACCAGCGTGCTTCCATCTGTGCAACATGTGAGTTGCGAACTGGGGCGTTTCTTGCGGAAGGCAGACAGTTTTGGTGAGCATTGGATATCGCTTGTTTTTACGGCCGCTCGAAATTTCCGCAGCGGTGAAGCGCAGTATGCTGCTCGCAGACAGGTTCATAGTAACAGGACTTCAATGGTGCAGATAGTTTTCCGAGTACCTCAGAGCGCATCAGTAAAGAAATCGCGCCAAACACTGTCTAGAACGGCTGCGGTGGGCAGGATTCTGTGAGAGGCCACCCATGTTTGAGTTCTCTCATTGCTACCTCAAAACGACATCGAAAAGCTACACAGGCCCACCCTTCGCAACAATATTATTGGGCTCTAGGCCTCCGAGTCACACAAGGAATGATGAGCTGCTTCGGCTGGGTAACCATAACAACCAAGCAAGGTTTGACCAACGAAGCAAAATACAAATGCGATATCCCGGCTTGAAAACGCGGCACTAGGCAAGCAGATTGTGGCTTGGGACAACCGAATCAACACTGCGTCGAGATCCTCGGGGATAAACACATCACTCCAGTGGGAGGCGCCATTACCAGTACGAAGGCCACAGCGGTCCATTAGTACAGGCGAAACGCGGTGGTTAATAGAACAGAGGATGGCTCTGATAAGACCGCTGAACACAGCATACGTCTACACTGAGACCGCAATTATCAATGACTGCGGTGTGGGCCTGTGTACCGGCGCCCCAACACTACGGGCAATAAGCATGCCACCTACTTGAATGATCAGAAGGATCAGCATGCCGAATCGCTTGCCATATGATGAGCCATCAACACCATCACGACAGTTATTGACATGTACAGGAGATATTTAAAACGATTATCTAATTCTGACCGAATTATATGAAGCGATAGTAGAGCTGACGGCGCAAACGACAGTAGACGCACTGGCCAATCACATCAGCAAGAGGTTGAGCCGAATGCAGGACGTTGGGGCCGCCGGGGTGGTGCAGTGGTTACGGCACTCGACTACTGCTCCCAAGGACGCGGGATCGAATCCCGGCCTCGGCGGCCGCTTTTCGATGGAGGGGAAAAGCAAGGTGCCTGTGTGCTGTGCGATGTCAGTGCACGTTAAAGAACCCCAGATGGTCGAAATTTCCGGAGTCCTCCACTACGGCGTCTCTCATAGCCTCAGTCGCTTTGGGACGTTAAACCCCACAAACCAAACTAAACCAAACCAGCAACACGTTGGGAGACATTTTCAAGTTGTGTGGACACCGGAACACACTGCCACTGACGAGGGAAACGCGGCCGCGCAAGCGGGTTGACTTGCTGACAGGTAAACCCCCAATACCTGAACTACATAATTTGTTTTTGAATAACATGGTTTAAGTTTCATTATATATACATATTGCTGTATCTTCTGGTGTTTCTTGATGAGCTTGTTTTTAAAATTGTATAAACTCTTGTGTTGCCTCCCTGCCAATAATTAGGATTGTAGACTCGTCAAGCTGCCCAAGGGCAGCTTTTTTCTACGATTTCTCCATCTGTAGTTTTAGATGGGAAATAAACTTTGACTTTGACTTGACTTACCTCAACTCCCTTTCTAACCCGATCACTCGACTCTCTACCAGACACTGCTAACTGAAGGCTCCCCTGGCAGCACTGCGTTTGTACCAAATTAAAGGCTACAGCAGGCGTATGTTATATGAAGCAACACCAAACGCCGTTGTTTGATACCACGAATGTGCTCACTGGAACAAAAGACAGTTTTCTAAACAAACCAAAAGCAAACACAGCGTACATACCGCACATATTTTTTACAAGTGGTTTCTCGGCAGACAGAAAGAACTCAAACAGAACAGATGCACCCGCTTTCAAAAACAGCGCACAGAAGGATTACAGCATCTTATATTACATAGCACATCTTTTTCGCGAGGAGAACAGAACATTTGTCATAGTACACATGAGGACACGTCAACGTTTATCATACATCAAGCGCCGTAACACGACGTGCCATTGCGCCATATGGCATGCTGTGCTGCAGCGTCGCTCTGCTTCGAGTAGTGTGAGAGGGGCGGACTAACAAAGTGCAGGCCTGCAGGTTGTGAAGAACTAGAAAGAATCCCCCCTCCCCCCCCCCCCATCCTCCCTCTTATAATTCCCTACTTCCTCAAACCTGAGCCGAAAGCCAGCCCTTCTATTCCAATGAAGGTTCCACTCATTTGTTTATTTAAAAATAATAAAAAGAAGCACAAACGGAAGGGAAGTACAAGAGTCAGCAGCGGCAATCGCTGTCTGCTTTTAACGCAACAGAGATGCGGCCTAGGGAAAACAAACAAACAAAAAAAAAACGATAAAGGAGCAGGTACCGAAGCAAAACACACATACACAAAAGAGGCACCCAGAAAGGGTAGAGGGGAGAATATACGTATTATATAGGGGCTGGCTTTTCCGTTGTTTATTCCCTTTCACATTTCTTAAGCTGGCGCAGAGAAGCAGTGACCCTTCACGTGCCGTGGAAAAGTGCGTGGCCACCGATGCGTGTGAACGCGATTTGTCTTCCGTTAAAGGTGCCAGCGCGAAGGCATATGCGCTGCTCTCTCGCCGAGCGCGCACGGCTGGCCTGGTGCATTCAAAGTGCTTCGCACTATGGGAACTCGCCTAGAGGCGCGTGAGCTGTGGTTCCCTTTTCATGAAAATCCATTTTTATGCAGATGCATAAAAGAGAGCTTGTACGGGTCACGGAAGAAGCGTACGCGTTCGTGGGCGAAACCCTCGGTGGTGGCGCAAAGTTTTTAACGCCGCGAATAACGCGAAAGTCTGGAGGACTAAGCTCGAGCATCAGGAATTTTTCTCGCTTCATAGAGAACTATGGACAGCCACGAAGGCCTTACAGCAAGTTTCATTCGAGCGTCGCCAACATTTTGCACTGCTTTTAGGCGAGAGAAGTATCAGGGTTATGAATGGAGACGTTCCATCAGATGCATTGGAACATTGAGAATGTATCGCCAGAGCTCCCTTGGATGGTTAGTGAAGACTCAAGATAGGAGTTATTATAGTACAAAATGGTAATAGAAATAACAATAGAAAATTTAGACTAGGAAGAAAAGTGCATCACATTATCATATAAACAGCTGTTTGAAAATCGGATGCACAAACCACGTCATTCGGAAGATTGTTCCAGCCAAGATTTGTGTTACGGAAAAATGAATACATTAATAAGCCGTTAATAACTTCTTTTTTTTTTCGTGTTGGAAAATCCCTCAGACATATAGTACGGTTAATTTAATTAGATTGTTTTTATTAATGCCTGCACAATAGCTAAAATACTGTAAAAGAACTTCAGCCAGAAGAGTTTTCTTCGAGTGGTATGGGTTTTCCACCCTAAACTTTCTCGAGTTTCTGAGCTATTTATTGGACAAAGCATAATTTCCAATAACAAGCTTTGCAGTAGGTTTCCGTGTCCTTTCCATTATGTCTGTTCACGTGAAAAGGTTCCACGCTACACAAGCGCATTGCGCCTACCTTTGTCCAAAAAACCAACTTAAACAAAGAAGTATAGAAGAATTCGCGGAATGAAAAGGCGGTATTAAATCCGGTTCGAGTCTAATTTTATAGCTATGTTTGAACGTCCCCCTAATTTTCTTTCGCTCGATATCAAAATGCAAACACGATAATATGACAAAGCTTTATCGCATTCGCCTAGGGGCCTGCTTTCAAATAAATGTAGCGCTAACAGCCTGCCATCCTCAGTGAACCACCGCCAACTTGCTTTGAAGAGTTCGAAGCACATCGCCGTTGTCCGCCTGCTGCAACAAGCCACAACAAGCCACAACAAGCCACTCAGCTATATGATTGCAAAAGTTAAAAGCGGTGCTATATACATTGGCGGCGCTCGCTGCCTCTTGCTGCCTCTTTCCTCGCTGCCTCTTGCTGCCTCGCTGCCTCTTTCGTGATGTTGCACATCGCGAAAGCAGTAGGCGTGCGATAAGCTCAAAATGTACAAGTACAGCGGGATGGTCTTATAGTAAACAAGCATGTCTGCACCGCACTTTGTCGATTCTAACTGTGAAAGGTGAGAATGTAATTTTTTATTTTCTACACTGTTGTTAGCAGTTATTTGCGTAATTTCATGCGCTGCCTTGATCACTTTAGTAGCTTTGAATACTATGACAATCATTACCCTTGAGCTCTTAGTCGAAAGTGCAGGTTTTGTAACGAAAGCTACACTAGGCTAGCCAGCAGCGCATTTATGGTAAATATCGATAGTCATGCGCCGTAACCATGGCAACTAGTTGCTCGAAGCCACAAGAAGAAGAAGAAGAAGAAGAAGAAGAAGAAGAAGAAGAAGAAGAAGAAGAAGAAGAAGAAGAAGAAGAGGAAGAAGAAGAAGAAGAAGAAGAAGAAGAAGAAGAAGAAGGAGAAGAAGAAGAAGAAGAAGAAGAAGAAGAAGAAGAAGAAGAAGAAGAAGAAGAAGAAGAAGAAGAAGAAGAAGAAGAAGAAGAAGAAGAAGCCAAAAGGATTTGGGTAAACATTTATTGTCAGCATTGAACGACATGTGGGCACTACCATTAGATGGCCTCGAGTCTGTGTCTCTCGGCTACCTTATGAGCCCAGTCAGTGGCACGAACTTGCGTCAGCGGGTCTGAGCTGGCCAGTATAGTCGCCCACCTCTATAGAGAGGGACTGATATTAGGTCCGCCGGTGGCGGCGCATTTGTTCAGCTCCATATTTTTGTGATCGTATTCGGCTATTTCGCCGCATTCTCTACAAGTTGGATCGTATTGCGTTGGGTACATGTGTGCTAATTTAGACGGGCTAGAGAAGGCTCGCGTCCGGAGCCGATGTCAGGCTACTTCTTGCCTTTTGTCAAGTTTCTTGTGGAGGATATATCCGCCTTTCTAGCTTAAACTGATAAGTGTAGTTGTGAAATGATATGATAGCGTTTCTCTAGAAATTGTTGGAATAAACCTGGCTCACTGCTAGACTGACGACATAAACCCGAGCTATACTTTGAGCCAACTCATTTCTTTATTCCCCGAATTTGCCGACACCCATATTATTTTCACCTCTTTTTGGTTCCAGTCTTGAAATCTTAGAATTCGCTCTGCCTCCTTGGACATCATGTCCCTTGCAGAATTGTTTATAGCGGTTTTGGAGTCGCTAATTATGGCGACAGATTTGGTGCTGGCCATAGCCATGGCGATAGCCGCCTCCTCCGCCGTCCCTGAGTAGTCTGTTTTTATCGAACCTGTCATTAATGTTTTACCCGAGTCGTTCACACCCACGACCCGAAAAGATCTGCCTCTTTCGTATTCCGCCACGTCCACATAAACAATGCATTCGGAGCCTTCTAACTGGGCCTCAAAGACCTTTGCTCTTGCTCTTCTGCTGCCTTCATGAAAAGCAGGGAGCTTGTTTTTTTGGTAGTGGTTTAATAGTGAGTGCGTTCTTCACTTTGGTCGGTAGTTTTATTGTTCACTTCTTTCCGGGATTCTGTCTTGTAGTTGTAGGTTACCCAGGCACTTCCATCCCGTGGATGTGTGTGTGTGTGTGGGGGGGGGGGGGGGGGGGGCTCCTTAAATGTGTGATTACATGTACCTCGCATAGTTTCGTGTTGTTATTGTCGACCCCTAGTATAGCCCCAGTGCTGCTTTATATGTCTGCATTACGATCTCTTCTATTTTGTTTTTTTCTGCCAGCCGTAGCTTGAGGTGGGCGATGGTATACACTATTATGCTTATCACAAAGCATGAAAAATTCGGCACAAATCTTTCTCTTCGACCCACCATCTGTTATTGGCTATTCGCCTTAACAACCTGGTCATCGTGTTAATTGTTTATTTAAGTCTACTGTTTCCGCGTTCTTTCTATTGTCTTGGATTATCAGTCCCAGGACTCTGATTTTTCCCGCTCTGGATACCGGTGTGCCATTTAATTTTACCAGAATGCCTTCTGCCAGAAGATGAGGGGAGGAAGAAGAAGACGTAAAAGAGAGAAGAAGAAGAAGAATCCGGTTAAGCTGAGCAAAAAGATTCGGAAGACGCCAAGAAGACGCGCCAAATCACCGATCACACCATACGGTTTGCGGCCAGGGCATCGGACACGAGAACGTTCGAGTAGGAGTTTGTGAACAATCCGTTTGGTAGCTTTCGCAACGCATATCCAAACTTAACAGAGTTAAGCCGCCACCAGCTTTTTTTCATGCTAGTGAAAATTTTGATCGCGTTTTTCGCGGACCTCTATTATCTTCACACTTTTGGCTATGATATTGTGAAGGCATTAGAAGCCATACTGGGCAAGAAAGGCGTTGTCCACCCCAAAAACTTACGGGACAAGCTCCGCATTTAACGCTATGGTGAGACAGTGTTAACGGCTCTCGTTTCCCGGCTCCTCCTGCGAATCCTCGTTCGCGTTCACAAACTTTGCTACTCGCTCGTACTAATAATCGATCTTATGCCTCCCACATATTCATTAGAATGCAGTAAGTAGAAAGCTACGACGTCATTCATGCGAAAGATCACACAGCACAGATATGAAGCCTCGCTTTAACCGAGCCTCTCCCATTAAGTGGCGTCATTCTCAGAAAGCGGCGTCGTTTTTATAAAGTTGCTTGACATGCCTAAAGTGGAGCAATAAAACCACCTTCCCAAAGTGGAGTCATCCCTCAAAACTTTCAGGGATGAACTTAAGTCTTCTTACGTGCGGAAATATGAAAGTGTTGCGAGTTTAGTAGCGCTGCCTGGTGGATTTACCTGACACTACGCTAGTGGACCTCGCCTGCAGTCGTGCAGACGGCGTATTCGTATTGAGTATCTACCTAGGTTAAGTGAAAGAGCAGCGAAAATGGAAACCCATAAGGACATCTGTTTACTGCGTAGCGTGAAGGAAGTGCAGCTTTATTACGGGAAGAAAAACTCAGGTTTGCGAAGGTGGTCAGCACGTACATCCGAAACTATGACAATCCCGAGCGAAACAGGTTCATACCACGACTCAGGTTTGAATTTCCGGATCGTCGCTGGCCTTAACTTCATTCCAGTGTGTCTATAAGGTGGGATCAGAGGCAGCGTGAGTGGGTTGCAGCTTTAGTCTTAACTGCAAATAGTACTGATGAAGAGAATATATATGCCCAGAAAAAGGTAATATGATTAGCACGTCGACAAATGCGGATTAGAAACCTACAAATTGAACTTACTTCTTTCTGCACTTGTAAGCCCAGCATCGACAAAGTTGTATCCAGGATAAAACATTTTAACATCGTCTTCGGTGTTCGGATGAATAACCCCGAAAGTTCGTATAGCTCAACACCGCCCCTATATGCCGCAGTGGGATAGTCACGTGTGCCCCAAAATATCCGGTCGTTCTGCTGCATGAATTTGATAATCAAAATCCGTTAATTAAACGAGCAATGACTGCTTACTCATATTTGATAAATACAGAAGGAGGTTCCAAAGTTAACGGCTGCGCACGGGACCTCCTGTTACAAGTATGCAAAAAAAAAAAAAAAATGATCGCGTACAAAGAGCGGGCAAAACTGAAGTGTCTCGTAAAGCAATTATAAAACACACAGAAATTCAAGATGATGTAGATATAAACGAAACATAATTTGGGCATCTTATCTATAAACGTATAAAGAGAGGAAAACAATCCAATCGAGCGCTGTGTATGCTCTTACAAATGAAAAGATTTATTTAGCGTGATGAAAAAAGTGCGAGAACTAAGTTTAAAAGCATGAAAATTATATAATTGGTTCATACTCAGTGACAATAACTTCCACAAAAATGAGGTTTAGAAATTAGCTGTGAAGTTGCCGTAAATAATTGTAGGCTTCGGTAGTAATAAATTGTTCTGGCATGAGAATCGAGAGTAATTTGGAATGCCAGGAGAATAATAAACCATGTATAAAATTTCTTGGATGTTATGAGCCTGCAGTAAGAGCACAGCAACTGCATAAATATTAATTGAACGTACTAATGCGTACGGCTTAATTTTGTACGTGCTGTAGCCGTGCTATGTTGTTGTATATGTTCGACTTGGTTTGGTTTATAGGGCTTCCTGTCCCAACGCGACTCAAGCTGAGACGTCGTTATGGAGGGCTCTGGAAATTTCGAACGTCTGATGCTCTTTAACGTGCACTGACATTACCACAGCACACGGGCGTCTGGCCTTTCGCCTCCATCGAAAAGCGGCCGGCGCAGCCGATATTCAATCCCTCATCTTCGGGCGCAGAATTCAAGCACCGTAACTGCTGCACCACCGCGGGACTGTTCTATGTGTTTTCCCAAGAAGGAAGACAATAGCTAATATTGCTATGGATGACAGCGTAGTAGAGTGGAATGAGCTTGTGTAAATAAAGAAATTTTGCACCTAAGTGAGCCCCCTTACGTCATATGCTGTTTTTCTTGTAAGGTAGATATATATCTGTAAAATTTTAAGTGGAAGTTGTGGGGAATGATCTTTAATCGCCCCGCGTAATGTCGGCTATAACCCCCCCCCCCCCCCCCCCCCCACACACACACACACACAAGAGGCAGTTACTCCAGCTATCACGGGATGCAGCAGCTTCGTTAGGTAACATTAACTATTGAGATATGGTGTCAGCAGCAAGAGCGTCACATACGGCTTCGCCACTGTGCACGAGGGGAGTCTTCTGCATTGGGAACTCGGCGCGTGGGGACGAGATCTTCGCGGGCTGCGCTGTTGTTGAAAAGGCAAGCCCTCGCAGGACTTGTCCCACCTCCTCGTCCTATCCGGCCTCGGAGATATCCCTCTCCCTATCGTGAGCGAACATTCGCCCGAAACCCTCCTGGGGAGTCGGACGAACTAGATGCATTAGCGTGTTGTATTGCTAGCTGACTATTGTTTTTGCAGCAATAAATGCCTCTTGTCATCACGTGGTGTTTCTTAGTTCCCAAGAGCATAGCTCGCCGTGGTCGGCGAGCGCTCGGTAGCGCGCGCGATCACGGAGGGGAGTTCGGCGGTTTGGACAGTGAGCTGCAAATAATGAAAGAAAACGCATTTATTCCCTATAATAACCCAAAACCCACCTAGAGAGTGCATAGAGATAGCCTGGCTTGGATCGGACGGATTATAGCCGGAAAGTCTGCAGCTCTTACAGGTTCGTGTTCGACTTCGTCATTGGACGCATTCAATTTATGCTCAAAGAAAGCGATTTCCTCCCTCGACACGCGGCGCTTCGCTCGTCCAAGTCTAGGAGAAATCTGGTCCGATGTAAACAGACACCCAAATGCAGACGCCGAATCTCTCAAGGCCGAGGACGGCTTCATCGCGATTAGGCCATTAACTGCCCGGGAAGAGGCTATTTTTACCTCCACGTGTGCCCCAACGGCGGTTATTGAGAGCAGGCGCGAGGAGGTCCCGTTAGCGAGGGCTTCTCCTCTGAACAGCGACTGCGCCACAGCGATAGGAACTTAGAGCCCAGGCTGCCATACACGTTGTGGAAGAAACACAAAGCGCCGTGCAGCTCTCGAAGTCATTTCTCAGAGCCCGAGTTTTTGTGAAACGTCAAATTTTGCATTCATGCAGGGTATAATCCGTACACGGCTATATACCGGGTTACGTCACCGACTTCTGTACCGTGAATGTGTGTGCCCCGTATGTTGAATACACGCTTGAAAACTAACCGGAACAAAGTCAGAAAGTCTTGCTTGGGCGCAATAATGGGAACTTATCACTCTCACTTGACGCTTTGTGGAGCGCTAGTTTAAATTTATCTCACGCTGCTGCGTCTATCGCGTATAGAAATGGATGACCTAGTACCTGTTCATAGGTAGAAGTGGCCGAGAACAAATGTCTCCAGGCAATGAACACGTTAATGTGGCTTCTGGCAGCGCACGCAACGCCGCATTGTGGGTGTCCTGTGGTTTTTAGAAAGGAGGAAGCACAGTAACAGTCTCACATCACACTAAACTACCGAACCGTGTGACCACTGGCGGTTAACGTAACAAGGAGAGCAGTCGTAGGCGAGTACAGAAGGGTTTTCTTCGCGACAGTGTTCTCAGAAATACTTGCAGTGCATGCAGTGCATGCAGCCAACAATGCTCAACTCGCCCCGTAATGGCTTTTGAAGCGAAGAGCTTCACTAGGCTAGAGACTCGCGTGTGCTCCGCCGTTAGAAATACATATAAAGCCCCGCTTTAACCAAGCCGTATGAACGTGCCTTAGTGACCCACAGGGGTGACGTGAATGCAAGGGTCCTGGCAGGCTGAGTCTGGCATAACCGTCCCATGTGAATAGAGAGACCCAAATTGGCACAGCATAAGACCTTCCTAGAGAAGTTAACGTATTTCCTATCCTATCCTATCCTATCCTATCCTATCCTATCCTATCCTATCCTATCCTATCCTATCCTATCCTATCCTATCCTATCCTATCCTAGCCAAGTTGGCAGCTCCTGCCAGGGGACCACGGTCATGGACACGGACACGGCACACAGCGACGAGCGGTTAGACCTGGCGTATTATTGCTTTCGCAATAAAAGCCACAGCTGCGCATGCGCACACCACGTGACGTCACAGGAGAGGTGCGGTGGTCAGAGCCGCCACTGCCGCCGCAACTGCCGCCGCGACTCCGCCGGTTCACCTTTAGCCGATGCCGCGCGCTTTCACCGGGCTGTGTTTTGTCTATACAGAAGTGTAACGGTGATGATGATGTGGAATCGGAATAAAGTTTATTCTTACGTGATGTACGGCTGTAATCAATAATACACCGTGATGATAAGCCATGGAATATCTATAAGGTGCAACCGTGAACAACAAGATAAGCCACAACTACGCCAAGGAACCACAAGTTAAGCCATGGCATCGCCGAAGCTTTTCGCTTCTGATATCCAAGCTTAACCAAGCTAAGCCACCACCAATTTTATTGTAAAGCTTTTTGTTGCGTTAGTTTTTATAGCAGTGCAGTGATTCGTCATTACGGCTCAAATATTTTATTTTACTTTAAATGGTAGCTCTTTAAACTGGTGTGGGTTGCGTATTGCTAGCATCAGCTTCAGGGTACACGAGAAACGAACATGTAAAGGATTTTGATAAATGCAGGTTTAACAAAGCATGTTTTGCAGACAGCTTTCTCGCAAGTGGTTGGTTGGACAAAGCATATTTTACAAACAGCTTTTTTGCAAGTGGTTGCAGAATACAATCTCATTAGTGATAATTAATGTTAAAGGAAAATCGAGGAAAATTATATGTAATTATTGTTCTCTGTAAAATGTGTTCCTTCTTTTTTGCTGGTTCTCTTGTGTCTTGTGTGCAGCAAAATACGCGTTTACGGAGTTGTAGTGTCCCCCAATGTTTTTTTCTTCTTCTTTTTCTCGCATGTAAACCTCCTATATCCTCAAAATTTCATAGGCCTATCAATACACGCAGACGTTACTTTACCTCGTCGAGCATTTACCGTCTCATTTCCAACAATTATTTGTGAGCTGCCTATTACTGTTAACCACCTTTACTAATACTAGAGACGATAACAAAGCGTACTGTGGTGATAGGAGCAGCGATTGCGCAAGGTTCGCCATTCCATTAAATCATTCTTCAACCTTGTCCTGTTCTTCGGCTTGCCGCCCATCGTATTTCGGCGGAGATATACTGGGATTCCACTTTCATCCTGCCGGATAATTAAAGCCTGCTGTCCGCCGAGGCGCTCAGTGGAAGGCTTATACACAGCTCAGGCCTAGACCGATCTGTCCAGACCCGCCTTGCCGCTCACCCACACCCTTACCCCAGATTCGGTTAAACGACACGATGATCTTCAAAGACCGGATGACGACAGACCGCAATAAGCCTATGACCACTCGACACCGCCTAGAAAATACAAACACCATATCGTGCAACACAACACCCCGCCATGCCGTTCCGCACCTTAAGGGCCTTTTTGGTTGGCTGTTCGGAAGGGGTGGGTCTGAAGCTCTGTGGCCCTGCAACCGTGCACCTGGACCATCACGTCGTCCAATGCGGCGGTAAGCAATTCTCCATCTTCTACTGTTTCTTTCTCATGCCCATCGTTGCCTGATTCCTTTCGCCTCTATAATTCGATCGGAATTATTTCTTTTCACTCCGGGGTAATCCTGTGGAAGAAGAAGCGGTAAGTGGCACAGGGACGAGCGATCGCATGAGGTTCACCGATCATTAAAAGCAGCCTTTGATCTTCAAACGGGTTTCCGTGTTCTTCAGCTAGATGTACCGTAATTAATCATTGCTACGATACTAAATACATCAGACGTTCGTATGCCTGCGAATCACTGCACCTCCACAATTTTAACATATTTTTTTTTAATTTTAACAGTTTTAGCATATCACGTATATTTTTTACTTCTTCGCTGTCGATTGTCAATTATCCAGTAGACATATAAAGCCCTTATTTAACAAATCCGTACGAACATGCTTGCGTGGCCTAGCGTTGGTATGCCTGACTCGGAATGCAATATTCCTAGAGGGTTCGATTGCCCACACACTCCCTTCAGAATCGAGAATCCCGATGTCGCACAACCAAACGATCAATCCTTGCACGGTCTTATCAGCTACCCGCGGCTCCCTTCCAAAGCCGTGTCCATGATCGTTTGCTCCCAACGCCGAAGCCGACAACGCCGACCCTGCCAACAGTAGCAACGCAAGATTTTCTGGAGAACTGACCTTTAACGCTATCGAATCAATAGATGTGTGTCGCCTTGGCGTTTGAACAAGAAAGTGTGCGTACTGAAGCGTGAAACTTACGCGCAATCTTTTTACGAGCGTCTCCGAACAGCGGAATCCCAGTTTAAGCCACAAGAGTCATTCATTAAGATGTAATTGTGAGCAATGAGATTCCTCTTGGTCGGCATGCGTACAGAATTATCCTGTGACTGGTGAAGAAGAGCTGTCTTCGTGTTCTGCATAGTCGTGGCATCGTCCGTATAAGCCTGCGGAAAGTGGCCACTGGGTTTACAGTCACATTTTGAAGCGAATTTTCCTACGTGGCAAGACTAAAAAGATTTAGTTTCACGGAGGCCACCTGAGGTGAGCCTCAGCATAATATGACAACAAAGCTCTCATGACACCAGAGCCACCACGCGTCATAAGGTAAGTGAGAAGCCAGGAAAAACAAGTGGTAAGAGCCAGACGTGGCGAGACGTCAACAATTCCACAGCTATTGCGTAGTGTATGGCACCAAAACATATTTAAAACCCTGTCCACGAAATAGGTCCATCACCGTGCTGCTGCGCTGGTCCGACAAACAAACTGCTAGGTATTGCAGCAACTGCCGAGAGGTAAGATTGGGAAGGGAGGAACAGCAGGTGGACGCACCTTGCGCAAGCCTGCTGTAGCTCTGTTGGTGATAGAGCCGACGAATAAGGTATCGTTTGAATGTAATCACCGCTGTAGACAAGCAAAACCCAGCCAGCATTGAGAACAATGCAAAAAATATATATATTTGCGAACTACAACCTGTCTTTACTGTACGTACTTAGCCCAACATAAGCGTGCCGGTGTTTACTGTAGTTGCTCTGTGCGATGTAAGCAAATCAGTTCTGCACAGCGCGCAAAATGCTCTTGGCAGAGATTTATGAGCGAAGCAGTGAAGCTTAGCACTGCCTTTATTTCCTTGGTCTTCTTTGCTTACACCAGAGAAGAAATTATATGGCAACAGCATATTCGGGCTAATGCGGACGATAAGCGTCGGCTGGTGTCTCGCGCTCTCGCAGTTGTGTAATCCCAAATTTGATTAATGCGTCTTCCACGCGCTGCCTTGCGGACTCGAAGCTGAGAGTCGTGGCGTCTTGGGGCTCGCGCAACAGCACCACGGGGTTCACCTTCTATTTGGCCTCGGCGCATCGCTTCTCGTGAAAGCTTATGTGGATGCAAAGTCCCTTGCTTCGCTTGCACTCCGTCCCTCTTGTGAGTCATGGTCCCTCGCTCGTTTTCCCGCTGCTTTCTTCGCCTGATTTTCGTCCAGGAGGCTGCGTTTCGATGGAGGCGAAACGCAGATGCATCCGTGTGCCGTACTACGGAAGTGGACGTTAAAGATCCCCAGGCGGTCGAAATTATTTCAGAACCCTCCACTATACGGCACCTCCTTCTCTCTCATTTCACTGTCGCCTTCCTTCCTTTCCTTACGGCGTGGTTCAGGTGGCTTCTTGATATAGGTTATTTCCTTTCCTGTAAACCAATTCACTTTTGTTACAACTGCGTCTCCATGCTTATTTACCGCCGCGACCGAGGATAAATTATCCTAAAGCGGCACGCCATCGATTTCGCAGGAATACACAAACATGGGTATGTATCTCTTCCGCTTCCTTCCCGAGCCCTTCAAATGTCCGCCGTGCTTCCCGGTTGTACCTCTGCGGCAATCATATGAACACGGCCTGCACTCAAAACCCCGGTTGAGTAGTGCACACCAGATGACAGGCTAACCTGCTTTGTTTTCTGTGGTATCGGCCATGCCTCTAGTTACCGCTGAAGCTTCTGGACAACCTCTTCGTCTTTCAGCTGCTTCCCGTCGCCGCTACTGCAGCGATCTCAATCGCCGCTCTCCCGTCGCAGCACCAATTTCGTCTTGTACGGCCACTCCCGATAAGAAAACTGTTGACGGTGCAGCTTCTAGTGGTGACAATACTGTGAGTCCCTGGTCCCGGAAGTCCTCGTTTACGTTTTGAACCACACGTGGCTTGCTTGCAGTGAAAGTGGACGACGTACCTGTCATAGCTTGACAAACACACATGTGTCACTGATGCGCTATACTCTGCATCGCCGCTTGCACAAAATGTTCACGCCTGCTGCTCTAGCTGTTCTCTGTATGGCCGATGGAAAGACATCTGCCGTTGGTGGAAGGTGCGCAGCTCGTGTGTTCATAGCCAGCCGCCACACTTCAGTTCGTTCTATTTTTTTTTTTTTCAGTGCACTCGAGAAGTTCCTTCATGACTTCACCCTAAGCACCGAATTTCTCGCTGCGCATTCGATCCTATTCGACTGCACCTCTAGTCTTCTTCAGCCATTATTACCTGTTTCCTCGAAGCAGCCCAGCCCAGTGGTGTACCGCATATGTCCCGTCGAAATTCTATTTCTCATACCGGACTCTGTAACATATTTATGTCCCCTTCTAAACTCTCCCGCAATTCTCCGACGGGGACTACCTTTTTTCTCTAAATTCTAACATTCTTCTTGCTAAACATCTCGTTCTTCCGCACACTGTCGTTCATGTTTCCGGGAATTGCACATATCTTCCCGCTTTGAACTTTTCTGCTCATGTCCGGCCGCTGCCCTAAGAATGTCACTGTCAACCATTTGCTGTATCATACCTCGTCCCTCACAGAGCACGAGGACGCCATCTTCTACCTTCTACCTGCACGTCTCATCTTAGCCTTGTGTCAGGTGACAGATTCACGAAAATGACAGATGTGGACCCCCAACCAGTACATGCTAACGATATTCGAAGCACAAGCCTAATCAAAAGACTATGAGTTTGATGTTATGTTAAGTGATATGACTGTGACGTGATGTGATGTGGCATGCCTGTTATGTGACTGTACTAAGTTCAACTATCCCGCTCACACCTTTTATATCCACTCATCCCCTTCCCCCAGTGCAGGGTAGCAAACCGGTTTCTTTTACCGGTTAACCTCCATGCCTTTCCTCCTCATCTTCTTCCTCCTCCTCCTTCCGCGATATCCTTGATTTCTACAACAGGCTTTAGGTCGCACTTTCATTGCCAAGCACTGCATGAACACCGGCGACCCTGCCCCTGTTCATCGAAGACTGCACAGAGTTTCCTCTGCCGAACGAGTGGTCATTCCGCTGGAAGTTGACAAAACGAGTGCCGATTACATTGTTGAGCCATCCTCGAATCCGCGGCACTCACTGATGGAGATAGTTGAATAAAGGACGAGTCATGGCATTTTTTCTTCGATTATCTCCCCTTAACCGTATCACAAGCAAGATATTTATCCACTTCCCTGGATAGATGAATCCGCTAAGTCAACTCGTTCGGTCGACAAAACGTCACCGTTGCCGTAATCCAGAACCGAGAAAGGCCTGTCTTAAAAATTACGTAAATGATTTGCTATCAAAATTGTCACGCAACAGTTTTTTTTTTCGACGTTCAGGTTGGTATCATAGCATTTTGCTTTCCAATTAGCAGCTATCTGCCAGTCGAGTTGGAAACTGGTCTTGGACAGGGATTCAAAACAATGACATACGTGCCTCTGTGTGACCTTAATTGTCCACCGAGAAGTGAGACCGCTGCTGCGTCTTCTCTTTCTCTCCAAAACAAATAAACTAGAAATAAGTAACGGAAAGAAAAATAATCGTCTGTCATCATCTGCCAAAACTATTTCACCTATAGCTTATTCCAGAGGTATATTGAGATTCCAGAGATCCAGGTATAGAGGCGATTAAAATGGTGTTCATGCTTTCCATCTCAGCCCGTCAAAAAAAAATATAAAACCGCGCTCCGCCCAAGAAATCGGCACGACCGAACCAGCTCGGTTCACTTGTTTAGTTATGTAAAATAAAGCGCAAAACAAACACAACAGACTAGGGAAGAAACACACACCACCATCATGGATCAATACCGACTAGCCCAAATTTCCACCTCTATCAATAATTTTTTCTCTACTGCTTGCCATCTCTTTGTAATTAATTAGGTATCACTGCGCGCCAGAACTACGCCATCTTAAGATTTTAGTGATGGTAACGGTGGTATTGAAATGGCGCAAAGGCAGCTTTGGAGAAAGGAAGAAATGCCCCAAGTTGTTTTTCGTCTGCTCAAGGCGGTGCCAAGCAACCATTTCCTATGAATTTTAACCCCAGATAATACCTGATCAGGAAACGCTTGTACCCAGAATATTGCTGGCGGGTTCCCGTCGACACTGGGGATCGAACCCTGTACCTCCAGCTCGTGCCACAAGGCCACTGCTCGGCTAAGGTTTTCAAATGCATAATCCTTTCTTGGGAGGAGTTCCCTTGACTCAAATTACCACGATGAAAAAGTAATAATTCCGAGAGCACTGTGTAATGTACACTGCAGAAATGTGAAAGCCTGAGCGTTTCTCGTTCAGATGGTACATCACGTTTGCTTGCATTATCATTACCAACTAAATGCACCATCATTAGCATTGCTAATACCTTGTCATTGTCACTTGTCCCACACGGTAGACAAGGAGAATTATGACGTCCGTTTCAAGATCCCGGGCGCAAAATGCAGATTTCTCCTTGCACGAAAACATTTTTCTTTAAATTACACACCGAAGCTCTACCTGTTAACACATGGCTTCATAGAAAAAATATTTTTGTATCTTCTGTAAACTGCCGTCTGTGTGATGTGCCCGAAACAATTGAGCACTGTTTCATTAATTGCAAAGACGCAATTCTTTTTTGGGATGTGCTGCAAAGAACTCTAAAGAAAGACTTTGTTCTAAATTCGTACAGTGTGCGGTATTTTGCTGTTACACAATCTGATTACGAACCATATGACATGTTTTTCCTTATTGGACTTCATAGGCTTGTGGAAGACACGCATATCGGATCGCAACGCTGAACCTGTTGTTCCACCTAGACTCCATTTTAGCAGAATGATTCTGCAACTGAAGGACACTTATGATGAAAATGACTTTCAACCTGATTGGTTTCCGCTGGTGACACGGTGCTTACTTTTGCCTGCCTTTTAAAACGTTGTGTCTTCTGTTGTGCATCTCAGCAATGGCTGAAGGAATTGTAAATAGCCTGTGTACATAACCCTTTCTGTATAATAAATACCATGTCAGAAAAAAAAAAAAAATCCCGGGCGTGGCGCAGTTGGATAAAGCGTTCGGCTGGGAATCCGACGGGTGGAGGTTCGATTCCCGTTGGAGAACGGACTATTATTTTCCTGATGACGTCATCGGGGTGATTGACAAGTGACACACCAGCGCCCAGATCCAAAGCACAGATCTGACGCAAAGGTCTCACACACAACTATCGAGCACAGCATTTCGTCCCATGAGCCTATGTGGAAAGAAACGACAAAGAAATAATGAGCCGATGGTTATATTGATACAAAACAGTATATATAATAGAAATGAAATAATAGATTATCAATGCAAAAAAAAAAAAAAAAGAAACGAATGGTCAGAGCAAATACTACAATTTACAATTCATTTCTATGCACTGAAAGCAAAGCGTTCGGAATGACGCGTCCGCAATACTGTCCCTCCACCAAATAGTTGTTTTTTTTTTCTTTATTGCATGGAAGTACTTCTACCAATTTAACCAGGTAGCATTCCGCAACCTGTCAATACACAGTTACACCAGCATCGAGCTCCTCCACTCTCCCTCCACCCTCCTCGAATCCCTCCACCAAATAGTTCTGGGTTCACGGCATCAATCTTTGTTATCTAGGTTTCGCTTGAGCTGTTTCCAGTAGCGATGATACCTGCTTGCCTGTTTCTCACTTATATGTACCGCAAGATTTTTTTTCTCGGCACACTAAACACGATTCACGAAGTCCGGCCATGCATTCCGCGAAGGTGCGCTATTCGCTCAAGAGACGCGTGCTTTTTCGCCGCTCGTAACGAGTAAATGCGCGTCATCACTCATGCATTCGATCCGGCAGTGTAACGGAGATTACGCCACTGGCGTGGCCTCACCGTCTCGCGATGATGCCGGAGCCTCCATTAACGGCCGCCCGCACGGATCGCTGCACGCGAAGCCTCGCGCTGTGTGTCTCGAGAGCAGAAAGGAAGCGCTATAGCTTTTTCGTCAGCAGCTAATGGCTTACAATGCGCTGCAGGCAATGGTAGGAGGGCAGAGAAGTGTTTCGTATTTTATTTCGTTTTCTTTCCTTCTTTAGTTTTTTCTGAAACGAAGGTTTCCACGTTGTGCAACATTAATTTGCCCTTTGGAGGATAATTACAGCTCATTCTTGTGGAAGCACGAAGGTAAGCAGCGAGCATTTAACAGTTCAAGCGGTTGCCCGAGAACTAACGTTCTGCTCTATCCCAGGAAGGCGACCGGAGTGTAGAAGCAAATATCGATGAGCTGACAAAAAAAAAAAAAAAAAAATAAAATAAATAAAACGCTGTTTGCACAAAAAAGAATTCAAAGTTCGCTAATTAGGTCGGACATTGACAAGCTTCGCTGGGACTGGAATGCAACTCCTGGTTAAGAGCAGCAGATGAAAAGGGAGAGTTTTCAAAGTCAACAAAAATGGGGCGATTAAAACACCGCCGAAACCTCAGAGCAAGGAAATACAACTCCATAGGGACCTGCAGCAACTATCTTTAGTTCCGGCTTAGGCTAGGACTTAGTTCAGACCTTGTGCCTGTACCGCTGAATATATTGTGCCCCGCTGTCAAAATAACTTTTACTGAAAATTAACCGCACGCCGCAGCTTAGCCAACTTATCTCTTTATCAAAAAATGTGAACATGAATTTACACGACAAACATTGGCTATAGACACGTTTTGTCAGGCAAAGTGTTACAGCATGAATATTATATTTGTGGAAAAACAAGGGAACATTGTTCTGGCATTTTGTTCAAATAGCGAATGTCCGTCTTTGAGACTGTCGAGTTTGGGAGCATTTTTGGTCGTCTCGTAGTGTTCCTCAGTGAGCGTGCCCACATACACCGGCTCCGAATGCATGACACCGGCGAAAGGTGACTGCCTTAGTTACACACACCGGGCGGAGAGGGGCGCTTCGATCGGGCGGCCAGCGGCCAAATATTTACTCATTAATGGCAGACCGAGCGAGGCACTGGTGAGCCGCCATGAATAAACAGGTGCGTATGAGGCTGCTTCTGCCCGGCTCTCGTTGTCCGTGGCCTGACCCGCTCAATAATTCACCCACTAGTTGATTCACGCTCTGGGACGAGGCCAAAGCTATACGCGACCCGAAGAGGAGGCGTCCGTTGTACAGGCGTGAGTTCACACACGCTGCTCTTATCCGGATCCACCACCACCGGACGCAGCTGGCGCCTCTTGTTGTATTACCATCGACAACTGTGCCTTGCATGTCGCGACGACGGGGGCAGCTGCATCGCGAGTTTGAGAGATAACCTTCTCGTTTTCAGCCGCAGGCCTACCTTTCTGGCCTCGCCCATCGCTCGCTGCCTTGCTGACGGGGCTCCCACACTATGGGCTGCAGCGCGTATACCTAAGACCGTGCCAATGTACTCGCGGAAGAGCATGTAGAGAATAAAATATAAATGATTCACGGACTCCGATTGGGAAAACAAAATGAAGGGGGACACTTAAGCTCCGCCTTAAGAAAAGGATGAGTCAGCGTTAACAGCTCGCGTCCACGCCTCCACTTACCGATCAATATCCGCGTACATGCACTTCGCCACTCTGTAAATAATCAGTATTTTAAAATGTGCATTTGTTATCTCACGGATGCAGTCGTAAGCCACCGTACTTTGTTAAAGACCTCTCAGCATAGCAATATCATCATCATCATCATCAGCCTGATTATACCCACTGCAGGGCGAAGGCCTCTCCCTTATTTCTCCACTTAACCCGGTTCTGTGCTAGCTGCATCCACTTGACCCCTGCGAACTTCTTAATCTCATCCGCCCACCTAACTTTCTGCCGCCCCCTGCTACGCTTTCCTTCCCTTGGAATCCGGTTTATTACCCTAAGCGACCATCGGTTATCCTCTCTTCGCACTACATGTCCTGCCCATGTCCATTTCTTCTTCTTAATTTCCACTATAATGTCGGTAGCTTGAGTTATTTCTCTGACCCACTCTGCACGCTTTTTATCTTTTAATGTTACCCCTACCATTTTTCGTTCCATAGCCCTCTGGCTTGTCCTCAACTTAAGTAGAACTCTCTAGGTTAGCCTCCACGTTTCAGCCCCATAGGTGAGTACAGGCAAGATGCAACCGTTGTATACTTTCCTCTTGAGCGATACCGGTAGGCTGCTAGTCATAATCATCGAGTGCTTGCCAAATGCGCTCCATCCCAATAAACGTCCGCTTAACCAAGCAGTACGGATGCACCTGCGTGGACCAAGGATGGCGTCTCTGATTAGGAGTGCGAGTTTTCTGGAATGCTCGATTTCCCTCACCCTCCAATCTCAGTTTATAAGCCTGAATCGGCAGCTCCTGATGAGTAGGCCATGCCACGTGGTCACGTGACGTAGCACAAAGCTATGACCAATCAGTGAGCGGTCATATTGGCTGCTAGCTGCCATCTGCAGCCACGCCTGTGACTTCTCGCTCACAACGCCGGCGACTCCAACTCAGACTTTCTGGAAAATGGGACCTTTAATGCTATATCGGGTTAAAAAGTGCGCATTGAGCTTCATTAGAAGAAGCTTGGGAAAGTCAAGTATGCTTACAGTAGAAATACCCAAAGCGCCGTAGGTTTAAATTAGATAATGGTAACTCCTCGTGTAACGTCGTCCTATTCCTATATTATGCGAATTGAGGCTAAGACGACCGCCTGTCGGGGTGAGTCGCTGTACCAAATAGGCTAACCAGAACGGCTAGCTAGTGGTAGGGTGAAGCTGAACTTATTAATAATCCGAAACGGGAATGGTTTTAGTCTCGAGTATTCGGTTCGATGTATCGATCCGAGCAGGACGAATTTTGTTTCAACCGCGAAGCTCTAAGAAAGCTGCCATACATTTTCTTTGCAGCCGAATGACGGCTCTCGCGTCGACGGAAATGATATATTACTATTTAATTAATCAACTTAGGGTATCCTTTACGCAGCATTTCTGAGGCTTTGTGCTGAGACATGCGACTACTTCTGCTACTAAGCTTAATCGTGAGCGCACTTTCAACAATCCTGCATGGTCGAGATATACCCGGAGTGTCTTCCTCTATGTCGTGTCACTTTGAATGCCACAAGGCGGCAACAAAATATATTGTTATGGTGAAATAAGAAAGGGGGTGTTTATTTACAGGGCTGTGGCAGCGGGACAGTGTGAAGCCTACTAGCCCCCAGGCACCAACGCTTCTTCCTCTTCTTCTGGCACACCAGCACAATCCTTCATCGTCGTCAGTAGCGTGACACTACTGACGACGATAGAGACTGAACAGAACAACAAGACAGTTTATGCTTGTCACGGGAGAGCAGTTTGCCTTGTAAAAATGAGATTATTCTTCCTAAAGTACGGACACTCATGAAGGCGACCCAGGCAAAAACTTCGGGCCCTACTCAAGAACTTGTATCCAACGAGGGCCGTCGTGAGGCATAATGCGAAACCCCGCTAGCTGGTCATGGTGACCTAGCTCGTACAAGCGCCCGGTGCGAACTTCCCGTGCGCTGGCAGCCCCCTCCGGGATGAGCGCTCCCTGTGGACCGCCTTTGTCAGCATTGGGAAAGAACAGCGTGTTCTTCGGCTTCTTTTCCAGCGAGATTTTCTTCCCCCGTTAAAGCGTGTGCACAGCTCACCATGACTCCGAGGCGGAACGTAGCGCGAAGGCACAGTAAGGCGATGTGACGTCAGAGTAGAATCGCGACACTGCGCCACTTGAGGCAGAGGAAAGAAGAGCAGCAGAGATGCCTGCGACTAACGATGCGAACAGCCGGAGAACGCAGCACTGCGCTAGAGTAACGCAACGAACCAGCCCCGTCTGCACACACTCGCAGGAGCAGTCAAGTAGCGAGCCTTCTCCCCGAACACACCCCCTCCCCTTCCCCCTTGCATATTTTTCTGGAACGGCGCCAGACCACCATGTTTTACCGCAGACTTTGTTACGAGGCCTTAGTGCAGCCGAAAAATCAACGTACGCCCCGGACGTTGCACAGTTCTTGTGGGGGAATTCTTGTCAAGTCGGCCTGTGGGGACAAAATTCAAGTATTCAAAATGACGGACCAGCGCACCACCACTGAAGCGCTCCTTCACTCTATTGCATGGAAGAGCACGAATTCTAAAGCAGTGAAAAGTACGTAGAAAAATGAAGAGCGCATTGCGGAGCACACACAAAAAAATAAAAATAAAACCTAAAAGGCCTACACAGTCCTCAAGGCAAGACATCCCACGTAGCTCCTCTAGTCGCATTTTCGTCATATGTAAATGACCCGCCGTTTTCTGCGAAAAAACAAACAAACAAACAAAAAAAAAAACCGAAATATTTGTTGCCACTTTTGTCGCCGACAGAATGAACTTCGTTACAGAATTGGCATCCACATGCTTAGGCTGAAATGTGGGTCTGCAGGGAGCTCAGCATGCATTTGAACTGTCAGGTCGTAAAAGCGAGCCACCCCGATCAAGACCTGTTAAATAGTTTACTTTACTAGAACTAAAACAAAGAAAGCGTATTGAAACAGGATTCAAACAATAAGGAGGAAGAGTGTTAATCATTGTTCGCAATTTCTAGTAGTGATTTCGATGTTCTGACTGGAAAGTTGTCAAAATATTGACCTAACAAAAACTTTTAACTCGACATAAAAAGAGCATTGCAAGCTTTGTACATTGCCTCGCTTAAGAAGGCTGTACTCTGATCTATCTAACATGCATCTTCTATAGGAAGCACAAGCTAGTAATTTTCTGATATTGTAACACTGCAGCAACCTATTTGAACGAGTTAAAGTTTGCAGACAATAATTATTGGTAATAATCAAGTGCAACGTATGATATTTTATGACGCTTACTTTTTAAAGCAGCATCATTTCATTGAAAGCTGTTCCGGCAATATTCGTGGTATATTTAATTAAATTTTGGGAGTGTACGAGTATCGAGCTCTGAGATATCATTGACTGGTTGTAAAAAATTTTTCCCCTTTTATTCGCAATATTGGCTTCAGTCTCTCTTCCACAGTCTACTAATCTATAGGTACTGCAGGAGGATCCTATAATTTAATCTGCGCATGTTATTAGTATGCAAATATTTTCGGTTTCCTCTCTTCAGCAGACTGGTCACTTTTAAACGACACTACTGTTGTACAAGACAGAATGTTCACTTAAATGTTTCTAAATGTGATGTGCCATTATACACCGCTGCATACTTCTACTTGCTGCAAGTTTCCTTGCTTTTTTTTCTTTTTTTTTTTAATAAGAACGGCACTATAAATTAGGGAATGGGCCTACCATGAAGTGAGACACTATGGGCTCAATAGACGGGTAGACGAGCTTTTCATTAATGGGATTGATGGGAACGCAATGTATCTGGAGAAGACCTTGTGAGGATTGTTCGATGCGCTGACCGCCGAAGTGAATATTGACGCCAACGCTGCCAGGTAGTGGATGTACAACGTTTTTTTTTTTTTTCGTTTTTTTTTTCGGAAGAGGGGCGCATATCCGTAGAGCAAAGCTCGCTTTAGATTGTAATCAATGTTAGTTATAGTATCTGCATTTGTTCTTGAGTCGTATCACGGTATACCTAGTCCAAAGTGTGATGTCGTTCGCGTGTACTGTGAACCACAGGCCATCGACTTGTCTAGTTGTCCTGTGAGTTTCGCTAGATGACATTAAATGAGGTGGGCGAAATGGCCGGGACCTAAGGCACACCCGAACTCTTCGCGAAGTGTTGCGCCATGTGATTGACATCGATCTGAATTTCACAAGGCTCGTTATTGATGAAGGCCTTAACAAAATTGATTACGAGAGCTCAAACTCCAGTGTGTGGACGGGCGCGTCGACAATAGCTTAATTGCTGATGATGTCGCACGCCTTGTGTAAATCGACAGCTACGAGTATGTCGGGACGGCCTTTGCACCATCTGCGTGTTCTGTTCAGGTTGGTTTGGAGAAGGTAAAGGCTGTCCTGTGTTCCTAGCCGAGAACGGAAATCAGTCTGGAACCGGTGAAAATAGCTGGAAGTCTCAAGGTAGTGTTTGGGTCGACTGGTGATCATGCAGTCCATTAGCGTGCTAACGGTTGAGATGAGAGAGATCGGTCGCAAGGTGGCAAGTTGCTTGGGGTGTTTTCCAGGCTTGGGAATGGGGACGACTAATGCATGTAATGGGAGCCGTGTGCCAGTGCTGGTTGACGAGGTCGAGCAATTTTATCTCATCAGTTTATTACTAGTAATAAATCATTGCAAAGTGGCTTTATTAAGGAAATAAATTAAATGTTCATACTTTTGATCTGTGAACTATTACATCCTTGATTAAGTAGCACGGTAAAGAATTTCTTGTTTGTGGGCACAATGAAGAAAAAAAAAAAACGAGGACCGACTATTAAGCTTTGACATAGGTACCCTTCGACTACTGTTCCCAAGGACGCGGGATCGAATCCCGGCCTCGGCGGCAGCTTTTCGGTGGAGGCGACAAGCAAGGCGCCCGTGTGCTGTGCGATGTCAGTGCACGTTAAAGAGCCCCAGGTGGTCGAAATTTCCAGAGTCCCCCACTACGGCGTCTCTCACAACCTGAGTTGCTTTGGGACGTTAAACCCCACAAACCAAACCAAACCAAATCTTTCGCTTAGTATAGTTTGGTTAATGTGATTTAACGACTGTAAACTAGTCCGGCTGGGACGCTGTAGTGGAGGGCTCCAGGTGATTTGGACTACATGGAGCTTTAAACGTGCACCACCATAGCAAAACATACGGAGCACGTTCGCCCCGCCTCCACCAGCACGCTCTGCCGCAGCCGATGTCCAACTCGGGTTGAACTTCTCAGTAGTCGAGACCCATAACCAATGTGCTGGCAGTGCATTCGCTCCCTCTTTCGAACGTGCATGCGTTATCACAGACGTGGCGCTCGGCTGTAAAGTCAACCAGCGTTTCCACACTTTATGCTCATCGCTCGTTCTCGGAAGAAGAAAAAAATTGGAACGACACATAGGCTGGCAGAACCAACCGAGTTTAATAAAACCGTCCACGATGTATCGATAGGAGGCTAACGACTTTTCCGCCCACCATTTCGCAAGCCCATAAAGTTGTCGCAGCGCTTTCCTCGCCACCCCCTTCTTTTGTGCGGCGGCAGAAATAGAGGCATTGATTCGTCGCGGCTGTGAAGTTTTGAAACTTTTACTTACGGCCGTGACCGGCTCGCTTCGTCGAGTCCACCGTTCGGTTGGGTCTATTGATTTAACGATTCGCTGGGAAGTTGTGCGTTCTAATCGGGGTCCCCTAAAGTGGAGAAACTTGCGCTCAAAACGCGCGACTGTTTGTCTTCCGGTCTCCCGCATTGCGCGCGCACCCGCCGCCGCGACCGCAAATGCATTGGGCAGACAGAGCGAAGGGGCAGCGGCAACGCGTCTCCCATTGTTCCCGCCTTTCCGATGGCTTCGTTGTTGTTGACCGACGCGTCTTTTTCGTCTTTTCCCTCCCGCACGAGTGATTTGCGCGCACAATGGCCGCATGAACGGGCGAAGCAGACATTTTTTTTTTCCTTTTTTTTTTTTTTTTCGGTTCGCGCTGGTCGCTTCGGAGCTTCGGGCGGCCGCACCGAGATAGCGCGGTGGCACAAAGCCGCTTGCGTGGGAGCGGGCTTCCGCTCCGGTTCCTGCGAGCACAAAGGGGTCGTATGGCCTTGACTGAGCTCTGGCCTTGTCTGGGTTAGCTGCACTACTGCTGGACAGTCATGCCCTTTCCGCAAGAATCAAAAAGCCAGCTCGAAGCTAACCCACCAGACAGTTCCCTTGTATTTTTTTTTTTTTGTTGCGTCTAAAAGGAAAGTAAAAATGTGTCGCATGATGGATGGATGGATCCGTGAGGATGGTGGAGCATCTACCACTGTTATATTGATGCTACAGAAAATACGAAAGAAAAACTCTTTTCGGGAGAGAGCTTGGGAAACCAGTTTAAGCACAGAATAAACGTTTGTTATAAAAAATATTATCATGGGCGCAAGCGAGTTAGCGCTGTTTACTGCCAATGTCATCTATATAACATAATTTTGTCAACACGGCGAAGTTAGATTTAATTTATAGCGAGACCCTGTCCCCGTAGCGAGATCCGAACCTTATAGCGAAGTCCGGACCTTTGGTTACTGGGCCTGCCACCGCCTTCGTCCTCTTCTGTTCTCGGTATTCCTGGCTGCTTTCGTGGCTTCGGGAATTGCCACCGTCATCCGGTTATCCGAGCTTGACAGTGCGCTCGGCATCTCTCGCTGCTTTTGGAGGCAAGAGGAACGGCTGACGGTGACTGAGACTACTTAGAATAGAAGCGGACGAAGCCGGCTGCGGCATGCCCAGTAGAAAAGTCATCGGACTGATAACCGGGGGCCTCTACGACCTTTTAGCAGCCATTGCCGGCCGTGTCACGTGCCTTTGCGTTCATCCGAATAACTCTGCGCTGAGCGCGCTTAAACCAGTGGCGTAGCAAGAAATATTTTAAAGTGAAAGCTTTATTAGCCTCGTCAAGCCAAGGTCATCAGCGTCAGGAATTTGACCTCACGTTGGTGTTGTTGTTTTCCTCTAAACTGATGGCACATCCTGCAAGGAGCATGCGCCGTGCTTCTTCCCGCGTGCAGCGCGCGGAGCCCGGGGCACTTGTTTCTTTTTCTGCTACTTCGCCTCGCAGGAAACTCCTGCCTGATCCCTCCCTTGACGCGTGTAATCAAGTAAAGGTCAGCGATGACCCGGACATCAAATCCCGAGCCGTTGTATGGACCTGTGCCGCCCGGGATCTTCATGGTCTCTTAGGCACGCGCTGACTACGTTCCCTACACCCACCTTTTCTTTATACAATAAAATTGTGCTTCATTTCACTTATACTTCACGCACCTGCTCCTTCTTCTTCGCGCATATTACAAAGTTTATTCGAACCGTTACATATCTCCACAAATACACAACATTACCTGAAATTATTGTCATACAGCCTTTTAGTCACAAGCCTACCTTTTCCCTCCACTGACACCGCTGCCACAACCTGGCTCCCCACCTGGGACCTCCCCCTTCAACCTACCCTCGACATCTTCGTGTCGTCTAGACCCGGCTGTGGTGTCCTTGGGGTTCGCAGACAGCCACAGAGGAGTCGCGCGCTGGAACCAGTGCTTCGGCTGCGTTTCCTTGACGCTCGCAGGCAGTCATGGAGGTGTTAAACCGCAGCAAATTGTGTTTGATCATGCTTAATCGAGCTTTATTGCTGTAAACTAGGTCATCTATATGAGTGTAACCTGGCTTAGCAAAACGACATAACCAAGCATAACAAAGCTATCGCTAGCATAGCTGGCCTAGCTGGGATAAGCTGCAGCCATTTTTTACCTTACTGATCGGCTGGTTTTCTTGTTGACATTTTTTTAATTATTCATTATTTATTTCGCGCTTTTTGACGACCCTTCTACAACGATGGGCGTTTCATGTTCATTGCCATCCGCTTTCTTTAGCTAGTTCATGAATGTTTTTTTTTTTTTTTTTCAGGTGGTGCTATACACCGCTGGTCAAAAAAAAAAAAAAAAGAACAGAAAAAGCCTGCGCCAGAACAATGACCTAGTGATTTGTATGCTTTAATAAAGCCGGAGGCTCAATTATTTTATTCTCTGTAATGACTGCATAAATATAACAGTGCATATAAAACTCCGAGGAATTGTTTGTAAACATTTACTTTTTCACAAAACAAACTTCTACGAAAAATTGAGGTCATTACATTAATTTGGGTGCCGTGCTAAGAAAATTTATGACGCTGTTTTTAATCCGAACCCCTCCTTCTGCACTGTTAAAAATATGTTGTGCTACTTACTAAGCCAAACCTAGCAAGTATTTGTCACATATGCTGCGAGGTTCTTAGTAGCTGCAGGTAGTAAAAGGAATGGTAGTAGCCCTTACTAGGTCTAAGAGCTAGTACCTGTAACTAACCTATGCAGGGAAGCCTAGTAATAAGAACTAGCTTTTCACCTGTAACCATACTAAAACTTATAGTAAAACCTAATAACAAGCACAACCACAACAGGCCTGTATTATTAAGCTGCTCCTAGTAACCCCAGCCTTAAAGGGCGCTGTATCTAGTATAAACTACTAACTAGTGGGCATCAAATTAGCCTGCTATATAATTAGCTGGAGGTCAGTCGTTACACATATTGAAACAAATCACAATAAAAAAGTGCCTCCTGGTTGCCCACTGCTAATTTGCTAGCAAATTGCTACTTCGAAAGATGCAATTTTAAAAATTCTGCACGCAGAAAGACCGAAATTAAAAATTAAGTCTGGCATGCATTCTTTAGCCACACAAGTGGCCACCATGTATTAATCCAATTGAGTATTATTTCGCTTCAATTCATACGAAGGTTGGGTTGTCAGCATCACTATAACACACAGGTTCTGTTCTATTGCGCTTGTAACCGACACTAATGTAGACTCAACTTGAATTTGAATGGATGGAGTACAAAGCTCATGAACTGTGAATTTCCACGTGCTTTGAGCACAATCACCCAGTTTGACAAGCTACCAAGATGTAAGAGCAGCCCAAATGAAATTTATTAGCCTGCAGGCTTACTCGAGGCTTATGGTAGACTTCTCAATGTCAGCGATAGCACGAAGCATACGTGGTGGCGAGGGAGGACAGGTAAGCACATATGCAGTGCTTGATGTTGTTGTCCTTGAAGAACGCCAGTTCCCTCTTTTTTGGACAGACTACCCGCATGTATATGTACCGCGATTCTTTGTTTCTTCCTGTGACTTGGTTGATATATACATGTAATTGTTCAGCGACACCGCTGGTCGTATGCGGTCTGCAAGACAGCCGGGCAAATAATCAAGCTCACTCAGCTTCAGTCGTCCCAGGTGCTTGACCTTTATTTTAATTAGGAATTAGTTCAGAGGCCTGAAATAATATTTGGCGATCGAGCTTCAAGACCTAACTTTTGCAATTCTGTTTTGCTGAAGTCGTAGAAATCATGAATACATGCTGATTTTGTTGCCATGTTTCAGTTTTTCTGCCATACTAAGTTAGTCAAGAATTAGTCAATTAAGGATATAATTGAAGAGAGAAATATCGGATAGTTTTTTTTTTTTTTCCGCTTCTGTTTGAGCACCAACTCTCAGCATAGTCTATCCGGTCAGTTGCGTATTCTAGGAAATTCAGCGAGACACAAAGAAAGCTTAAAAGACGTGATAGAGTGAAGAACTATATAGGCGAGAAGAATGATCAATTTTGATCAATTTGCTAGAGCCAAAATATAGAGCACCATTCCCGTAACCGAATCTGCATTGCGGCAGTTCAACGGCGGGGTCAGTTAATTAAGGCAGTTTTTTTTTTTTTTTTTTTGTTTTAGTGAACGTGACGGCATCTGAGGCAACGCCAAAGAGAACAAAGAGGAGCGTTGAAAAAGGGAGGACTGAAATCATCCGAGCAAAAATGGGCCTAAAACGCGGCACACAGAGCCGTCGCTTTCGCTTCCCAAATGACGATTCCCAGGTGTTTTTTTTTCTTTCTTTCTTTTTTTTTTTTCACGAGCTTTAACAGCGACGTCGTCTTTTTTAGTTACCTTCTTTCAGCGCCTATTCACCGGACATTCCTGCCGCTCCAGTGAAGAATAGTGCGGGACCCCCTGACCACGCAGCGCCCACACTTTTCTCCGGTCGAGCGCCCTTTGTTTGCAGCTCATTAGCATGCCGACATGCTCGCGCCATTTGGCTGCCAAGCAAACGCACGCGTCGGAGGGCATGCACGGCGAAGAGAGGAGGAGGAGAGGGGCTTAGATTTTCCATCCAGCTAGCACGAAGCGCACGGGAGTGAGACCGGCCCCCATTTCCCTCGATGGCGTAGGAAGCGACGGGAGCACGGCTTTTCAATCAAGCTCCGTTCGGTCGGCATTGCGCTATAGCCTCTTTGCGAGCAGGGACACAAAGGGAGCTCGGGAAGATAGCACGCGCGATTGATCATGCGACCGAAGCAGCGACACCGCGTTGTAGTATACGTCGCTCCGGATTTTTTCTTTTCCCACTTATTTTCGGACTTTTTTTTTTTCTTTTGTCGTATAGATGGGCAGAGATATTCCGCTCTATATTTTCCTGCAGCTTAACGCGCAACGGGGGCAGACACGAAGGTCATGCCTGGAGATTTGGTTGAACCCGCGTTCTTTCGAGTGCAACAGTGCAACCCGCGTTCTTTCGCGGACATTGACGGAGATCTAAGAAGACTACCGCTCGGTATGTGTTTTTGCACTTCAATTTCGTCGAAATGCAGCCGCCGTGGCCAGGAATCGAATCGGTGACCTTGGCACCAGCAGTCGCACGCACTTTTCTCGCTGGTTTTTCTGTAATCTGTTAAAGTCAAAGTCGCGTCTATAGTTGTATTCCAGTTTTCTTAACAACGTAAAAGCAGTTCATCGCGCTTCTTTGGTAGCTGCTGGTCTAAGGGTTATTTAATGTTTCGCTTTGCTCAAGTCCATCATTTCAAACTGCTAACCCCGTTTTTCGCTTTCCGGCTTGGTATTTTTGTCTACAAGTTTCTGGAAATCGAGCTTCATATCTTTCACACGTTGCTCTGTGCGCTCGTGAGCGAGTATTGTCCTTTTATTTCTTTATGCTCCAGTTTTCGAGCACTATCTATACTTGCAGCTGGCCTGGATTGAAGTAATGGGAGTGGCAAGTTTCGAGACGGGAGAATGCGTTGTGATCATTGCTTGGGCGTGCGATAGCGTGGCGTCTACCGCTGCGCCCGCGTTACGTCAACAAACGCTCACACCCTAAACGAGGTTTAAAAAGGGATATAGGCTAGTGGTCGTCTCATTTGGGCCTTGAATATTACGCATACCATGTAGCTAAACTCGAAGGGCGTGGACAGAGAACGGCACAAACGATGGAGCATAATTAGCAGTTCCGGTCACTAAACGGTAAATGAAAGTCTACACAGATAGTATTTCCTAACCTGTAATGAGCCTTTTTCTCATCCGTTGATAGCGCGAGCGTTTTTATGCCAATATACACGCTCTTTACGTTCAATGGGACGCACAGTGCGAGGTCTTTAAATTTACGCCTGTCGGGATAGCTACGAGTAATCTAGCGTACAGCCTGGGTGATACGAAAACTGCAACTCAATCACAAACATTTTCAAAACTGTCTTGACGTTCTGCATTTGTTCATCACATGGAACGTTTCGCTTTGACAGGAAGCGTACGAAGTACACCGCGTACTGCGCAGAGCACGGTTGTGTTTCTGTCGGGAGCCGAAAACGCGCGTTCGCCCGAAGGGATCGCCGCCGGGAACTGCAAGAGACTTTGCTGCATGCCGGCACGCGGCGTTCATTTCACGGCTCAGCTGAAGGCGAACGCGAGCGGTGCCTCGGTGCAAACTTATCAGCGGCGCTCAGCGACGGCTGTTCGCGCGGCTTGGCGCGACGTTTAACCGACGTTCCTCGGGTGAGCAGTACAGAGCCGCAGCACGCACGCAAAGCTGCGATGGAGCTGCTGCCAACAAATTATCGTGCTTGACGAATCGTGAAGCTTTTTCATCTAATGGAAGCCCCGGCAGATGGGAGACGTTATCTAAATTCACGCCCAAAATCTTTATCCCAATTGGCCTCTGTCGCCATGCAAACTTTGCATGGCCGCGGAGCCAGAAACACTGCGAAGGACTTTAGCGAGTAGAGTAGTGAAAGGCGAAAGCCTGAGTGCCGCATTCTGCTACGCAGCTGTAACTAATTAGTAATAATCAATAATTAACCACTTAATGGATATGTAATTGGGTAGGAAATTTATTACTTAATTTTATTCAGTAACTAATTTATTATTCCTTAGTTAATAAATTAATTGCGTAATTAGTCATTGATATGTAAATGACTAATTAGTAATTTATTAGTAATTGACCATTGATTGACATATGGCCATATAAGGCACGCATTCGCGCAAACTTTGGTGGTGCTCTGTGATTGGTCAAGACCTCTGTGACGTCATCCCGCTTCGGCCAATCAGAGCCGTCGCAAAAGTGGGACACGTTTTGTCCACGACAGCATGAGTCATCAAAGGCTTTCGCCTTAATACATTTTTGTTGCGTCTGCAGAACACCGCGAAGAGGCCGCCAACCGGAAATCGAATGAAATCCAGAAGAAGCTTGGGTGATTATTACAGGCTGGCTGTTTGCGCTTGCCAGAAATCGAGCTCGCAAACCGTGGCTATCTAGGCCACGAGGTTCCACATTTTCTCCTCGTTCGAGTTTTAAAGGATATCAATACTTTTAGCGGCCGCAGTCGGCGCGTATGACTCTGGCGCAAGAACTGTTAAAACGATGCGAACCTAAACGAAGCTTCTAAGTACTGCTTGAGCATAGTGTGGGTCACCAAATCTCTCCCTAGTACCACGGTGGGCAGCCAGCACGTGTTGCGAACTCTGCCCTGCAGTTCCAAAACAAAATTGTTCAAGTAAAATCATTGTGTATCCAACACTTCCTCGCTCACTGACCGTGCGTCAAGATGTGCGCGTGAAAAGACTCCATCCTGCTTCCTATATGCTGTGCAGACTCAAATAAAAGTTCGTATGAAATACCTCCATCGTTTTCATTCGGGAGGTATCTGATGCCGTGAGGGTGAAACTGAATCCCAGCCGAAGAAAACATGCCGAATGGCTTCACTATTTTTGCAGAGAAAAGAATGAACTCCCCAAAACAAAACAAAAAAACTCATTTCTCTTGCAACCTCGTTTTAATCGGCAATGCCGCGCTGTGCTGTAGAAAAAGCAATGCTTTGGTCGCTGCAGAAATGTCCATTTTTCTAACTCCTTTTATGATATATTGACCAGGGCCTGCACTGTACATGATCCTATACAATGGTGGAAGGAACAATGACTAGCATATGTCTCTGCGAAGTCGCTTTGTGAGTCCCTTGACTGAGGCAATCAGACGAAAAGCGTGCACAAAGAAAATGACAGGACTGCACAACTTCTTTCGAATGCCCACGTATTGTTTCTTGAATACAACATGTTGCGACGACGAATTCGGACAAAGCACTTCAGTCAGAACTAAATAACAGCATATAAAGGCTGGTTCTTAGCATCCCTGAAAACAATGAAGCGTTTAACTAACTATCGCATATATAAATATCATAAAAAAAGACATCTAGCGCGCATGCTCCGGAGCAAGTTAGTTTGAAATGAGTTGTCATTTCCCGAGAAGAACCTCGCAAATATATTGCAAGTACCTTATGGAACTTTTGCACATTTAGGCACGAACCCCTATAATCACATGCCACACCTTACCAACCAAATCAAGATTACAAACACAGACATGTCAAAACAATTATAGGTTCAATCCAGCAAACCCTTCTTAATACCCTAGCTTTGCCCCTCCAATAAGGCTTTCTTTCGCAGTAAGATCAAAGAGAACATCTAAGTGCTTAGGTAAAATTGCCGTTCGCAATATGTGAGAGAAAACGCTCGATGCCCGAGATCACTCACCATGACGAAGTTCTAAGCAAGTTGCTTCACAAATAACTATGAACTTTTCTAAGAACTTCCCAGATGCTTCCGTGATTACAGCGCAAAACAGCAACATCATCAGCGTATGTTGCTACTGGAATCTCTTTTCTATGCAGCCGATATTCAGGAATAGAGTTGTTGTGGAGGGTACTTGAGCAGAAGGGTTCAACATATATGTAAAGCAACGAAGGCGAAAGAGGAAACCTTTGACACACGGTCTGTTCTACTCGAATTCGGTTTTCAACTTTTTCTGTTCACGATAACGCATATCGTGCAGCCACTGTAAGCCATTTTCACCTCATTGAGAAATATGTTTCTGACGTTCACTTGACCTGGGCAGAGAAAGAAGAATATTGTGGGAGACACGATTGAAAGCGTTTCCGTAGTGTACTCGCAGCATTGCAGCAAGTGCGTGCGCAGTATCATATGCCGCCAAAAACACGGCATGTTTACTGCACGTTTGTAACGATGTTGCGTCCTTTGTTACAGCCACGCTGATGACTACCCACAATATTTCTCGGTGATCAAACAGTGAAGCCTTCTCAAAAAATAAAAATTGATCATCAAAATTTATTAGATAAATCGGACAATATGATTTGACATGTCTAAGCTTTGTTTAATCATACAGTTTAGGTATTAGCATTGTATGGTAGGATAAAACAATTTTACTGAAATAAGTTTCACCATCGAAAGTTTCAATAAGAACATTGGCCAGAAACGGATGCTAGTTCGCTCTTTAGAGTTTTATAAAATGCAACAGGCAATCCGCCCGTTCCTAGTGATTTCCCTGGGTTAAGGCCCCCCCCCCCCCCCCCCCCCCTTTGTAGAATCTGGAAATGGTTCTTCTAAGATTTCTCAAAAGCGGGTATACACTTTGGTTATTAGGGGTACGTATTCTGCCTTAAACAGGTGATCGTTTACAGGTTGATGAGGAAGGAGCCCCCAGTTGTACCCATGAAATCATTTTCGATGGTCACAGCGATGCTGGTTACTGATCCTCTGAGTTCTATTTCACTGATCATATTTCGTTGCGCATCTGTCATTTCAAGGCCTAGCTCACCCTCAGTCGGTGCCGCGCCAGATGCTATTCACTCCACCCTAGCCCCTGTTCAGAGCATCTAAGTATTTTTGTACTTCTAGCATTATGAGCTTTTGTTTCACAAAGCAGATAACGTATTCGTACTTTCCAGGCTCGACAGAATCCTGCTTTATTAGTGCCTTCAGATTCGTCCTAACACTGTTCCACGACCCTCAGCGCTTTGTTTGAAGCTTTCCCATCGGACACCATAGCTATCACTAGCTGTTCCTAATTCTTCTACTTGATTTTGAATATTTGATTTATAATTATTATCACCAAAAACATTTATATTCAATTTCTGTAGGTACCAGTGAAAAACGTTCTACCGTTTGTTTTTTTTTAGCCCGACTTAATGAGCGGTAAAAGTTTGTGTGTACGCTTCGAATTTTATAAGTGCAGTTGCGAACACGTCCTCTATAGGCGAAATTCGCTAACCAAATTTGTGAGTACGCTAGTACTAGCATCTATAACATATACACTGCTGAACTTATCGCGAGCCGGGCAAACACAACTGAAATCACCAAGCTAGATGATAAAGCGTTCACTCGGGTTTGGGTGTTCCTTTTGGCCTGCGCTGCAAATTCGTGCAGCGGGCTTCCCATTGAGAGGAAAGGGTGATATCAGAATGCAGCCTTCCAGGACATATGGATCCCGACTCAGAGACCTCCTAGAGTCCTGGCATTCTTTCAGCGTGCGCTCAGCTATATATGCACAGCGCTGTAGATCTCGCAATGTCTCGGCACTGAAATGCTGCCAACGGGGACCGAAGCCACGAAATTTCTCATTCCACAAGAGAACCGACATGAGCCAGCTGGGCTTTTTCCAGCGCTTCCGTTCTTTCAACGCTTAACGACCGATATCAGATTGACGTCCCCCCCCCCCCCCCCCCCCTCACACATTTTGGGCATATTTCTTAGTTTGGTTCTGCGCTGAAGAGCGCACGCGCTTCCATGTCCAGCAGAGTCACCAGCGCTTCGCTACGGCTCACTAGAGTGCCGCGCAAGGACAGCGCAAATCCGAGGCGGGCGAGCGTCTAGGAGCACGCGTGCGAACCTTTTGGGACAGCGTAATTGGCTTACGGCTGCCACTGCGGCCGACGACAGGAGCACTGCCGAGGTCTGGGCCTTCTTTCCTCTGATTCACTCCTGCTGCTTCCTGCTGCCTCCTCTGTTATCTTTTTTTATCTGCCGTGAAGCGGTGTCCCAGGGCGCTTGCTTGGCCCTGACCAGGAATCGAAGCCGCCGGCACGGCAGAGCCTTGGGTCGGCACAGCGCCTAGTACACCCACTGCGCGAATCGCTTCAGCTGAACGAAACGCGTCCAAACACAAGCACGACACAGGCCATGGTCACAGAGTGGCCTTCCCAGAGGAAAGAAATGAATGGAAGAGGTAACTCGAGACTATAGGGAGTGCTTCAACATTTACGTAACCCCTTGCCTCTGCTCTAGCCCTCACTGCATGCAAGTAATAAATATAATTTCAGTGACTAGCTTCTGCGTCACCGACTTCTTGAAAACATTAACCTTCTTTGATATGACAGCGCACCGCAGTTAAGGTTAATGGACCGTTCTAGTGCGTACTCCGCAGCCGGCCTGCGTGCTATTTACTGCGCTGTGTCATGAGCAGCTCGAATCTTGCGCACTGCGTATACGTTGCGTACGTACGCAGAAATGCCCGATAACTTTTGCGTGCGTACGTTAAGCGTCTGCGCCGCTGCTCTCCTCGGAAACGAAAAAGAGCGAGGTACGTCTGAATATGGCCGCATGCTGAACTGCAAACGCATGTTTTTTTTTTGTTTTTTTTTTTTGTTTTTTCCTAATTCCAAACAATTTCCTCCAGCAAACATTCAAAGAAGCCTTTTTCCAAAAGGGATCGCTTGCCTGCTGCTGTTGTACGGCTTTCTTCCAGTGACGCATTTTATTCTTTTTTGCAGATAAGACCTGTTTGACATTGTTATTTTCGGCTGTTCTTGGTGTAATCGCAGAGTAAATCGCTGCGACTTGCTGACGTCGTTCCTACGGTGTCCGCAACTCCTTGTGCGTTTGCTCTTTCAGATATGTTCATGGTTTGAGTGTTACGTTGCTATATTTTTAAGTTCTCTGTATCTTTTTTCGTATTGACGAGTGCTCGCGTTCTTCCGTTTCTGTTACGTCTTTTGATGTCGTTTTTTATTATAATTATTTTTCTGCATGCTTTATGTGCTTATGTGCACCTGCAATTTCTAAAGAGTAGACTGTTATCGTTCCCCACCACTAAATAGCAATAAATAAATAAATACATTTGATGTTCCACCGCAGTTGACCCGGATCGCAGTGTGCAAAATGCGACGGACATGCGCGAGCATTGCGATTTGCTGCTTCCGACTTCTTTCTGGCGCACATCGTTGCCCGGGATCGCGTAAACCTCAGGAAGAAAACTGCGAACAAGTTATGTCCGATAAGTACTAGGATATCCTTAAGCACATGTAAGTTCACAAGCTGCACATATCTTGCTTTAATATGTGCAACCAGAAGCTTGCGACAAAAGCCGATGAATAAAGATAAAGAAATCGAAAAAACGAATGTACTATCACGAATAGCATAGCAAGCGACAAAATATAGAAATACACGAACTGTTTCAGCCTACGTATGAAAACATTCTGGAGAAAATGAATCTTCTTGTTTACTAACTTGAAACTTTGATGTAGGGGTTTTTAGCGCAAACAAATACAAGGACAAGAAAGGTGAGACATACACAAGTGCTAACTATCAACTGACAAGATGAAATACCAACTCACCCAACAGGAAGTTTTTATAACTTGACATTGCCCGCCTTTCTAAGGCCGAAATTGAGACAGAGGTTTCCGCTAAGAGGCGATAAATATGCTTTGGACGAGATCACACCTGCGCTAGTTCGCTTTTCATATGGTGCGACTAGGAGTAAGTGGCTAAGCAAAAGGGGTCATATAAAAGAAAAAGAATCAACATATTTAAACGAGAACCTTAAAGCTCGGAAGAAGGACCCTGAGTGGCAAATGATATCAAAGACAAACAAAAAGGAATGCAAGCTTGCTTCCGTTACGAAAGTGAAGATGCTTGTGTGTCGCAGCCTGCGTATCCGGATTATTAGAATAGGTTGGATAGACGGCTAGGAAAACACACGTTAAGCATTCCGAAATGCCAGGTATCTACTTTTAGACCTGGCACCTATGAAAAACAGTATTTCTAAATGTGGCTATCATGAAATCGAATCTTTCTGAAAATACGGATGGCGTTGTGATAAGAAAGTTTCAGTGTGCTACTTCGACGCACAAAGCCCAAGAAATTAAAAAAAAAAGAAAGATATTTTGCATATGTTTGCAAGGCTCGCTTAAACACCGGTTCTACGTTTTGGCTTTTGCCAATAGTGATTTTAGAATGGTACGGACGCTACTAAATTTAGCCGATACAAACATATCGATGTTTCGTAACGTTATGGCAGGTGGAGGCGTCACAATGTACATGAAAAAAAAACAACAACTAAATCTACAGTGTTGGATTAAAATATTGCCAAACTTTCGCCCATTATGAAACTTATGATAAACTGCGAAGGCGTGTTAGATATATAGTAGGGTACCGACCTCCTTCTGGAACATTATCTGCGCTTCTTGAATTTCTGGAAGAAATGTTCGGTTGCTGTATGCAGTTATAGTTCAGCGGTTGTTGTCGTTGGTAATATAACGTGTACGTTATATTAATATATTATCATAATGAATAGGCAAAATCTTATTGACCTGCTTCTTATATGCGATAACGAAAACATTATTCACGTGCCAGCAAGGGCACGTCAACAAACCGGAATTATGTTATAGACCTTCACTTTACGAATTCTAACTTAGATAATAAAATCTGATGTTATTTTAGCTGACGTCACGACCCATTCGACGATATTGGTACGTTTAACATATCTTACGCAACACTTACCGAGAACTTCACACCAGCGAATTAAGTAGGCTGGCATTAATAAAGAAATTAATTAATTTTTTTCAAGCACTGTCAGCGAGATTGGGAGTTTACTGTTGAGAGGCCCCCTTAACGGCGTATGACTTGCTCATTGAGACAACTGAGAACACTCACAAAACGCCATTTCCAGTTCTGAAGCTTAGGAAAACAAGGAAGCCGTGAATTATACTAAGGCGCTTATAGAGCAACCAACATGACAGACTTCTGCTCATTTTGGCGAAACTGGAATTTTGGACCATTTAAATCAGTATAAGAAACTCAGAAATAAGCTAGAAAACTAGATTTGAAAAGCGCGCAATATTTATTGTGAAGAGAAGTTTGCAGGTGTAAAGAACAATCCATGCAAAACATGGCAAATATCAGACTACCTCAGCTCAGAGGTTGAGAGAGCAGAGCTTCAAGAAATATGGAAGGTATGCCTTATGCTGGAACGTATGCTAAAAAAAAAAAAAAAAAAAAAAAAAAAAATAATGACAACTTCATAAATGCCACACAGTTTATCACGAGCAACTCGAATAATCCACCCTTGACATAAAGCCGCTAAACGTGGGTTCTGTTTATCTTACTCGTATTACATAATTAGACATCTGCACGCTGCTGCGAACTGTAAATAACGTTAGGTGCTTGCGGAGCCGATCTTTAAAGGCCAAACCCGTAAAAGCAGTTGCGCGCCTCATTAACCGCTCACTAGCACATATATGCAGTATAACGTTTTCGTTAGTAAACTGAAGATTGCAAGGGCAGCATGTAACCAATAAAGAAAAAACAAAAAGGGGGGATAAAACAACCTTAACAACCATAGACCTATTTCTGCCATTCTAATTTTTGTAAAACAAAATAAAACAGGTTATCAATGTTCGCCTCATAGTAGAACAGTAGTTAGGACTCCAAAAATGTAAATCAATGAAAATCACCCTATTAAACATTGAAGATACTACCGCGAACCGTTCAAATCTTTTTCTTGTTTATTAAACGGCCACCGGCATGCGGCCTTGTAACTGTGATTGTAGCGCATGGATCAATTCTGTACTTTTTGTTTGTTCATGCTCGTTGTTGCGAGACGCGGCTTATTATTTTCTTTGTAGAGGAAAATGCGCCCTCGTAGGATTCCAGCCACGCGCTTTCATTTCTTTAATGCGCCCACAAGTCAGCCTAATAAGGAGTTGATTCCAGGGCTATTACGCCTGTATCCTGTTTTGGTGCCTGCGACCTTGCCATCACCACAGAAAATACAGTAACTAACCACTTTCAGCACAAATTATGCGCAGTGAGATTGATTTTTCATTTCAAAGTCATCTTAGTCTAATAAACATGAAATCTTGCTACAAAATATTCTGTATTATGGAATTAGAAGGGTAGCTCTGCACTTGATCAGGATCCCAGTACCAAGGTGTAAACAAAAAGGAATCCAATTTGGTATTAAGTTATATGAGACCTCACAAGGAGTCCGTACAAACTTGACATGTCTTGGCTAAATGGATTAGCACGTAACTCGAAGAAACCAAGATTTATTTTGTTCCTACAAGAAAGCAAATGCATTGCGGAGATTCGTATTCATTTTGGTGATGAAAAAAATTAAACGCGAACGAGCTAAATCACACGCGCTCATTGGCGAAGCTTTTTAAGAGCAGCTAAACGGGTCTGCACATGTAAAAATGCTGGTAGATGTATCAAGAAAGATCGGAGTCAGTTACAGAATGTAAGATCAAATGCTGTCCTGGATAAAACGTAATTATATTAAAGTTGGTACACTCCTGTCTTGAAAAAAACCTAAAATAAATTAGATAAAGAAAAAAAAACAAGAAAATAATAACAAAAAAATATGATTTTTTTAGATAGCTTTACAACTGTGCTTTGCAGCTCTTCAGAAAAAGCCAACTTTACGTAGGCCTTGGAGCCGTGAGGGAAAGCATTACGGTGCATAGGAGAAAAAAGTAAAGCTGTCGATGAACGTGAAATAAGGGGGCGTGGTCCATTGAGGAAGTATAAGAGAGTAAGGGTGCAGCGAGAAATAGAGATGGGAAGAAACTGAGGAGCATTCACAGGTCTGTGCAGTGCGAAGCTCAGGGCAGTGGCCGCAAGAATTGGAGGCACGTCGTGTGCGGCTTCGCCGCGTTTGGCTGTCGTGCGCATCGCTCTTCTCTTGTCCTTTAAATGACAGAAGCAGCAAAAGACAATGCAGTGTTCATGCAAGGCTGTTGATTGTCAAGAGAAATCAAACTCAGTTGCATTTGTAGCTACGTTGCATTGCATTCATGAGAAGGGGTACTTCCACAAAATGTAAAAAATTGCACATAAGGATGGAGAGATGGAAGGTACTTTTGTGTTCTTTTTTTCATTGGGCAATCGGGTTTAGTAAATAGCCATTTAATTACCAGGTACCATCTTCAGGGTCATGTCATCACCAACAACTGATATAGTAAAGACCCTGATATAGCACATACGTTTGCGAGTCCGAGTGACTTTACTATAAAGGAGGTCTCTTAGTCTTAGTAGTGTACACTGTCTTGCCTTGATGGGCTACTTTTCTTATGGCGTTGTAGACAGAAAATGCCGGACACGTTGTGACTATAACATAGTATATAACTACACTGCAACGCCTTGCTAAATAAAAATTCACACAACCCATCACAACTACACAGTTGCTGTTGTGTGATATGTTTGCGTAAAAGGTCCCGGAGTAGGAGAGGAGGGGGGGGGGGGGTTAAGGGAGCACACATTAAGCAAGGCACTTATTGTTCATGTTCGCCTCCTAGGCAACCGTTATTTCCTGAACAAAAATGTTCTGGACAATAAGTTTTTCTTATCGGGGTATGACGCGGTAGCATTACATACTATACTATCTGTGGCTCTTCTTGATGATCCTCGTTCATGTTTATGCACTTTGCTTTCTGCTTAATCCCCAATCTCTTAATCTGTGTCTATGTCATCCCGAACATATTCATCCGAATACAGTCGTAAACTACTAAATTATGTCAAAGCCCCCCTACCCTAATGAGATATGATGGTAGGTTTTAACTATCCATACGAACGTGCCGAACAGCCAGTTGGTGGAAATGTTGCCCACTACCATCTTCCTGAAACAGTCCCGTGATTTTCTTCACAAAGCCGAAGGCGACGCCAGAACTTCCGGGGGATTGAGCTTATGTGCTATTGCGTTAAAATACTTAGTGTTTGACTAAGTAGCGATTTGCCCATCTTGACGCATTACTTTTTATTTTATTATTATACATGTAAATGACAAAGAAAATTATAGGGTCCCTGACCAAGTCAAAGTTTAATGATAACGTAATGACGTTTCGGAAGCCCCACGGCTTCCATGTTCACAATGGGCTTGTTAGCAAGGAAGTCGTAGGGCTTCCGAAACGTCATTACGTTTTGATTAAACTTTGACTTGGTCAGTGACCCTATAATTTTCTTTATGTCACCACCTGAGCAGACGATGTTTCGTCGAACTCTTGATTACCCATGTAAATGACTTGCTAGGTTACTATATGAGTTTTTTTTTTTTTCTTCCATTGCTACCGACTGCTACGTTCCTCAGGGCGTTTCAACGAAAATTATCTTGGCTTAGCGGTTTGCTTGTTTGCTCCTACATTTCATTCATAGGTGGCACTTAGTGGTCATATAAATTTCAAACCAGGTTTGGTTGGGGTACTTGCTTGATCCGGTCAGAGCTAATAAATCCTCGCTGCCTGCAACAGGGGCGAACCAAAGTGCAATTTTGTTGCAGTGGCGTCATCTCATGCCTATCGAAGGAACGACATTCGACCGCAGAGGCTGTGGCGATTGGGCACTCGCTCCTCAGACGATATCGAAGTAGCACTACGGATGCTCGCTAGGCTAGCATTTAAAATATTACATAAGCATGTGCCTCCGCTTTGCTAAAGGTCTTTTGCTTGTTTTGTTTTGTTTTTGTTTTTTTTTTACTCCACGTACGCCACACACTCAGTAGCGTTATGCAAGGTACGTATGTACGTGGGCTGTACGTAACGCTCTCTATAATACTGCACAACGTATACGCGTTAGCGTTAAGGCTCCGTGCCGCGAAAGCTCGGCATCTTCAGCGTCATCTGCGGCGCCACTAGCATATGGGGCATCTTTGATGACCGAATAATCTGAGGACTCAACAGAAAACAAAGGGAACGGCCCAAATGAGGCAGAACCGATGAGGCGGTTTCTGTAACATAGGCAAACAATAATATCGAACACTCAAAAGATCCGGTTTATGGGGTTTAACACCCAAAAACTACTCAGGCCATGGAAGGCGTCGTAGTGGGGGGCTCGGCCACCTGGGATTCTTTAACGTGCACTGACATCGCACAGCCCAATTGCGCCTTGCATTTCGCACCCATCGAAGAGCGTTTACCGTGGCTGGGGAAACTAAAATGGGGTTAGCTAGAAAGCCCCTCCGCGGTTGCGCAGCGGTCAAGATTCCCGACTACTGTGCCGGCGTACACAGGTTCGAACCCGACCGCCAGCTGCTGCGTTTCGATGGAGGCAAAACGGAGAGGAATCCGTGTGCTGTGCGATGTCAGTGCGCGTTAAAGATCCCAGGTGGTCGAAATTACTCCGTAGCCCTCCACTACGGCACCTCGTTCTCTTTTTCCGCTTTCACTACCTGATCGGCCCCTCTGATACGGCCCCTTTCCTTCCCTGTAAACCAATTATTATTATTTTTACTACCTATGGATTTGATTGAAAACATCTTTATTTACAGACTCTTGTAGAACATGTGGGTGGGCCACCTAGTCGTGTTGTCCACTGGATATTTCTGCTGCGCTGGCCCTCCCCACCAGCGAATGCTGACGGTCAGGATCATCGATGAGCAGAATAGCCTCCCACTGCTCTTCTGATGGGTTTGGAATGGGGTTAACTATGGGATTGAATTGGCATGCCCACACCATGTGGTAGAGGTTAGCTACCTCTCCATAGTGTGGGCATTGCGGAGAGTATAGTACCACTGGTGTAACCTAGCTGGCGTTGGGTATGTGTTCGTTTGTAGTCTCCTAAAGGTATTCTCTTCTAATTTGTTAAAAGATTTATGCGGTGTAGGGTAAACTTGCTTGGCTGTTATGTATGGCGTGAAATTGTCAGCATACACTGCAGAAGCTATTCAGGAGGCCCGCGCGGCGGCGGAGAGCTTCGGGCTCTCTGTGCCGACGTGGGAGCTGCTCTTTACACCTGGCGCCTAGCCGAGTGTCCTTGAGGACCCCTACTGTGGGAAATAAAGTTTAACCAAACCAAACTGCAGAAGCTATTAGGTCACAGCACCCTCCATGGTCATCAGGGGGAAACGCCCGGTATAGAAGAGCTCGGACATACCCGTGGGCAGCTTCGTTTCTTCCTGGTGTTCTCAGGTGACCAGCATGCTTAGTCAGCAATGACGTCCCTAACCTGTGAATCAACCCGTTGCTGCAGTTGAGACAAGCTTTCTTGGAATCTGTGAGCGCAACGGCGTTGGGCTTAGACGCTACAGCTAATGAAATAGCTGCCTCCTCTGCGTGAGTGGGGTTGGACGTTGTCATCGAGGCGCAGTTCACCAGCGATCCTGAAGGCATTGAGACTGCAATAGTCACCACTCCATTCTTTGGTCCTGCTGCGTCCACGTGAAGGGTGTTGGGTTGCTCGTCCTGTTTTTTCTGCAGGGCTTCCCCTCTTTTCTCCTTTCGATGTTATATGCGGGATGCATATTCCGCGGAATCGGGTACACGCTGATGCGTCTCCTCACCAGTATCTTCCCATTGGTCAGGGTACTGGAAGATCGAACCCCGGCTCTTCGGTTGTGGTACAAACAAGCCACACAAAGTACGTGTTAGGCGTGTTCTCTTCTAACATATAGGCACGTTAGAAGACGACTTGGCGACACCCAAGTAAGAGTCCGAATTGTTTGACTGAGCAGCGCGTCTCCAAGACATGAAGCACTTTAAAACTATGCTAACTGGAAGTTAGTAATTACGCGCAAAGCGGCTTTGCCATCAAAAGCAAATCATGTTGTGAATAAAAAAAAAAGGCAAACAAAAAGGATTTACAGGCCAAAGATAACTGTCTGAGTGAATGACCTGTGGTGGCGGCGAACAACAAGCAGGAAAGACGATGACGAAGACAGTGAACGTTAGCCAGCCCGTTCCGTTTTTAAGGAGCATCTTAAGCTTATCACAGTTTCTGCATGTTACACGCTGGCACATTTACTAGCTGCAAGCGCTACAGTGCGCCAGTGCTCTTGTGCTTCGTGTCGTTCTTTACGTTGGTTTTTCTTAAGAGCAACGATGTTTGAACACGTCCCGGCTTGTTTAAAACTGCTTGAAACGGCGATTTTGACTGTAGAGCTCCTCTGAATGCAAATTATTAAGAAACACACCCGAAGAAAAGTGTAATTTATTTTCGTGGCAGTAATTGCTTCAAAGAAAGAAGAAAGGCGACAGGAATTTTCTTTTTTTATAGACTTAAAGAGCGATTTTCGCCTAAGGGCGTGCCAAAATTCACCCTAAGTGACAACGCACTCTCAGGTTATAAATGAGCTATGATGGCTTATAAGCGTGAAATAAAATGCAGTGAACAAGAAATAGTTTGTTATAGATGTTCAAAACATGGCACTAGTCGATTGCGGCACAGAAGCAAAGGTTTTGAGTGCTGCTATTTGTGTTCTTACCCATTCTCTCAAACATCCTACTTTCCCGCTATATGTTGCAGCTGATTTCGTGCACCCAGACCCTGCAGACTGTACCGTTTGCAGTTGGGAAACGTACTACGAGTAGTCGGGTGGATGCTGATGTGCCGGGAACAGCATTGAGACATTTAACTTTAAAAGCTAAATACAATTATCCGTTCCAACAGTCATACCTATGAATAAAGCCGTCGTGACATCCTTCTGAAAATCGGAAAAATGTGTTCTTCATATACAGCGACTTCCATGAAACTAAAGCCACACTGACCACTCACATTCGACTAAAACCTCACTTTTTGTGTTTCATTCATTCATTCATTTATTCATTCATTCATTCATTCATTCATTCATTCATTCATTCATTCATTCATTCATTCATTGAGCTACTGAGCTTGGCAACCCGTTTTCGACCTTGGCCGAGGCAGGCGCATTTTAATAAAGGCGAAAACCAAGGCGCCCGCATGTTGTACATGCGAAAAAAAGTCGAAATTATCCGGAGCCCTCCACTACGGCGTCCCTCATTGGCTTCGGTGGTTTAACCCCATAGGCCAAGCCGAACTAAAGCAATTTGTTTTCACTCGTTCATTTCGTTTGTTTGCGCATTCGGTTCATTACGACACGCGTTCATCCTCCTGTTGGTTGGTTGGTTCACAGGAAGGGAAAGGCGCAGTATCTGTCACACTTGCTCTGTGGACACCTGAACCGCGCCGTAAGGGAAGGAAGGAAGGTGGGATGAAAGTGGAAAGAGAGAAAGAGGAGCCGTAGTGGAGGGCTACGGAGTAATTTCGACCACCTGGGGATCTTTAACGTGCGCTGACATCGCACAGCACACGGACGCCACTTCGTTTCGCCTCCATCGAAACGCAGCCGCCGTGGTCGCGTTCGAACCCGGGAACTCCGGCACAGTAGTCGGGCGTCCTACCACTGCGCCACCCCGGCTCATTTACATTCCACTATTCGTTCGTTGTTTTGTCCTGGCAGCCGCCAGGTCCCAATTATAGTGTACTAGAATAGTCCCAATGAATCCTGGCTGGCTGACTCCTAAACCTCATCAAAGTTTAAGATACAGTCGGGTGGTGCAGTGGTTACGGCGCTCGATTACTGTTCCCAAGGACGCGGGATCGAATCCCGGCCTCGGCGGCAGCTTTTCGATGGAGGCGAAAAGCAAGGTGCCTGTGTGCTGTGCAATGCCAGTGCACGTTAAAGAACCCCAGGTGGTCGAAATTTCCGGAGTCCTCCACTACGGCGTCTCTCATAGCCTGAGTTGCTTTGGGACGTTAAACCTCACAAACCAAACCAAACCAAACCTTCTCTCTCTCTCTCTTGTTATTTCATTCGGCGCTCGCTGTCTTGTTAGTTCATTCTTTTTTATGCTTTTTCTTTCTCTCTTTCTTTCTTTCTTTCGTTTGTTCCCCTAGCTCTCTCTGTCTCTCATTCTTTGGCTCACTTCTTTATTGATTCATTCGCTCGCTCGTTCATTCGCTTCGCTTTTCTATCAACCACTCGTTCATTCATTCGCTCATTCGTTTCGCTTCGTTCGTACGCTTATTTTGTTCCCTTCCTTTGCGTTTTATTTTGCTCGCTAAGTCTATCCTTCCTTCATTCATCTGGCCCCAATAGGCATTAAATCAAAATAATAAAAAACAGCCGAACAGTAAAGCACTGAGCGAGCCAGTAGAGCTCGCTGAGTGCTTCACTGTTTGGGCAGATACTTAGCAATAATCTCAGCGGTAGCAACCATGTTCAAATTACTCACTGGTATCCTGCGACTATGGTTATTAACGCGCCGACTATAACAACCCTCCGGTAAAGAATTTACTTCAAGCGTACATTACGCGCCGCCTTGGTTTAGGACTTGCATGCACAAAAAGGCTCATAGGAGGTGCCCAAAGTAAAACACGAGGATTTATGTACTATGCGTGCGGAAGGCAGGTATTGATTTCTACCATGCTCGGTCGCTCCGGTCTGCCCACTTTAGAATCTCGGCGAAAAAATAGCGGTCTCCATGCCACACCTGAATAGCCCGTCTGCAGGAATGAATAATAATAATAATAATAATAATAATAATAATAATAATAATAATAATAATAATAATAATAATAATAATAATAATAATAATAATAATAATAATAATAATAATAATTAATAATAATAAATAGGCTAACAGGAAAGAGAAGGCACCGCAAGGGTAGGAAGGAAGGCGGGAGTGAAAGCGGAAAGAGAGAAAGAGGAGCAGTAATGGAGGGCTGTGGAGTAATTTCGACCATGAGGGAATCTTTGACGTGCACTGACATTGCGCAGCACACGGGCGTCTCTTCATTTCGATAGAGTGTCATTTGAGACGTGCTGTCACAGCCGTAGCAGCGGCACTTTGTGACCACAATCCACAGGTCAGTGTCGTTGAGGCACTTGCTTTCACGAAAGTGAAGATGAGAACTGTATGCGTAATCCGTGTTGCATGCTGTGCCTAGAGGACACCAATGAAACCCTTGCGCACTCGCTTCGTCACGTAACTTGTAAGCACTCAGCGATGACACAGAGTGTACGACGTGTCAGCTTAGAATCATCGCCTGTCGCCGGCGCCTGAGTGCAAGTATCTGCTTTTTTATTTGATGAGCTTTCCGTCTGCGTCACACGTCGCAAGTGACGTCGGCCTGGCGGATGCGAGGAACGAGGACGCTAGCGTTGGTACTACAAGCATATTTATACATATTTTACGGACGCGACAAGACAGTCAGACATAATTTGACATGCACTTAAGCTCCCTCTGCCTTTAATGGTATGATGCGAGAGCGTTAATGGCTGCCATCTGTGGATCCCCTTGCAGCTGCTCCCGTAATCTCCGCTCCCGTAATCAGTGCACATCTAACCTTAAACATACTCATGAGAACGTAGCCGCAAGTTTTATGTGCACGCAAGACCACACGGAATGTATATCAAGCCATGCAAGTGTGTCTGCGTGGCTTAGAGGTAGCTTATCTGACTCAGGATAAAAGGGTCCTGGGTTCGATTACCATCTCAACATAAAGTTTCGTTTCAAGACGTCAGACCTTCTCGACCAATCCGGATGTTCTCGTCACGTTGCCGGCTGAACGGGAGCCTTGTTCTTATCGCGTTAAGTAGAATCTCATTCGATGAGGTAATCGCGGACGGCACAGGCGCATGCGAGGAAGGCAACACTGGAGCGATTAAAACATAACGTGGAAGAGATCTCCCGGGAAAGAAGGACACTCACCTGCGCTTCAAAAACAGATTCGCAACATTTTCAAGGAGAGTTTAAGGCGAAAACCTTTCAGGACTCATGGCGCGCCCATTGACCTTGGCGCGCCGGCAAAACGTGGCCGCCGGACGCGTTATCAGGAAATGCCCGCCGTATGAAGAAAGATTAAAGGAAAAGGGATTGACAGTGACAGTAAGCGATTGATGGAGGTTATAGGAGAGATTGGTAGAGGCTATAATGACTAATAATGACTTGTAGTGACCAATATGTTTATCGACGACTTGTAACGACTACAATTGGTTAGAAGGGACTAAAATACTTAGTAACGATTGTAATGACTAAATGACCACTAATGAATTGTAATGACCAATATGTCTAACGAAGACTTGTAACGACCGCAACTGATCAGAAATCACTAAAAATGCTTAGTAATGAGTAGCAATGACTAAAACGAATGCTAATGACTCGTAATGACCAATTTGTCTAACGACAACTTTTAACGAGTACAACTGATTACAGATGACTAAAATGCTTAGTAATGACTAAAATGACTACTAATGACTACTACTACTACTACCACTACTTCTGGCTTTCGCCATTTATCTCTTAAGAGATATCTTAAGAGAACTTGTTATTTTTGGCCATCTTGCGAGGACATTGAATTTATGAGCAAACAAAATCTCTCTCCTTTGCCAGTCCACTTAAATGCTATAGCTTTCTTTCTTGTGTTTCGCTCAGTACGAAATTATAACCAGTTTTTATCTACGTCGTCGAGGTTTTCGTCGAGGTGTGTGTAGAGGAGGAGAAAGACATTTAATAACTCGAAATGAGTATGTACAACGATGTGCGATTGGATCAACCCTTAAGGGGCTGGTTCTCACAAGCACTAGGTGGAGTCTCTACTGGACCCATTGGCGTCGGCCGCTGCCCGGGTGCGCTCCACCAAGGCCTTTTGGGCCTGTATAGGTCAGAGCAGCCAGCAGGGTCTCCTCCCAGTTCTCCCGCGTAGGGTCGGATGGACAGGCCCACACCGCGTGGTAGATGTCTAAAGTCTTCTCCACACAGTGCAGGCAGCCGCCCGAGAAAGAAGGGTCAAAGAGTTTTAGAACTGCCGGGCACTGCAAAGTATTAGTATAAGGGCGGAGCAGAAGCCGCTTATCCGCCTTTGAGAGGCCTTTATATAGAGGGGATAAAGACTATGGCCAGATTGATAGTGCAGAACGATATCTTTGAAATAGTAAATATTCACCGTTAAATGCAATTCCTTCGTCGGGGTGGGCTCGCAGATAACTGAAAAAGTTCTAGCCAGCGGTGCTCGGCACCAGAGTCCTTCAATACTGATTTATGATCGTGCCGCTGGTTACGCTGTTCAAAGCGGCCGCACGGCGGCGCTGGCGTCAATCTGGTGGCTAGGGTGCCTCGCGCGCCCTCGCGGTGGGGGGCGCGCGCATCGAGCCACCCTATTGATGGCATGTTTCTGCTGGCGGCCGTCTAAAAGCGTAGAAAGTGGTGTTTGGCGGAGTTCGCTTGTGGCGTTTTCTTTTTACGGCATTTTAACCGGCGGTGTGGAAGTATGCAAATGCATGTGTTTTCATACATCAATTGCTCTCTGTGAACAATGGCATCAGCTGGATTGAAAGACTGCCGCTACGGCTAGAATTCAACCCGCATCGTCTCCCGGAAAGAAGTTCATGGATTATAATTGGATTCTACAAGCATGCGTGTTCGTGGAAAAACTACGGTGCGTTCGAAATGAGCAAGCCGACGAGCTCGCCACCGCCGCACATCTGTTTCCTTCCAGCGACGAACCTCTCGCTCTGAAGGACGTGCGTGCGGTGATCTATGACCACCTCTGTCAGCAACACCCGGACCCACGCCGAGAGCGCATCTCTGTTTTCGGCGCGCGCTCAATGTCGTGCCTTCAGAGGGCGATGATCATCCGAGTGCGCGTTGGCTGCGTGTGGCCCGGGGTAAGACGGGTGACAGGACAATGGTTAGCCTCTGTGCGTTCATCGAGCAGGCGGGCTCTTCGCCAGGTTGTGCGTGCGTGACACGGACGCTCCGTGTGTGCTACCTCGGACGTATGCTGCCAGGCGCCCCACCCCGCGGCAGCTCGTGCAATGTGTCGCGCACGCGATCTGTTTGCGATAGGACGCTACACCCTATATTGTAAATAATTGCAGTGGCCGCTCGCACGCAGTCATTTGTGAACAGTGCTCGGACACTTGCGCACGAGCGACGCGAACTCTGTTCGTTTTCTTCTTTTTTTTTCCATTTTGTAAATAATGTACCAAGCTTCCCCTGTCCTTTCTTGCTATCCGCCCCTCTGTACCTCTCCCTATCCCGTTTTCTTTCCAGCCAGGCGCAGCTTAGGTGTTTCAGATTTTAGATAGCAGTTGCCGCTGCCGGAAGCACTCTTTTCCTTCTTTTTTGAATATTTAATAAACCACTACCGTCATTACTACCCCCACCACCACCACGCGCTTTTTGCGCCTTTTCTGTAAACATGGCAGAGAGTAACGCGCAAAAGGAGGACAAGAAAGAGACGGAGCATGAAGGCCCTGACTGGGAGCTTTAAACATTTTCAGGGAAGAAGACTCGAGGGTCAATGGCACAGCAAGCCAGGCGAACAGATTGCGAGATACGGTACCGAAGGTATAAAGGGCATAGACGAACTGGTGAGGTTATAGTAGGAGCACTAATTACGAACGATGCCTTCAAACTCTTCAGACAGGAGCCGCGTGAAAGGAAAAGTGAGGCAAGGGAAGAGGGCCTCACTGGGTTTGTGGACTGAGGGAATTTGCTGAGCGGAGGGAAGAGGTGTCTCAACTTTTCATTTTTAGGAGTGCCGGAGGACCGGATAGAGGAACAAAACCGAGGCAGTAGAAAACAAATCAAAGAGACATAAACACACGAAAATGATGCAACGGTCGGGAGCGATGTCAACCACCGCGGAATAAATTAAACACTGCAGATATCTGAACTCATTCTATAATAACTTCATAGAAAGGGCACTCCGGGATTCTTAAGGAATTCACCGCACCACACGGTTCCTGTAACCACTTCGTATAGAGACTTTCTGAAAGAAAGAAACGAGCTCGCATGAGGCATGTGAAGGTTGCTCCTTCCTAACCTCACAAAAGGTAGAGCTTATGATCACTCTGTAATAGCACCAAAATTTTATGAGCTTTTAAAAGGCCCTCATCAAAACCAGATTTGAGTTATTGTGACTTGCGGTAGCTGTAAATACTGTAATTATTTCTACGACTCAAGTAGGATCATGGTATACGCTAGCGACGTCAATAATGAGAACTCGAAAGGTTTCGGCAGTGACGACCTTTCGCGGACTGAGGCGTTTCAGTTTCTGCACAACCCATACGATTACATACGAATATTGCGAGATCCACAAGTTTCAATTTTGGGGGGAATGGACTGTGAAACGTATATAGTTTCCGAAATGTTCGAAAATTTCTGGTATCTTAGGAAATTTCCAGAGCCCATCCTGTTTTTGCACCCCTTTCCTTTTTAAGTAATGTTAAACCAACTAGCCCGCAACAGCACTCTCGTGAGCTTTCGCGAATGGCTCAGCGGCTTTGAGCCATCCGATCAAATTTGCCTTGAGATTGTAAGCAAACTCCGGAAAAAACTCGGAAGGCCATTCCCCTGCTTTCCTGAACCGTCGACGGAAGAGGTTGATCGAGACGCCAGGAGAATGTTGCCACTTGAATTGTCCAATCCGGAGGCAGCAGCATGCGGTACACTTCTCTGCATTCACTTGTATGTTTTAGATTAATGAGCACATCGCAATTTTCGGTTATGTTTCAGTGTCTCATTATGAGCGTGACAAAGCTACACGTACAAGCCAGACGTAGGAGGATACTCTCGAAGTTATCCTCCGTAAAATCATGAAACGAGCACTGGACGACCCGGTCTCCACCTCTACCAGCCGTCTCATGGCGCTGGGTATGGTGAATACTTTCAAGGAGCTTCGGGAGGCCCACCTCACCAATCAGTACACGCGTCTAACAAAGACAGAGTCGGGTCGCCGTCTTCTTGCCCGACTTCACATCCAACACACCCAACTCACAGAGGAGAGATGTCGCATTCCCGAAAAATGGAGACGCGCCCTCCATGTGCGGCCTCTCCCCGCCAACATGTCCAATGAGGACCATAATGGTCGGCGCCTGGCGCGGGCGGAAGCCTTGGACCGCCATTATGGAAGCAAACCAGGAGTTTTCTATGTGGATGTCTCCGGCCCAAACCCTAGGGGTTGGTACACAGCCGCGGTCATCCACAAGGGCAAAACAGTAGATGGCCTTACGTTCAAGGCCCAGTCACCAACACACGCAGAAGAGGTTGCCATCGCCCTCGCAGCCTCTGACTCCTCCTCCAAATACATCATAACCGACTCGCGAGGGGCTTGTCGGAACGTCCAGCAAGGGTGGACTGCTCCTCTAGCTTACCGCATATACAAAAATTGCAGTCGAGATTCGGATCCCGCGTACCGATCTCTCGTTTGGGCTCCAGGTCACCAAGGTCTCCAAGGGAATGAGGCAGCCGACGCCGCCGCCCGCGCGCTTTCTCTCCGGGCATTTCCCACGGGACCCGACGCGGACCGGGATTTTGATTTCAGCCCAGTGTACAAATTTAAAGAAATATGTGAATATTACAGATCTAAGCACCAAACTCTTCCCACCCCGTGCAAAGGGCTGGGGAAGGCTAACGAGCGGGTGCTCCTGCGCCTGTTCACAAATACAATGTTGTGCCCGGCTATTCTAAAACATTTTGATCCGCAATTCGACGGGCTGTGCTCGCACTGTGGGGAGGTGTCTGACATCTACCACATGGTGTGGGCCTGCCAGAAAACCCCATCTTTGCCCCCTATCCCCAACCCCACCCGAGAGAACTGGGAGGCGACCCTGTCTGGCTGCTGCACCTATAGAGGCCCAAAAGGTCTTAACGCAGCGCGCCCGGGCTGCGGCAAACGCCAATGGAGTGCCTGTCTAGGCATCCCACCTAGTGCACATACCTATATGTATTATAATAATAAATGTCTTCACCACCACCACCAGCACGGGCACAAAAATAAGAGTTTCAGGTGCAGCTGTACCATACGCAGCCAGGATGGCCCGCCGCTCACGGCTCCTCGATTGGCGGTGGTGCCCTTAGCGGCCGGTTTTGTCCCGTACATAACTTCGGCAGGAATTTCATGAACATTAGGAGTATTGAAAAACTCAGCTCTATGATACTGCACTGTGAGTGACGCTGATTAAACTCGATCTCTAATTGACACAGTGAATCCTCTTATCTCCCGCCAGTAAAGAACTCTTCAGTAAGAATTTTAACGCATAGATTGTTCAATTTTCGAGACACTCCGGACAGTCGGTAAAAATAAGAATGAAGAATAATTGTGTGCGCCCCCCCCCCCCCCTCCCCTTAAGTTTGGTGTTGGTGAAGGAACCCTTTAATTTCCACTGACACTTGAACGAGAAAAATGCAAGTACAGGAGACACCAAAAACGTTGTAGGCCTATAATGCAGTTGGACCCCGAATATTTTTTTAAAGCAAGCATTTAGCCGTATCGTCTCATAGCTTCGCTTTGTGTTTAGAAGTTGACGAAGGCGACGACTTACAATGCACAGTGCGAGAGAGTAAAAATAAAACGCATGAGGTAACCGGTTGCAACGATAGTTAATCAACTTATCTCTACAGGATTTTCATCTGATTATCTTTGTCAAATGACTCGAAAACAATATACGTGTCACTGCTCCCTCCACCATTATATAAGGCAATGCAGTGCTGGCCCTGGTCAAGATGTTGTAGAAATGATTAAAGGATTATATATTTTTCCTGGAGCCGAATTATTTTTGCCGGTGTAGGCGTTGTTGTACGAGAAAGGAGCTTTCGTACCTTGGGGACTCCACTGGCTCACCGATTTCTGGGCAAAAAGAATGAAACCATTGAAAATGCTTTCTCGGATTTCTGGGAAGCAACTTTCTTCTGGGACATCCTCCAAAGGACTCTTAAGAAGGATTTTCCACTTGAGCTCCACGGCATCACGTATATCCTGACTGAAAACAAGAAAGGTATTTCATGCAACCTTGTAATGGCTTTGGCCCTGCATAGTATATGGAGAAGCAGCTAGGCTGGCCCTGCGTCATCCATATCTTAACGCATAGCCTGCCAGGCAGTACTTAAAGGAAGCCATTGTAATATATACTGAAGTAATCAAGCTTGTTGATTCGACACCTGATTATGTTCCACACTCTAAATCCTTAAAACAATAAGATAACTTTAGCCATATAGACGTCAGTCAAATACGGCTGACAGTTCTTGTGTAAATATTGCATATTTTGACTGCAATGACAATGACAACAGCGAAGAGAAAAGCGGCGATAGCTATGCGGTTCCGCGCACGTGTCGTATGAGAAATGCCCAATTTGGAATCCGCTCCGACCTTTCTTTTGTTTGTCCTTTTAACTTCTCATTTGAATTTTAGTTAACTGCAAGGCACGAGACGGTGAGCAACATTAGGCACCGTGCAAGAGTGCTTTCCCGCTGAATTACGTAATTAAGCGTTCAGGAACCGTTTTTTCTTCTCGGCCAACAGCTCCACCCTCCTTCATTCGTATCGCAGCCAGAACGCCCCAAGTATACATCATCATTCAATAGCAAATCATGTGGTTTCCACGTGGACATAGGCCACCAACCACCGCGGGTTCGAGCGTCGCGCGAGCCGAAGCCCCGATCAGCCGTCACCGCGCGCGCACTGAAACACTGCAGCGCGCACTCAACCTCCACCGGGAGGAGAGCACTTCGCTGCAAGGACACCAACCTCCAAGCTCACAAAGGAGACGTTTATTGAAACGCCATCCTCCAGCGGCACACACACACACACACACACGCACACACACACACGTATTTACAAACGCACATACGCACACATATACACATATTTACAAACGCACATACACACACATACGCAGTCACCGTGTCAAGGGAGCGCGCGAGGAGCTAGGCTCCCCTGCGCGCACGAGTGACACGGAGTGCGCGCCGCAAGCACGCAAGGGCGTGCTGTGATCTCTCTCGCAGTGACCAAAGGGTTCCTTTGAGAGAGTGTGGGCAACCACCGCAAGGTACGCCTGTCGCGGATCGTTGGATCACGATCGACAGGCTCGAGCTTCGCTCTCAGGTAAGACCCGGAGCAGACGAACTCGAGTACACACTGGTCTGCGCGGACAAAGGCCGGCAGACAAGAACAGTTGCGTACGCACCTTGCGATGTCTCGGAGGGGTCTCTCTCTCAGCTCCGCTCGGACAGTCGCGCGAGCGCGGCTGTCGAAGCGGTGCCGTGTTCCCGCCAAAAGGCGCCAATGAGAACAGCCACTGGGACGCCAGGGCGGAGCTGTGGCCCGAACGACAGTGACAAGTCGTCCGAGCCCCTCTCCGCCGCCTCAGGCGGGAGAAAGGGAACGGGGAGAACTGGGAAGCGGGCGGCGGCCGCGCAAAGGGCAGCCGCAGCAAGCCCGAATCCCACATCCTCCTCTCCTTAATTGCCCTCCTACCCATCAGTGAAAGCACGCGGCAGGTCCCCAGCATGAAGAAAAGAATGCTATCCTCACGCAACAAGTCAACTACACTTCTGTTCCAGCAAGAAAGATCTCGAAAAGACGCACTCAAGAAAGACAAACATTAGCAAGGCGCACAAAAAAAAAATGAACAAGATGACATGAAGAATAATGTACACAGTTCCGGAGGCTAAGTAACAACGACTATGTACAGAACACAATCATGTACAGAACACAACTATGTACAGAACAACTATGTACAAACATAACTATGTACAGAAGTTCCAAAGTTCGTCGGTGCAGCTCAGGGAGCCTGCGGTGACTCACCGCTCGTTGACTTCTGGGTGGCCAGCGTTCATCCTTGGCTGCATACGATCTCGGTCGGTGGTGGGACAGGTTAGGTGCAGGGACAGCGAACACGCGGAAGGGGCCCCGGGTGTGGAAAGTCCGTGACTCCGTGGCGATCCAAGGCGCACATGGGAAGACCGCGCGGGGCTTCCTTTCCACCGCGCTCCGCACACGCCGGCAAACACACATGGCGCGACGTCGTCGCCTCCACGCCCAGGCACGCACACGTACAGCCACTCACACACCAAAGGGTGATGCCGACCTTCCGCGGCGAACCTGTCCCGAACACCTTCGCAACCACGGCGGCCTTGGGTGAAAGGGGCATCGTCATGCTCCCCGTCCCCAAACGGCCCCAACTTCATTTCCACACACACCGGAAAGGCCACGCGTCGGAGCTGCCTAATGAGCAATCCTCGCAATTTCAAGCAGAAAGAGGAGAGAAGACGCGCTGTACAAAAGAAGGCACTCACTGTACAATATTTACAAGATAAGAAGCAAGATTGGAAACAGAAGAAAGCGAAAAATGGGAAAAGAGACACAAAAACAAAATAAAATACAAAGGCTGGAACTGAGCGAGCTAGAAAAGGGGGAGACCAACCTTGCTTCCGGGTAGGGTTCGACGAGCAAGCTCGCTCGGTGAGGCGGTATGCCTTCGGTTGCGGAAAAGGCCCGTCGTCCGGCATCAGCCACATAGGTGACCGTCGCCTCACCTTGTACCGGTGCGGGGTACGGCTGCGTTCCACCGCATCGGGTGTGCCTCGGCGCTTGCCTGTGGTGACAATGGGCACCAGTGCAAGCTCGTCAGACCGTTACGCATAGGCCTTCAGGTCTGCAATGTAGGCACGGCTGGCTCTCCCCATAGGGGGATTCTCCAGCAATTAGTCCCTGCTTGTTACTGGGGAAATGCCCCATGAAATCGCAGGTGGCCATCTGCCACGGACGCACACTGTCAGTTGGTTTCGTCATGCCCGGTGGCTTGCCACCCCTAGACTTCTCCATTTGACAGACATGGCAGGAACGGCAACAGCGGAAAATGTCACGCTTCATGGCGGGCTGCAGTCACCGATTGACTCAGTTTCTTGAAACCTTGGAGCCACTCAGATGACCAGCCAATGGTTTGTCATGAGAGAACGCAACAGAGCGCCGCTCAGACATTGGGGAATAGCCACTTCAAATGGTTCAAGGACTCATCATCCGTGGCTATGTATTTCAGCGCGAGCCCGTCATGGCCCAGCAAACATGAATCCCCGAGGCACGCCGCGACACACGCTGAATCGTGCCCCCCTGCGCCCGCTCAATACAAGTAGCGTAACGGCGCTGCGCCCGCTGCAATACAAGCAGCGTAACGGCGCTTCGTCTCCCAGAGACCGTCGCTGACATCGCGACAAAACGGGTCATTTTGCTGGACCGTCGTAGCTCTTCATGGCCGAAAACGATCCCAGTCATCTCAAAGGAGAGCCTGGTTTCGTCCCCCCGCAGGTTCGCAGCAAAACTTCCGCTAGCATCGGCGTCTCAGATGTGCTCACAAAGAGCTTTCACCCTCGCCTGCTTTGCGAAGCGCTGCTTACCCGGATAGCGGAATGGGGAACCCGTCTGCGGGCGTCCCCTCCGTGCCGCTCTGCGGCTCGTCCGCTGTTTCGCCCCCTTCGCCCGCCGTCCGTAAAGACGCCGCCGCGGGCGAGTGGGGCACGGGATAGCGCGTCAGCTACCACGTTCGTTCTCCCCTGTAGATACTGCACCGAAAAGTCGAAATGCTGTACCAAGAGAGAATGGCGCGCCAGCCGGCTCGCAAGTTCAAGGAGCCGCATCAGCCAACTGAGCGCGCTTCCGGTCCGGTTTCCAGAGGGAGCCCGGCCGACGCCTCGCCGTTCCCCGAACAGAAATGTCTGCAAGCGGGGTACGGGTGCTGTTGTGCGAAGATGCCGGCCGCGGCGGCGTCGCGCACATTGCTTCCGCAACGGCGTAAAGCTGTAACAGCGGAGGCATATGGCCAACGGTCGCACCGTAGGGTGGTCCGAATAACCATGTAGCGTGTTTCAGTGCCTTTGCCGAGTGCCGCGCAGGGGGCGGCAGGCATGGCGCATGAGCTTGATCGTCAAGGCGACCGGCTCGGCCGATGTGCTGTCCAACGACTCATGGAGCCAGGGACAATTCACGTTGGGCGCCAGTTGTGGTTTCCACGTGGACATAGGCCACCAACCACCGCGGGTTCGAGCGTCGCGCGAGCCGAAGCCCCGATCAGCCGTCACCGCGCGCGCACTGAAACACTGCAGCGCGCACTCAACCTCCACCGGGAGGAGAGCACTTCGCTGCAAGGACACCAACCTCCAAGCTCACAAAGGAGACGTTTATTGAAACGCCATCCTCCAGCGGCACACACACACACACACACACGCACACACACACACGTATTTACAAACGCACATACGCACACATATACACATATTTACAAACGCACATACACACACATACGCAGTCACCGTGTCAAGGGAGCGCGCGAGGAGCTAGGCTCCCCTGCGCGCACGAGTGACACGGAGTGCGCGCCGCAAGCACGCAAGGGCGTGCTGTGATCTCTCTCGCAGTGACCAAAGGGTTCCTTTGAGAGAGTGTGGGCAACCACCGCAAGGTACGCCTGTCGCGGATCGTTGGATCACGATCGACAGGCTCGAGCTTCGCTCTCAGGTAAGACCCGGAGCAGACGAACTCGAGTACACACTGGTCTGCGCGGACAAAGGCCGGCAGACAAGGACAGTTGCGTACGCACCTTGCGATGTCTCGGAGGGGTCTCTCTCTCAGCTCCGCTCGGACAGTCGCGCGAGCGCGGCTGTCGAAGCGGTGCCGTGTTCCCGCCAAAAGGCGCCAATGAGAACAGCCACTGGGACGCCAGGGCGGAGCTGTGGCCCGAACGACAGTGACAAGTCGTCCGAGCCCCTCTCCGCCGCCTCAGGCGGGAGAAAGGGAACGGGGAGAACTGGGAAGCGGGCGGCGGCCGCGCAAAGGGCAGCCGCAGCAAGCCCGAATCCCACAATCAATAGCTAGACACAGAGCGACTGTGTGCAGACTAGAGCCAGAACCTGGACCGGGTATAATTAACTCTACTTTACGTTTTTCCTACGTTCACCCAAATCATTTGCCTGTGCCAACCTCTAATACTTTAATCTTGGCGAACTATTTCGATCGAGTCTAAATAGAAAAAGTTAATTCACATCTGGACAACGTAGTTGATGACATAGAAATAAATTTTTGGCACGCGTACAATTGAAACGTCAACACAGTACGTGAGCATATATTCACACCAAACAAGCGAAGCTATAGGAACAAAAGAAATACACGAGGAGAGCGGACTAACATAAGAGGTTCTGGTGCGCGCTTGCGCAATTTGGTACAAATATATGGCGCTAAGAAGAAAACCTTCAGTACGATATTCAATTAAAAAAAATAATTAAGTTATTGTTGTACACAGAAATAAGTGGACAAGACCGTTGTGGAAGAAACTAGTTTTCCTCCAAGAGAGCTATCCCAATCGTAAAAAAACAAAAAAAAAAACAACAAAAAAACACAAGTTTTCAAAGCGCATCTGGTCACATCTCCCTCGCTTGATATATGGGAAGCTGTTCTCGCCAGCCGGGAACCGGATGTCCAATCCTGAGCTTCGGAAAGAGCGCAAGAGGGCAAGAGGTCGGCTACCTGAAGCGGCTGAGAAACTCACGACCATTACCGTCTAACTGAAAAAAAAAAAAAAAAATCTCTCTCTCTGTGTTTCTCAACACGTATACACGACTGATTATTGGCCACACAGCACGACGTCGAAACGCAGCCGTGACCGCTGCGCAAAGACTTCCCCACAAACTAAACAGGCCGGCCATAACTGACAAACGTGCGAACGGGACACAAGAGATGAATGAAGACATGCGCTGCCCACGCAATCCAGCATTAACCGCGTGCCATAAGAAGCTTGCCACTAAGGTAACGGTTTCGGACAGATTGGACACCTTGAGCGGATGTACGAGTAGTTCGAGGGCGTGCTGGAGCGCACAATTAACGCTCCATGGCTCCAAACGGTCGCTAGAGTGAATTAAGCCCAACCATACCGCAGGAGCCTTGTATGGGGTCTGGTAGATATATGGGAACGGCTTTGAGCGCACCCATTGAACTCGACGAATACGCGGAAGCCAATTTTCCGGTGCAACCGGTAAAAATAATCGCATCCGTCATCTCGACATCTTACCCCATTGTATGCATTTGAAATTAAATGCGCAACAGCAGGCGCTGTTCTTCCTTACCCTCAGCACCAAGTCAGTCCACCCAGGTCCAGGTAGTATGGGAGGGGTAGGGAGAGAAACTCGATTGCAATGCAACCGGGCAGGAAAGTAGGCAATGGGAAAGGTTGGCATAGAGGGAAGGGCAGTTGGGGCATGAAGGATCGCGGCCTAATTTGTACGGATATAGCCGTGCAGGGGTTATGAGCGTATTCAGCTGTATCTGTTGAAGGACGTGAGCCTCCCGTACGTCGAGATCACCTGGTATACGAACTAGCTGCCAAAATATAAGGGTTGGATCCGGGCGCTTTTCCGCCGGCCCGAGTACGTGCAGTGCTCTATCCCACATGAATCCCAAAGGACGCGAGAAATCGGTTTTTCTTACCGTCTTTCACCCGGCTTCAACACCCACCTTTTCTTCTTGTATACGGCAGTTAATCGCTGTCAAAAGTGACGCTATCCGGAGTGTCAACTGCGGCCCACAAGCGCTGAACACCCTTCCTGGCTTAATTTATTCGCGGATCCTTCCCGTATGGCCCTTCTTTCTCTCTTCATATGTCACTCCATCCTTTATCCCTTTCTTCACAGCACTGTTAAGGTGGCTACCACGTATCGAGATAGTTACCGCTCCTCCCTTGTCCTTAAACCAATTTCTCTCCTGTCTTCACGAGGCAGCCAGGTTGTGCCCATTGTTCGGCTTTTTACATGACGCGTCGACAGTCAGGAATAGATTACTGCTAGAAAAAAATCCAGTGTATTATTATAACACACCAGCAGCGCATATTACTTTAAGCTATGCTCAAACCATCAGAATATAAGGCTTGACCGATTTTGATTAAGCAATGTATGTAGAAAATACAATAAAAATGCGTTGAGGCATACTTGCTGACCATATTAACGAATGGGGCATGTGCGAGGATAGAATTCATTGTTCGAAACTGGTCTGTTTTTAGTGCCTTGTCCACAACAAAATTTGGTAACGAAGCCGTCTCTTCAAATATTAAACGCCAAACGATTGACGCGAGAAACCGGGCCCAGTCTCATGTTGCGCGAAAATGTATGAAATAACGAAAAAAAAAAAAAGGAATGACCCACACTTTCGCTCTCGATGCGGCCTCTGTGCGCGAGACGCAGTTCTTAGAAAAACAAGGTGCCGTGTCATCGTTGTTATTATCCAGATAAGGCTGATCAAGACAAGACGTTTGTGAAAAAATAACTACAGCAGAAGCACCCACGAGCGGTGTGGCGGTTCTGACTGTTATTCTATCCACTTTGCGCAGGTACACAATACTTCAAAAAACTGGCTATATGGAAATTTGGCCCTGCTCCACGAGTTGCACAATGTTTACAACATTCTTCCTCACCAATATCGCCCCCCTGCCACAGCTCTATTATTTTAATGCTAGGGAAATGCGGAGTGTCTCCGTGTATAACCTCATCTTTTACCCCAATAACGTAGTGTATCGAATGCATTTGAATGTAAGCGCAACACGTTCGCGCATTTTATCACAAATAATTGTGCCTGGGATATAAACCATGTGCTAAAACGGCACTGCTGTAGTTAGGTTTCATTATTTCTGAAGAGTCTACTGGACAACAAAAGAAACAATGCAAGACAGCCGTTCTGTGAAAATAAGGATGTAATTTTGTATTGCAACTAACAAGATATTTTTCGTACCTGGCGTCACACTGCTTGCGTTGCATTGTACATTAGCTACACAGGGAATAAATCACGACTACACATCATTTGCACTCCCTGATTCTATACTGAATCAGTGAACTGAGCGATCATGTTGAGAAAAGAAAAGAAATAATATTATAGGGGCGGTTATACTGCGACTGCCTTAGAAGCTGCATTTTTGCTACAGACTTCTGTTATGCTGCTTTTTTTTTTATTGCTTTTATCATTTAGCACTTGCAGGAGGTTTTGTATACAACCTACTCTCTCTCTCTCTCTCGGCAACTCTCGGCAGTTGCAAACCTGGCCATGTCGCATGTTCTCTTGACGTCAGACACCTCCTGAACTAGTCGGCGCTGGGCGGTGTCACCTTCCAGAGCACCTGTCACCTACCAGCAGAGGCAGGTGGTAGTTGGCTGGTATTTCATTCAATTTCAATTCGCCCATCAGGTGGCTAGTGGTTTTATGATGCCGTTTTTTTAGGGATGACGCCCGTAAGTAGTTTTACGAAGCCAATTGTTAATGACGACGTCACTTGTTTAAGAGAATGCATTTAGTAGATGGTTGTATGAAACCACTTATTGATCGATGACGTCACATGTTTAACAAGTGTAACACGACATTGCAAAAATGCCATTTTAGTTTGTTTTTGTTTTTTTCCACTCAGATTATGCTGTGCATAATATTGTTTCCCTAGTGCGTCTTGGTTTCCTTTTTTTTTTTTTTCGAGCCACCTAGCTCTCTGAATTTTTCTGCACATTATTTTTTTTTTTGTACACAGTATTTTCAGTGCGCTTTTTTCGGACCTCACTTTCAATCCCTATGATGCATTTTGTGTTCTTTATCCTGATTTATTTTTTTCTTTTACTTTGCATAATTTGCAGTTTTATTGTCGGCACCTACTGTGGCGTATGAGTTAAAGTTATTGCATGTAATAAGCTGGCGGTGCGCATAATAACACCTACATCTCGCAGAGGAAAATGCACGCAGCCACATAATCGGTTCACTTATATATTGTGCACGTGCTTCACTCATCTCTAGCTCCGCGCTAGAGTGAAATTCACATCTGTGAAGTCAATTCGCAATGACGAAGGTTTGATAAATGGCCCAGTAAATTCCCGCCAAAAACACAACGGTGTATTTAAAGGCTGTGAGCTAATCTCAACTATTAACGTGTGCCAGAGATGTAATATATACCGGTCTTAGCACGTAACACAGGAACGCCCCATTGCACGCGATAAAATGAACAGATTAGGCAAAACGAAAAAAAAAAAGAAAAGAAAAAATAGCTGGTGATTCAATGCTCCCGCAAGAGAATCCCAGCCTGGAGCTTAAGTGTAGCAGGTGCCGGCGTCCCCCCGCGCTAATAGTGGAAAAGAAATAAGGCCAAAAATAGAAGACAGATGTATGCAACCAAGGAAAGTTTCCTGGTTTCCTGTAATATATGTGATTAGAAGGTAAACGATTGTACGTGTCCTTATTTATTTATTTACAGGCACTGCTAATCCTCTTGGGGACTCTTTCAGCGGACATATTAGAGTTAATTAGTGAAGCGTTTATTCTAGACGTCAGGAGCACCATGAAACTATAAAACCGGTGTAAAAAATATTTTGAAAATTTAAAGGTATAAACCGCATAATCATTGAGTAATATTATAAAAACTATAACAACGTACGAAGCACGGTGGCTGCTAATCATGTGCACAGAAGAAAATTATACGAGAAAAGACTGAAAAAAAAAAAAAAACGAAAATATTATCATTACTTTATGTACGAGGATAATGTATAAATTACAAACTTTGAGAGTAACAGAACGTAATTTACAAGATAATAAGCACTAAACTAATATTTTCTACTACAGCGCGATATTATCCATTGCGATTACAAACTCTAAATGAATACAGATCCAGATTTTTCCCCTTTCTTGTGGTTAATGGAAGCAATGAATATTTGAAACAGCCGGTGTGACATTGTATTCAGTAAGCGTATTTCAGTCTTTATTACGTGTTGGTCTGGTTGTAGAGAAAGTCATGTATTCGGTAGTATCAAAATTTAACTGCTGATAAATGATGCACTATTTCGAGCATGCGATTATAGTTTGAGTCTGAAGCGTTTTTCTTTTATTCATTACTTGAATTGCGGAGTCGGTCGTTATAAATTTATTAAATATAAGCCTAACCGCCTTTCTTTCTACTGCTTAGATTTCGGTTATGTCTGATGAACTTAAGGCAAATAAGCGGCATTACAACAAACGAGGATAGAGTGAATCAGTGCACTGTAAGCCAGTAATTGAATTTGTTGAGGAGCTATTTCAAAGCGCCGCCTGATAAAACAAAGCCGTTTCAGTACTGCATAGATCATACAACAGAAGTGGACGTTCCATCTGAGGTTGCGGATTATTTAGACTTACATGTGTATGCTAATCGACAGCAGTGATAGAGAAGTCGTTTATGGTGTACTGATAATGTCTATACCTTTTGATAATGTCTACCTTTCAACTGCAGCCAAATAAACCGTAAAATTATCCTACGCGCCGATAAGAAAAAAATCTGAGGATT